>NC_141874.1:373557412-373860442 GCF_056163025.1 Triticum urartu
AACGCCGAGACAACGCCCGTGAACGAATGCATGTGTGGTGTATGAGATGCCCGTGTTTGCTCCGTGTCGGAGTTGTTCGTGGCACGAAGCCCCTCTTTTGCCTTGCCATCGTAATGTGGGACACCCGGTAACCAGGATCACCCCATCATCTTGCATGACACGCTCCCGTCACACTTCCTTTTGCACCGGCATCTTAATCGAGTTACCGGAACCGGAATTTTGTCGTGGCACCATTTCCGTTGTCGTTGCTGTGGCACCCCTTTTGTTTCCGCCAGGATGACAAATGCCTCATATCTTATCATGTCAACGTTTTCATAAATACTACATAAAACTTGCACATGCCATTCCCATCATGATAATAACATTTGAATGTTTAAAATTGTTGTTGCACCAAATTGATAAATGCATATGGGGATTTACCGGAATTGTTGTTTGTTATTTCCGGCCTCATTTAAACTTGCCTAAATGTTTAGTTTACTTATGCTCCACCTCTTGCCATGCTTAACAACATTTAATATTGTTGGGTACATAAATGGGAGAGAACTAAATAAGCCATGTGGTGTTTCGTCAATATGCAACTCGTTGCATATTAAGCTCCACTTAACTTGTAGTTTTGCTTGTGCACTTTGCCATGCCATGAATCATTAAACCAGACATGCATCATACTTGGTTGTGCATCATGCCATGTTTATGTGATGGTTGTTTACTATGTTGCTTGCTTCTTTCTAGGTTGCTTCTCTCGTTAGCTTCGGTTTCGTTCTGGAGTTGTGAGGATTAGTTCGACTTCGTCCGTTTGTCTTCTTCATGGACTCGTTCTTCTTCCTTGCCGGATTTCAGGCAAGATGACCATACCCTCGAAATCCCTTCTATCTTTGCTTGCTAGTTGCTCGCTCTATTGCTATGCCGCGATACCTACCACTTGATATATCATGCCTCCCATTTTGCCATGTCAAGCCTCTAACCCACCTTTCCTAGCAAACCGTTGTTTGGCTATGTTACCGCTTTGCTCAGCCCCTCTTATAGCGTTGTTAGTTGCAGGTGAAGATGAAGTTTGTTCCATGTTAGAACATGGTTTTTGTTGGGATATCATTATTATATCTTGTTTACTTTAATGCATCTATATACTTGGTAAAGGGTGGAAGGATCGGCCTTATGCCTGGTGTTTTGTTCCACTCTTGCCGCCCTAGTTTCCGTCATACCGGTGTTATGTTCCTTGATATTGCGTTCCTTACGCGGTTGGGTTATAATGGGAACCCCTTGACAGTTTGCTTTGAATAAAACTCCTCCAGCAACGCCCAACCTTGGGTTTACCATTTGCCACCTAAGCCTTTTTCCCTTGGGTTCTGCAGACTCAAGGGTCATCTTTATTTTAAACCCTCGGGCCAGTGCTCCTCTGAGTGTTGGTCCGAACTGGGCGATGTCCGGCGCCCCCTGGGCAACCAGGGTCTATGCCAACCTGACGTCTTGCCCATCCTGTGTGCCCTGAGAACGAGATACGTGTGAATCCTATCAGGATTTGTCGGCACATCGGGTGGCTTTTCTGGTCTTGTTTTACCATTGTTGAAATGTCTTGTAACTGGGATTCCGAGTATGATCGGGTCTTCCTGGGAGAAGGAATATCATTCGTTGACCGTGAGAGCTTGTGATAGGCTAAGTTGGGACACCCCTGCAGGGTTTTGAACTTTCGAAAGCCGTGCCCGCGGTTATGGGCAGATGGGAATTTGTTAATATCCGGTTGTAGAGAACTTGACACTTAACTTTATTAAAATGAATCAACCGCGTGTGTAGCTGTGATGGTATCTTTTCGTCGGAGTCCAGGAAGTGAACACGGTTCTCGTGTTATGCTTCAATGCAAGTAGCTTCAGAATCACTTCCCGGACTCCGAAGGAAAGAGACCATCATGGTTACACACGTGGTTGATGCATTTTAATTAAGTTAAGTGTCAAGGTTTTCTACAACCGGACATTAACAAATTCCCATCTGCCCATAACCGCGGGCACGGCTTTCGAAAGTTCAATCCCTGCAGGGGTGTCCCAACTTAGCCCATCACAAGCTCTCACGGTCAACGAAGGATATTCCTTCTCCCAAGACAATCCGATCAGACTCGGCATCCCGGTTACAAGACATCCTCGACAATGGTAAAACAAGTCCAGCAACACCGCCCGAATGTGCCGACAAATCCCGATAGGAGCTGCACATATCTCGTTCTCAGGGCACACTCAGATGAGACATCCTACGAGTAAAACCAACCCTCAAGTTGCCCCGAGGTGGCCCCGCGGTCTACTCGGTCGGACAAACACTCAGAGGAGCACTGGCCCAGGGGGGTTTAAATAAAGATTACCCTTGAGTCTGCAGAACCCAAGGGAAAGAAAAGGCTAGGTGGCGAATGGTAAAACCAATGTTGGGCATTGCTGGAGGAGTTTTATTTAAGGCGAACTGTCAAGGGGTTCCCATTATAACCCAACTGTGTAAGGAACGCAAAATCCGGGAACATAACACCGATATGACGGAAACTAGGGCGGCAAGAGTGGAACAAAACACCAGGCATAAGGCCGAGCCTTCCACCCTTTACCAAGTGTATAGATGCATTAATTAAATAAGAGATATTGTGATATCCCAACAAAATATCCATGTTCCAACAAGGAACAAACTCCAATCTTCACCTGCAACTAACAACGCTATAAGAGGGGCTGAGCAAAGCGGTAACATAGCCAAACAACGGTTTGCTAGGACAAGGTGGGTTAGAGGCTTGGCTTAACAATATGGGAGGCATGATAAGCAAGTGGTAGGTATCGCAGCATATGCATAGCAAAAGAGTGAGCAACTAGCAAGCAAAGATAGAAGTGATTTCGAGGGTATGGTCATCTTGCCTGAGATCCCGCAAGGAAGAAGAACGAGTCCATGAAGAAGACAAACGGACGTAGTCGAACGGATCCTCACAACCGCGACGTTATCGGAACCAACCCTAAGAAGCAACACCGGAAAGAAGCAAACAACATAGTAAACAACCATGACATAAGCATGGCATGATGCACAACCAAGTATGATGCATGTCTGGTTTAATAAAGCATGGCATAGCAAAGTGCACAAGCAGTACTACAAGTTAAGTGAAGCTCAATATGCAACTAGTTGCATATTGACGCAACACCACATTCAAGTTATTTAGTTCGATCTCGTTTATATAATCAACAATATTAAATGTTGGTTAGCATGGTAAGAGGTGAAGCAAAAGAAAAACTAACTATCTAGGCAAGTTTAAATGAGGCCAGATATAACAAACAACAAATCGGGAAAATCCCCATGTGCAATATTTGAATTTGGTGTTGTTCTGCCATAAACACAATTTTAGAGTTATTAAACATGCAAAGTAAAGCCACCAAGATAAACTAGGCATTTTTTCTACCCCATTTACATATAAAGTTTGTTAAATTCCAAGTTACAGTTATTTAGTTATGAATTAAATCATTTTAGCATGGCATTTGGGAAAATTTAAACAAACAACACTTTAAACATTTTAAACATGGTTGAAAATTACATATTATTGATCTACCCAAAATTCGAAGCATTTTACATATAAAGTTTATTGGGTTTCGATGCACGGGTGAAAAGTTATTATATGCATGATGTACAAGGGTTTTTCTGCAAAACCGCAGATCCTGGAAAAATAACTAAATTCACAGATCTGGGGAAAAACCTAACAGGCCGAATCTAAGCATGTTGGGCCAGCAGAAAAGAAAGAAAGAAAAAAACAAAAGAGACGCTGCAGTGGGGCCTTACCATGGGCCAAGGCCCGGATTGAGACGAGGGAGGAGGCACCGGGAGTCAACGCGAGCTTGACCCGTGCGCTGGCGCTAGTCTCGCTTGATTCCAGGAAGCAGACAGAGGGGCGAGATGCAGGGCAACTTCAGACGAAGCAGGGAAGACGGCAACGGCCGGACTTGGCGACGGGGACGGCGTTGAGGATGACGGAGGCCGGGCGCGACGGGCGGGTGGCGACGGCAAGGCAAGCGAAGGCGGCGGCGCCAGGTGGGATCTTGGCGGAGGCGAGGTCTTGTAGCGGGCGCGCAAGGCAGTAGCAGTGCTTGCCATGAACGATGACAACGGGCGGCACGGAGGCTCATCTGCAGGGGGTCGAGGCGCTCGTTCTTCTCTGCAATCGAAGCATGGCTTTGATGTAGAGGACGCCGGCGCACGAGCGTGGCGCGGGGTGGCCGCAGAGCTCCGGCGAGGTGACGAGGAACAGAAGGCGATGAGGAAACCTCGACGAGGCATAGACTTGTTGCGGGCTTGGCGGGGTCCTGCTGGTGACTCTCGACTTCGGCGAGGGTCGCCAATGAAAGCTCGAGGAGGAGAGGCAAGATCAAGGCGGCACCGAGGATAGGCTGCAGGTTCGCGACAGGAGCTGCTCGATGTGGCTGAGGCGTTGCGGGGGGAAAAACAGAGGCCGGCGGGAGAGGTTCAAGGCGGCATCATCGTGGAGGAAGACCGGTAGGGACTTGAAGTGGGGCTCCGGCAGCTCGGCGTGGTCAAGCAAGGTCGGGGACGGCCGGCTCTGGCCGCGGGACACTGGTTCCCGGCAACAGCGAGGCGAACTGGAGCTCGCGGGGCATCCATGGTGTTCAAGTGACGACGGAGACTCGCGGGAGCACGAGACGACGAGGTGCCTGGCGTCGCTAGTGGCGGCAGCCATCCATGGCAGAGGGGATCCTCCTGCTGGTCCGGTGGTGCTCCGATGAAGATGGAGGCGACGGGGTCAGGTGAAGGCGCGCAAGGGAGGAGCTCATGCTCCTGGATGAGAGGGGCTCAGGCCTCGTAGCAGAGGAGGTGCGGCGACGGGGTTGGCCTGCGGTGGTGGCACGCTCGGGCTCAAAGGCGACGAGGAGGAGGCAGGGAGTAGGGGGGCCTCGGTTGCTGCTCCTGTGATTTGGGCGGCACTGAGAAACAGGGAGGGGTCGGAGAGGATTTGTATCGGGAGGAGTGCGGCTCTGGTTGGCTGGGCGATGGGGTCGAGGGAGATTGAGTGAGGGGATCCCTAGAGGATTAGTGGCGGCGGCCGAGAGGGATGGATGGGACAACTCCCCTAGAAATTAGGGTTATCTGTTTATATAGGTAGGTTGGTTAGGTTAGGGGCTAGTCGGTCCATCCGATCATAATCGGACGATCCCGGATACATAGGTTAGGGGCCCCAATTTACAAAACGGAGATGTTTTGTAGACGTTTGGGGATGTTTCGGATCCAACGGTGACGAAAGTCCGGTTCGGGTTCGGGGAAGGTTTTCGGACGCGCGAGGGGGTCTGAGAACTGAGCAGAGAGGGGTTTTCGGACCGTGCGATCGCATCGGACGGCTCCGGATGCGAAGAGGGGATAGGTGGATGGACTAGGTGGGCTGTGTAGAAGGCCATGGGCTGAGAGGAGAGAAGAGAAGAGAGAGGGCCTGGCAGTAGTTTTCGGAGACCGAAAACGTCCGACGTGTGCCCGGCTATAATGCCGCTATAGTTTAACGTTGGGGCATCAAACGGACTCCGAATGCGATGAAACTTGGCAGGCGACCTACTAACAACATAACAACACCGCATGCCAACTTTCAACCCATTCCGAGAACATTTTCTGGCCACTTATAAAATAATATTTCGGACATGCCGCGGGCGCGTGCGAGTGTGTCTGGGCTCCGAACGGACAACGGACGGAACTGGGGGACCCGAACAGATGCAAGTTTTGAAAACATGATGATGCAATGTGGATGATGACATGGCAAGATGCGACACGCAAACAAATGACAAGGCAACAACAACGAATCACTGGAAGACACCCGGCGCGTCGGTCTCGGGGCGTCACAACACTCCACCACTACGAGAGGATCTCGACCCGAGATCCTAGGGATGGCACCAGAGGGAAAAGGAAGAGGAAGAGGTAAGGTGAAACTAAGTTGCTCCTTTGACAAATGAGTGAAACCAAAGAACCTTGAAAAAGGTTAAGCCATTTCGAGAAAAGAATACAACGGAGATGAACGAAGTTGAAGAACACTCCATTAGAAAAGAGGAACAAGGGACAAAAAATTTGGACAGCACTCCGTTAGAAAAGAGATACAAGACTTGATAAGATGAAAAGAACTTGAGCAAAGGGCACAACACTCCGGTTAAATGTATAAGCATGAAAAGAACACGATCCTCACCATTTCGAGATGATGATTGAAAATAGCAACATCACAAAGCCTCCGGGAGAAAGAATAGAAGATAGATAATTGAGATAAAAGAAAGGAGAAGAAAAGGCCAACTTCTGCCACAATTGAGCTTGAAAAGGCATCTTTAGGAGAAGGGTCGAACGGAGTTGTTGGAAACCCAACAACGAAAAGATAGGCTTGAAGTGGGCTTATGGAAAACATCACAAATTATGAGGTGACAACCTGCCACTCACGGGAAGAAGAATTGGATTGATATGAACAAGGAGACGAGAAACTATTTCACTGGGAGGAAAAATGAAGAACTTGGGTCATTTATGGGCACCATAAATAGCAACAATCCTTTAGGGAAGGCTTTAGGTGAACTATAACCCAAGATAACTCCAAAGAAGAGATTGATGGATTTAAAATACCTCATTCTTAACAACATGTGAATCATGAAACATGAACTCAAATTATCAAGAATGACATAATACCACCTCAAATGATACTGTAGAAAGAATTGCACTTTCGAATGCAAGAAGAGGAATACTTGAGCTCCTCTGAAGAGAATCTCAATGAACACTTCAAGAAGGAATTAAATCCTTGATGAACCATCATGTAGAGCCTCCATGAAGAACTTCGGTAATAAAAGAATGATCAAACGAAAGGAAAGAGAAGTTGAAAACACAAGGTGAATCCTTGCAATGATTAGATGGATCTTCGCAATGAAATAATTGAGAGAACTTGGAACTCCGGGAAAAAAAGATACAGCATTTCGAACTGAGAATGTGATATGATGACCCACTCCGGAAAGCAGGAATTGAATTTACTCGATGAAACAAGAATAAGAATTACATTATGCTTATCCTTCACCAATTAAATTGATGACAACCGATGGATTTGGCACACTACTTATTCTCGTAGAAAGGATTAAGAGAGATATAAATCAAACCTGAGAAGGTCTTCAACGAACCACCGGTAGGATTTGAAAACAACAAATGAATTGATACGGTAACGAAGGAAGAGAACTCTTGAATGAACCACCGTAAGAATTGAAAATGAATGAAGTAAAGGGATGAATCACCGGGTAAGAATTGTGAAATGAACGAAGATACTTGAGACAATCTAGATACATGAGAACGAAGGGATCACGAACTGATTAGAGATCACTTGAACGATGCAGCGGTAAAGTTGGAGAATGATAACTGAAAGCTAAGAATGAATAAACCTGGATTTATGTAATCCGGATAATCAAACTGAAAAGACTCCTGAATTGCTCCGGATGGGTGAAAAAAATTCTCACCATCCAAAAAACAGCTATGAGAGGATGGCAACAAGCTAGAATGACGAATCTTTGAGAGAACGGATAAGATATGGAGGAAAAACTCTTCTTCGGTCTTCAAAATCTGAGAATGACGATGAGAAACACCACCAATAATTGAAGAGACACTCCGGAATGATTAAAGGAGGAGAGGTTGAGCCAACGATAAAAAGAATTTGAAAGATCTTAGAGGAGGACATTTGACTGATGACAATTCATTCTTACGTCAAACTTCGAAAAGAATTTGAGAGTAATTCCATGGAAGATTAGAAGAGTCAGGTAAGATCCTGGGAAAAGACCTATGGGTTAGGGGCCACTCAAAAGATACACCGTTGAACGATTTTGAAGAGATTGCACTGGTTGATTTAAATGGCTTGAATGAGATAACAATCTCGAAATATGTTGAACAAATCTTGAATGAAAAGACAAGGCTTCTGAGATATCTTTAGCACTCCAGAATAATTGAATAGCGAGAAATGACTGAATATAAGGTGCACCGGCATGAGAAGGCATTTGAAATACCGAAAAGAATATGATCAACAACGAAAGCTTGAATTTAATCCATCAGAGAAGAAAATGAGTGACGAGTGACGAACTTGAAGCTTCGTTAGGATCATCATGAGAATCACCGGGTAAGAATATTGACGGAAAAGAATGGGGAGACTTCATAATCATAAGATAGATACTTGATAAAGAAATCTTAGTCCTTGAAGAAAAAGGGGTGGGTGGGTGGGAAAACAAAGGCAACTTGGAACGAATGAAGCAAACACCATTGAGAAGAACTGAATTGATCTTGGTAATGTTGAAATGATCGGATACACTTGAAAAGAAACATGCCGGTGAAAAGGACTGAGATGACAATCTTGATTATCAAGAAGGATTGGTATTCACATCGGAGTATGAGAACATCGCTTAGGAAAGGTATGGGATCAACATTTGACTTCGAAGCAACTCGAATACCACAACTCAAAACAAAAACAAGGATTGGCTTGCAGAATAATCCGGAACAAACATATGATAGAGATTTCGTCCGAAGTTTTCGTGGTGGGGCCCACAGGGGCTCGATCGTACAACACCATCATGTACAAGGCAGTGCACATGACATATGAAGCGTCCCCGAGTAGGCATAGCCAAGGACTCTTTAAGACACAACGAGACCACTGTAAAACCAACCATGGATAGGCGGACCACTAGACGTCGAACCCCAATTTCCTATCATACATACGTCGGAAAGATATCCTAAGAGCTACTTGAATTCCCACTTATAAACTCCTGAAATTTTCCAGTTATGCAATCAGATGTTGGGGATACAGGGGAAGCATAATATCTCACCCAAAACTAACAAATCCTACATCCAGCTGTATCCATCCTTCAACACATAACCAAGAAACCTTCGGAAATCGTTTACCTCAACCTTCGAAAAGCATCCGTTATACGAGTTATGGCAATACTCCCGAACTCCCGCCCCAGTACTAGGTGGCATCGAGGTTATCTCACCAACAACTGCATAAAAGAGATTTTTTATGTCGGCGAACTCAGGTATTCCAGAACTGCAACGATAAAATTGTGACGACAACACCTCGGAGCTCAACTCCCCGGGACACTGCCACAACCCCTAAATGTCAGGAGGCACCAAGAACAATGTTCTCATCACAAAACCATCGGAACGATTCCAAGATTCCCGCGTGATCCTAAAAAAATTTTAGTGAAATTTGGGGAGAGAAGAGTCAAAACTCTACGTCAGGATGTCTCACCAGAGCGACGAAGGGACTGAGGAGTAAAAAGAATCCTACTCTCCGATATATATATATATAATCCTAAATGACTCAAAACATTTTTCTAGACTCAACAACGCCAGCGATTCGATCAAGCAGGGGGCTCCTAAGTCGGGGAAGGCTCTGATACCAACTTGAAACGCCCTCAATGCGGCTATATCTCCCACGTGTCGAAGCACGACTTAGAGGCATAACCGCATTGAAAGCAATGTCGCAAGTGAGGTAATCTTCACACAACCCATGTAATACATAAGGGGAAAGAGATACATAGTTGGCTTACAACCGCCACTTCACACAATTACATGAATAAAGCATTACATCTACCAAATACAAACAAGGTCCGAGTATGGAACCAAAATAAAAGAAGACTACCCCAAATGCTACACAGATCCCCGATCGACCCAACTGGGCTCCACTACTGATCAACTAGAAATGGAACAACACAAAGGACAAGATCTTCATCGAGCTCCTCCTTGAGCTTGGTTGCGTCATCTGCACGGTTCAACGGCACCTGCAAGCTGGTTTTGGAAGTATCTGTGAGTCACGGGGACTCAGCAATCTCACACCCTCGCGATCAAGACTATTTAAGCATATAGGAAGAGTAAAAGGTATGAGGTGGAGCTACAGCAAGCGACTAGCATATTTGGTGGCTAACATATACGCAAAAGAGAGCGAGAAGAGAAGGCAAAGCATGTTCAAGAAATCTATGATCAAGAAGTGATCCTAGAACAACCTACGTCAAGCATTACTCCAACACCATGTTCACTTCCCGGAATCCGCCGAAAAGAGACCATCACGGTTACACACGCGGTTGATGCATTTTAATTAAGTTAAGTGTCAAGGTTTTCTACAACCAGACATTAACAAATTCCCATCTGCCCATAACCGCGGGCACGGCTTTCGAAAGTTCAATCCCTGCAGGGGTGTCCCAACTTAGCCCATCACAAGCTCTCACAGTCAATGAAGGATATTCCTTCTCCCAAGACAATCCGATCAGACTCGGCATCCCGGTTACAAGACATCCTCGACAATGGTAAAACAAGTCCAGCAACACTGCCCAAATGTGCCGACAAATCCCGATAGGAGCTGCACATATCTCGTTCTCAGGGCACACTCAGATGAGACATCCTACGAGTAAAACCAACCCTCAAGTTGCCCCAAGGTGGCCCCGCAGTCTACTCGGTCGGACAAACACTCAGAGGAGCACTGGCCCAGGGGGGTTTAAACAAAGATGACCCTTGAGTCTGCAGAACCCAAGGGAAAGAAAAGGCTAGGTGGCGAATGGTAAAACAAATGTTGGGCATTGCTGGAGGAGTTTTATTCAAGGCAAACTGTCAAGGGGTTCCCATTATAACCCAACCGTGTAAGGAACGCAAAATCCGGGAACATAACACCGATATGACGGAAACTAGGGCGGCAAGAGTGGAACAAAACACCAGGCATAAGGCCGAGCCTTCCACCCTTTACCAAGTGTATAGATGCATTAATTAAATAAGAGATATTGTGATATCCCAACAAAATATCCATGTTCCAACAAGGAACAAACTCCAATCTTCACCTGCAACTAACAACGCTATAAGAGGGGCTGAGCAAAGCGGTAACATAGCCAAACAACGGTTTGCTAGGACAAGGTGGGTTAGAGGCTTGGCTTAACAATATGGGAGGCATGATAAGCAAGTGGTAGGTATCGCAGCATAGGCATAGCAAAAGAGTGAGCGACTAGCAAGCAAAGATAGAAGTGATTCTGAGGGTATGGTCATCTAGCCTGAGATCCCGCAAGGAAGAAGAACGAGTCCATGAAGAAGACAAACGGACGTAGTCGAACGGATCCTCACAAACGCGATGTTATCGGAACCAACCCGAAGAAGCAACACCGGAAAGAAGCAAACAACATAGTAAACAACCACGACATAAGCATGGCATGATGCACAACCAAGTATGATGCATGTCCGGTTTAATGAAGCATGGCATAGCAAAGTGCACAAGCAATACTACAAGTTAAGTGAAGCTCAATATGCAACTAGTTGCATATTGACGCAACACCACATTCAAGT
This sequence comes from Triticum urartu, assembly GCF_056163025.1. NCBI lineage: Eukaryota > Viridiplantae > Streptophyta > Magnoliopsida > Poales > Poaceae > Triticum > Triticum urartu. The sequence goes on from NC_141874.1 coordinate 373,568,723, forward strand.
TATTTAGTTCGATCTCGTTTATATACTCAACAATATTAAATGTTGGTTAGCATGGTAAGAGGTGAAGCAAAAGAAAAACTACCTATCTAGGCAAGTTTAAATGAGGCCGGATATAACAAACAACAAATCGGGAAAATCCCCATGTGCAATATTTGAATTTGGTGTTGTTCTGCCCTAAACACAATTTTAGAGTTATTAAACATGCAAAGTAAAGCCACCAAGATAAACTAGGCATTTTTTCTACCCCATTTACATATAAAGTTTGTTAAATTCCGAGTTACGGTTATTTAGTTATGAATTAAATCATTTTAGCATGGCATTTGGGAAAATTTAAACAAACAACACTTTAAACATTTTAAACATGGTTGAAAATTGCATATTATTGATCTACACAAAATTCTAAGCATTTTACATATAAAGTTTATTGGGTTCCGATGCACGAGTGAAAAGTTATTATATGCATGATGTACAAGGGTTTTTATGCAAAACTGCAGATCCTGGAAAAATAACTAAATTCACAGATCTGGGGAAAAACCTAAACAAGTCGAATCTAAGCATGTTGGGCCAGCAGAAAAGAAAGAAAAAAAACAAAAGAGGCGCTGAAGTGGGGCCTTACCATGGGCCAAGGCCTGGATTGAGACGAGGGAGGAGGCGCTGGGAGTCAACGCGGGCTTGACCCGTGCGCTGGCACTGGTCTCGCTCGATTCCAGGAAGCAGACAGAGGGGCGAGATGCAGGGCAACTTCAGACGAAGCAGGGAAGACGGCAACGGCCGGACTTGGCGACGGGGACGGCGTTGAGGATGACGGAGGCCGGGCGCGATGGGCGGGTGGCGACGGCAAGGCAAGCGAAGGCGGCGGCGCCAGGTGGGATCTAGGCGGAGGCGAGGTCTTGTAGCGGGCGCGCAAGGCAGCAGCGGTGCTTGCCGTGAATGATGACAACGGGCGGCGCGGAGGCTCATCTGCAGGGGGTCGAGGCGCTCGTTCTTCTCTGCAATCGAAGCATGGCTTTGATGCAGAGGACGCCGGCGCACGAGCGTGGCGCGGGGTGGCCGCAGAGCTCCGACGAGGTGACGAGGAACAGAAGGCGATGAGGAAACCTCGACGAGGCATAGGTCGACTTTCGACTTCGGCGAGGGTCGCCAATGAAAGCTCGAGGAGGAGAGGCACGGTCAAGGCGGCGCCGAGGATGGGCTGCAGGTTCGCGGCAGGAGCTGCTCGATGTGGCTGAGGTGTTGCGGGGGGGGGGGGGAGAAACAGAGGCCGGCGGGAGAGGTTCAAGGCGGCATCATCATGGAGGAAGACCGGCAAGGACTTGAAGTGGGGCTCCGGCAGCTCGGCGTGGTCAAGCAAGGTCGGGGACGGCCAGCTCCGGCTGCGGGACACTGGTTCCCGGCGACAGCGAGGCGAACTAGAGCTCGCAGGGCATCCATGGTGTTCAAGTGATGATAGAGACTCGCGGGAGCACGAGACGAGGAGGTGCCTGGCGTCGCTAGTGGCGGCAGCCATCCATGGCAGAGGGGATCCTCCTGCTGGTCTGGTGGTGCTCGGATGAAGATGGAGGCGACGGGGTCAGGTGAAGGCACGCAAGGGAGGAGCTCATGCTCCTGGACGAGAGGAGGCTCGGGCCTCGTAGCAGAGGAGGTGCGGCGACGGGGTTGGCCTTCGGTGGTGGCACGCTCGGGCTCAAAGGCGACGAGGAGGAGGCAGGGAGCAGGGGGGCTCGGTTGCTGCTCCTGTGATTTGGGCGGCGCTGAGAAACAAGGAGGGGTCAGAGAGGATTTGGATCAGGATTGCGGCTCTGGTTAGCTGGGCGATGGGATCGAGGAAGATTGAGTGAGGGGATCCCGAGAGGATTAGTGGTGGCGGCCGAGAGGGATGGATGGGACAACTCAACTAGAAATTAGGGTTGAGTGTTTATATAGGTAGGTTGGTTAGGTTAGGGGCTACTCGGTCCATCCGATCGTAATCGGACGATCCCGGATACATAGGTTAGGGGCCCCAATTTACAAAACGGAGATGTTTTGTAGACGTTTGGGGATGTTTCGGATCCAACGGTGACGAAAGTCCGGTTCGGGTTTGGGAAGGTTTTCGGACGCGCGAGGGGGTCTGAGAACTGAGCAGAGAGGGGTTTTCGGACCGTGCGGTCGCATCGGACGGCTCCGGACGCGAAGAGGGGATAGGTGGATGGACTAGGTGGGCTGTGTAGAAGGCCATGGGCTGAGAGGAGATAAGAGAAGAGAGAGGGCCTGGCAGCAGTTTTCGGAGACCGAAAACGTCTGACGTGTGCCCAGCTATAATGCCGCTATAGTTTAACGTTGGGGCGTCAAACGGACTCCGAATGCGATGAAACTTGGCAGGCGACCTACTAACAACATAACAACACCGCATGCCAACTTTCAACCCATTCCGAGAACATTTTTCGACCAGTTATAAAATAATATTTCGGACGTGCCGCGGGCGCGTGCGAGTGTGTCTGGGCTCCGAACGGACAATGGATGGAACTGGGGGACCCGGACGGATGCAAGTTTTGAAAACATGATGATGCAATGCGGATGATGACATGGCAATATGCGAGACGCAAGCAAATGACAAGGCAACAACAACGAATCACTGGAAGACACCTGGCGCGTCGGTCTTGGGGCGTCACAACCCAGCTGCAGCACATGCTCAGCAGACCAACCTGGTGGAACAGACTGCTAAGTAGTCTGATGCTTCGGAACCGCCTGTTAAGCAGTCTATAGGTCCAGAACCGACTGCACATTAGTCCATCGGTCCGCAGGCGCGTGATCAGCATACCAATGCGTCAGCACTTCCTGCTCAGCAAACCAACGCGTTGGCACGGCCTCCTCAGCACACCGAAAAGTTGGCACCACCTACGCAGAAACCCAACATAGCTTCAACGCATGGTCAGCGGTCCGATGCCTCTGCTCCTACAGCCCAGCAGTTCGTCACTACAGCACCGCCATCTCAGCGGTCCGGCATAGATAAACAGTCTGCTAAGAAGTCCGTCCAAGCTTCACCATCTGCTCGACAGTCTACCATGCAGGGAACCAGACGTTCTGCCAGAAATGCTTCAAGTACCAAGAAGGAAGTGGCCAAAAAGGCTACACTCACGACCACGAGGAAGCGCAGCGGGAAAGTGAAGAGGAAAGAGAATGATTGCCTCTTACTTAAAGCACTCATCGCCCAGAACCAAATTAACAACAGCTTGTTCGAATCGGGGAGTAATATTATTTCTGATGCCATGGATGATGAAGAAGTAGAATTGTTGCTTGCTAAAAGAAAAGCAGACATACTTGAAGCACGCAATTACGTCCATGGCCTGCCATTTCTTGTTGGCGAATACTTTGATGAGTGCAGCTCCAGTTGCCGCGAGTTACATGAATATTGCATGGATCAAATGTCATAAGGTCATCACCATTTGCTAGTCCACTACAACAGAGATCATTTCCGACACGATGTTGGTTCCATCATTGTAGAGTTTTGAGGACTTACATCTCTTCTTCAACTTCAACGTGCTCGATGCCACTCTTGTTAGATGCATGATTTTGTAAGTATTTAACAAACTTTGATCAACTTCTCCATACAAGGTTGTAAATGATAAACAACTAACTGCATTTTATTCCTCTCAGGGGATTGAATGCGTAGAGAAGACAAAGTGAGAGTGTGTATTTCATAGATCCTGCATTAGCAAAAGGCACATCATTACATGAAAAGGACCGGCGGGTCTGGGCCGTTAACACGGTCGTCCGTATCTTCGAAAACATGTCCCATGCTGAATCATTTCTCTGGCCATGTCATGAAGGGTAAGTCAAGTAAACAACCACGCATACACTGATTGTCTTTCAGATTTTGACATCATTCGTAAGTTCATAGCTTTCTTAATATGTAGCAATCACTAGATATTGGTATTCATTGTTCCAAACAAGAACACAATTTACTACATCGATTCTCTGAGAGAGTCAACAAACGCTCAGGATTTGACACATCTTCCGCAATTCATGGATAGGTATTGAATTCTATGATGTTGAAATTAATTTGCATTCATGTCTGGTTCAATAATTGATGTTGTCAAAATTCATCATCATTTGCACTGTGCTTGCATTGTGGAAAACTAAACCAGGGAACCTGTTCAAGAGGGAACTACCACTGCAACACGAGATCGTTTCTCCGGTAACACACTGAAATCCGTTATTTTTGGAAAATTTATCCAACAGTCTGCAAATACCTTTCCTTACGCTAGTCAAATGTTCAAGCTTCTAAATAAACTCTTTCTATTTTGTCCAAAGAAAAAATAATACATCTAACATCGGTTAGGTTGTTCCTAACAGGACAAATACATGGCTAATTATGTACAAAAAATTTAGTGTCCTTAGCAAGAAGCAGGGACCAACCTTTGTGGATACTATGTTTGCACACACATGGTCTCCGTCTGCAAATCTGCTGATAGTTGTGGCGATCCTCGCAAATTAGTACCAGTAAGTCTATCTTAATTAATATCTTCTACTCCACTCATATGGCACATTTTGATCTTAGAAATACTGCAGCTAATTTTAAAACCGAGGACCCCTGAACCGCTCCCGACTGGTGAATTGCTGATGGTTTGGAGATTTATCAGCGAGTTCTTCCTGGATCACTACATCAATCCCATTGGTGATAATGAAGATTTCAGCATGCCTTCTCCTGACACATTGAGTAAGAGTTAGCCGCTAAACATATAATGCATGGATCCATTGTTTTCCATCTGATGAGATCTTCGTATTTCGTACATTATGATTAATTATGTAATGCATATATGTGTGGACAAATCATTGGAATTTAGCTACCATATGTTCAATTGCAATTGTTGCGAAATCTGGTGAATGTTCTTCCTGTGGACACTATTTGTTCAATTGAATATTGTGGCAAATTTGTTTTTGCGTGCCGATTCAAAATGGGATATTTATGTTTATTTGTTCAATTGAATATTGTGGCAAATTTCCTTTTTGCGTGCCGATTCAAAATGGGATATTTTTGTTTTAACATGCAATTGCTCCGCACACGGTTCTACTAAATGAGTGTGTGCGATCCACATCGGAATGCATACGTGAATCGTATTGGAACCGTCGGTGATACACAGCAGATCGCAAACGTTTCGCAACGCTACTACGAGTGTGTAGGTTCTCCGGAACCGTTTGTGATATCGCGTTATCGCACATGAGAACTGGGTGTAAACCGTTCCCAATGCAAAATACAATCCTAGTCGTATTTCTTTCAGGAAACGTGTGGGATCCCAAACGAAAAGCACACGTCACTCTTGCGGCAACCGTCGGTGATACCTAACAAATCACAAACGGTCTGCAACACTTGTATGTGTGCGAAGGGGCTCCTGAACCGTTTGTGATAGAACATTATCGCAGACAGTAATTGTTGGAAAACGTGTGCGATGGAGTCTAGCATGGTAGACGGGTTACGCAGAAAACCCGTGCGCGATAGGGCACAAATCACACACAGTTCATATGTTGTCACGTGTGCCTTACATACTGTTTCCCAAACGGTTCGTTACGACAGAGCCGTATGGTTTCACTGCGTCATTAGAAACGCTTAATCACTGATACCACACGTGTGAAAGAATTTAGTGTGTGCTGCATCACACACGATTACATTTTGGAAGGCCTCTGGATCACTATTCCATATCCCCGACGGTTTTATGGGTCGTGTGGGAAGGACCCCCTATCGCACACACTCACTTGGCGACGGTTCTGAAGGCCGTCGCGGAAAGGGGTAAAAAACCGTTTGTTAGGACCGACGCACACCAGTGTTTGTATATTAAAATGGGACAAGACTCTCTCTTTGTGTGGTGTGAATAGTTTTTTTCTTTGAGGGAAGTGCGAATTGATTTGGTACGTCCAAGTAGTACAATATTACACATTAGGCTTGTCCCTAAAATTCAACCCGCGCCTTGTTATATCCCGAAAATTCAGATATCGTGCTCCCAAAACTGGCGCCTTCACAACCCGCGCCTTGCTATTTCGAAATTACAATGCGCGCGAAAACTCCCTCCATCTGCCAAATCCCGACACGGGAAATCCCCCTTCTAACCCTGAGCCGAAAGGGCCGCTAGTTCAAATCGGTCGGGGTACTTTTGTAACACACCCTACATTTTGGACAAGCGCGTCCCTAAGTCATGGTTCCCCCCTCCCATCGCCTCCTTTTCGCTATCGAAATCCCAGGCCGCCATAACCTCTCCGCTCCAGCTACGAAACCCCACCCTCGTTCGTCCGCCACCTCACCGCTGCCCAGCCGGAGCCTCTTCGTCGACGACGTCGTCCACCGCAATAGCTCCACGTCCCTCATCCACCTCCCCGGATGAGGACTCGTCGTCCATCTTATTGTCCCGCCGGTTCAGCCGCCCCGTCCTCCACCTCTAAGGAGCTGCTCCGATGATCGCCTCGTCTATCGCGGCTGCTCCATCCCCACATCACCGCCTTAACCTACTCCACCGGAACCGCAGCATCCTCACCGACTCCTCGCACGAAGCCGAGGCCTACTCGGCGCCACCAAGGAGGTTGTACCCTCATCACATTGCACCTTCTTCTTAACTCGACCTCCCGGCACCGACGGTGCTCCATCCCGCACCCCCATGGAGTGGCTACCTCGAAGCCGGTGTTGCGGGCGACATCTCCACGGCGGATCTCCCCCAGTGCGAGGCCCCTTCGGCGGCGGTGTCCATACCAGCCGGATCTGCTGTTGTTGCTCCGGCTCTAGCTCGCTCGCTTGCTTGCGCTGCTGCTGTTGCTCCGGCTCTCGCTCGCTTGCGCTGCTGCAGCTGCTCTCCCCCTTGCTCATGCTACTGCTCTGCTCCGATTTAGCTACACTTCAGTCGACTGAATCGACTTTTGGGTTAGTCGATTTTCAGGGGGAGGGGCTCGCCAGAGTTAAGGAAGAACCACCCGCAGCGGGGTGGGGGGCTCGCTGGAGAGGTACCCCACTATCTATCTTAGGGTTCAGGGTAGGGGCGGTGGTCGCCGGCGGTGGGGGCGCGGTGGTGGGGCGGGGGGGCTAGAGGACTAGTCAGGGCGGCGGCGAACTGGCGGTGGGGAGTTGTTTCGAGGCGGCGGGCCAGCGGCGGACCGGCGGTGGGGAGTTGTTTCAGGGCGGTGAGGTGGCGAGGCGGCGCAGGGGCCGGCGGTTCGGCCGGTGGTGGCTGGCGGCTCAGGGGGGTGCAGGTTGAAGATCAACTGCAGGCCCTCCCTAAACTACATGTCAAGTTCCTCTCTGCTACCATTGCGGTCAGTTTCGACAGTAACATTCAGATTCCACATTAAATTACAGTTTCAACAGTTAAGTTTAGAGTCAACAGTTTTTACCTCATTTGTTGTAGTCAGATAGTTTTTGGTGATGTAAATTTTACATCTATCACTTTTTGGTAATGTATTTTACATCATCTATTGGAGATGCTATTAGAATCCCACTTGAGATTAACGATGTATGTCTTGTGCTGCTTCAGCCTTGACGTCTTACGGCTCATCGAAGCTGCTCCAACGACAGAACGATCCATCACAACAAAGGAGTGCCATGGATGCCGTCTACAGATTCCTCAGATCTTCGTCCACACCTCCGATAGCCACCTCTGCCTCAACTTCTTCAGCAACCAACCCAATGATGCTGAGGTCGGCACGGCTTCGGCAAAGAGGTTGTACACTTGTTTTTGGTTCAACGGAAAAACATAGCAATAGGAAATTTTCCTATGGCACTCTATATTCAATTATTCATTCATTTTGTTGAATGGAATGGAGCAAAACATCCACCTGGACCTACTTTTCAAAATCCTATGCATGAAACAAGACCAAGTGCATTAGTGGCAGAATAACATTCTAACTGTACATGCTTTCATATGGTTTCACTTTATTTTGGCCATGTTTATTTGCATTCCTCTGCTCTTTCAATTCCTGTGAGCCAAACACCCAAGTTGACATAAATCCTATGTTTACAAATGCTCTGTTTACCATGTGCATTCCAATCCTATTCCGGTGTTTTTCCTATCCCTGCGTTTTTAGAATCATGCAAGCCAAATGAGCCCTTACAGAATTACTTCAGTTACAGGTAGGTGTCGAAGGAAACATTGTGTGGTTTGTCCTGCTCCTATCGCGACGTCGTCCACCTCACCTGAGCTGCTCCATCAACAAAATCATCCACCAAACCAGACATCACGACTCCTGGCCGTCTTTCGCCGCCTCAGATCTCCTTCCCTGCCGCCAGCACCCACCGCAACGGCATCACCATCATCGACTCAGCAGATGAACCTGAGGAGTACACGGGTCCACAAGAGAGGTCGCACTCTTTTGTTTCTGCTTATGTTATGCATTGCTTAATATTACCTGCTAATTTATCGTCCTGTTCACCTCTTAGACTCCAAGTCAGGTCCAAATTAATGTTCTAACTTGAGTTCTAAATTAGTTGTGGGGCATATATCGAGGCAACAATGAATAGTATATCTGTCTAATATCTGGTTCACCTAGGGTATGCCTATGTTGTTCATCTTGGGTGGGAAACAAATAGTAAAGCAATCATCATCTGTCTTTTTATTAAATTAAAGCAATCATCAGCCTGCTATCATTATTTTTGGATCCATCCAGTGGTTGTTACCATCACTCTAGATTTCTGCATGCTCTCCTTACATAATCTCACCATATTTTTTCGTATGCATGTCAGATATTGTATACAGTCATGCTGAACATGTAGAGAAAAAGAGAAGAGTTTTGCGCGGCAATACAATGTCATGCAGACATCACTCCATGGTGGGTTCAATGGCAAACCCTCCCCCCTCTCCAGATTGTAATTCAGAGGAAGATATATGTTCTGAGGCGGATTTAGACGCAGCTGACCACTCCTATTTACCCCCAAGGTGTTTGCTCTACCTTGGCATGATGATGTTAGTCATATCATGCATATGTTGCCTTATAATGCCTAATTTTGACATTATATATGTCATCTGCTTAGTTTAGACATGTTCTGTAATGCCACTTGTTTAGTTTCTATATCATAGATGGGAATTATGCAGTCTCATGTCTTTTAGCCCGCCATAATATATGTGAAATGTGAAATGTCATCTTGTTTAACCAGGCATCATATATTTGAATGATATCTTACCCATCTTTTTCTTCATTACATTTCCATTTGTCAACAATGTTTGTACATTAAACTAATCTTCCTGTGAATCATCCATTTGGGTGGGAGATGGAAAATTCTGGAGTGAAAACAAGGCCTTCAGAGCAGACAGTGCTACCTGTCGAAGCAGATCTCTTGTTGGGTCCCGATAGCTCCTCAGAGATGGATTCAGAGACAGATGACCAATCCTATTCCCCCACCGAGGTGTATGCTCTAACTTGGCACGGTTATACTGCTCATATCATGCATATGGTGTCTTGCATTGCATAGTTTAGACATCATATACACAATATTCAACACCATATTCTTAGTTCGGACATCATATCGAATTCCCTATGTTTAGCATGTAAATTACATATGTGAATTAAATCATGCAATCCTGATTACTTAGATAACATGTCTGTGAATTAAGTCATGCGATCCTATTTAGTTATTCATCATATCTTTGAATTATGTTATGTTATGCTATCCAGTTTAGATAGACATCATATATGTGAAATTGTGTCATGATATCCATTTTGGTTAAACAATATACATGTCAACTATTTCATGCCCTCTTTTTTCCACACTATCTATTGCATCTGTCTCTTGTACAATGTTTTTACATTCAACTACATTTCCTATTTATCGGCCATTTGAACTGGAGTGGGTGATGCGAGTATCTAGCAGAGTAAAAACATGGTCTTCAAATAAAACAGTGCTACCTCTTGGTGGAGATAGCACCCCGGTTCTACATGCACGAGAACCAGCCCTACCACACATAACCTAGACTCTCGCAGATTGTACCCCTACTATGATGGACAGAGAACCAGCTTCACCCAATCTAACCCCAACCCCAGCAGATAGTAACCCATTTCCTGTTAACACAACACCATCTCCACCACAGAGCTCCCAAACAAAAGCAGTTAGTAAGGCAGCTCCAGTGCCCAAAGGGACAGTACTACCACAGCGAACCCCAACTCCACCAGTTAGTACACCTATTCATGTGGAGGAAGCACAACCAGCCATTCATAGTTTTGAAGGAAATATGCCCTAGAGGAAACAATAAAGTTATTATTTATTTCCTTATATCATGATAAATGTTTATTATTCATGCTAGAATTGTATTAACCGGAAACATAATACATGTGTGAATACATAGACAAACAAAGTGTCACTAGTATGCCTCTACTTGACTAGCTAGTTGATTAAAGATGATTATGCTCCCTTATTGGAAAGTAGTTCATCACACAAATCTATTCCTGTGACTACTACACCAATTAGTGAGGAAGCTAATGATGATGATCATGTAACTTCAGATCAAGTTACTACCGAACCTCATAGGTAAACCAGAGTGATACCCGCACCAGAGTGGTACGGTAATCCTGTTCTAGAGGTCATGTTACTTGACCATGACGAGCCTACGAACTATGAGGAAGCGATGATGAGCCCAGATTCCGCGAAATGGCTTGAGGCCATGAAATCTGAGATGAGATCCATGTATGAGAACAAAGTATGGACTTTGATTGACTTGCCCACTGATCGGCGAGCCATTGATATTAAATGGATCTTCAAGAGGAAGACGGACGCTGATAGTAGTGTCACTATCTACAAAGCTAGAATTGTCGCAAAAAGGTTTTCGACAAGTTCAAGGTGTTGACTATGATGAGAGTTTCTCACTCGTATCTATGCTTAAGTCTGTCCGAATCATGTTAGCAATTGCCGCATTTTATGAAATCTGGCAAGTGGATAAACAAAACTGCATTCCTTAATGGATTTATTAAAGAAGAGTTGTATATGATGCAACCAGAAGGTTTTGTCAATCCTAAAGGTACTAACAAAATATGCAAGCTCCAGCGATCCATCTATGGACTGGTGCAAGCATCTCGGAGTTGGAATATACGTTTTGATAAGTTGATCAAAGCATATAGTTTTATACAAACTTGCGGTGAAGCCTGTATTTACAAGAAAGTGAGTGGGAGCATTACAGCATTTCTATGTGAATGACATATTGTTGATCGGAGATAATGTAGAATTATTCTGCAAAGGATAAAGGAATGTTTGAAAGGATTTTTTCAAAGAAAGACCTCGGTGAAGCTGCTTACATATTGAGCATCAAGATCTATAGAGATAGATCAAGACGCTTGATAAATTTTTCAATGAGTACATAACTTGACAAGATTTTGAAGTAGTTCAAAATGGAACAGTCAAAAAAAGGAGTTCTTGCCTGTGTTACAGGGTGTGAAGTTGAGTAAGACTCAAAAACCCGACCATGGCAGAAGATAGAGAGAGAATGAAAGTCATTCCCTATGCCTCAGCCATAGGTTCTATAAAGTATGCCATGCTGTGTACCAGACCTATTGTATAACCTGCACTGAGTTTGGCAAGGGAGTACAATAGTGATCTAGGAGTAGATCACTGGACATTGGTCAAAATTATCCTTAGTGGAATAAGGATATGTTTCTCGATTATGGAGGTGACAAAAGGTTCGTCGTAAAGGGTTACGTCGATGCAAGTTTTGACACTGATCCAGATGACTCTAAGTCTCAATCTGGATACATATTGAAAGTGGGAGCAATTAGCTAGAGTAGCTCTGTGCAGAGCATTGTTGACATAGAAATTTGCAAAATACGTACGGATCTGAATGTGGCAGACCCGTTGACTAAACTTCTCTCACAAGCAAAACATGATCACACCTTAGTACTCTTTGGGTGTTAATCACATAGCGATGTGAACTAGATTATTGACTCTAGTAAACCCTTTGGGTGTTGGTCACATGTCGATGTGAACTATGGGTGTTAATCACATGGTGATGTGAACTATTGGTATTAAATCACATGGCGATGTGAACTAGATTATTGACTCTAGTGCAAGTGGGAGACTGAAGGAAATATGCCCTAGAGGCAATAATAAAGTTATTATTTATTTCTATATCATGATAAATGTTTATTATTCATGCTAGAATTGTATTAACCGGAAACATAATACATGTGTGAATACATAGACAAACAGAGTGTCACTAGTATGCCTCTACTTGACTAGCTCGTTGATCAAAGATGGTTATGTTTCCTAACCATAGACATGAGTTGTCATTTAATTAACGGGATCACATCATTAGGAGAATGATGTGATTGACTTGACCCATTCCGTTAGCTTAGCACTTGATCGTTTAGTTTGTTGCTATTGCTTTCTTCATGACTTATACATGTTCCTATGACTATGAGATTATGCAACTCCCGTTTACCGGAGGAACACTTTGTGTGCTACCAAACGTCACAACGTAACTGGGTGATTATAAAGGTGCTCTACAGGTGTCTTCGAAGGTACTTGTTGGGTTGGCGTATTTCGAGATTAGGATTTGTCACTCTGATTGTCGGAGAGGTATCTCTGGGCCATCTCGGTAATGCACATCACCTAAGCCTTGCAAGCATTTTAACTAATGAGTTAGTTGCGAGATGATGTATTATGGAATGAGTAAAGAGACTTGCCGGTAACGAGATTGAACTAGGTATTGAGATGCCGACGATCGAATCTCGGGCAAGTAACATACCGATGACAAAGGGAACAATGTATGTTGCTATGCGGTCTGACCGATAAAGATCTTCGTAGAATATGTAGGAGCCAATATGGGCATCCAGGTCCCGCTATTGGTTATTGACCAAAGAGGTGTCTCGGTCATGTCTACATAGTTCTCGAACCCATAGGGTCCGCACGCTTAACGTTCGTTGACGATATAGTACTATATGAGTTATGTATGTTGATGACCGAATGTTGTTCGGAGTCCGGGATGAGATCACGGACATGACGAGGAACTTCGGAATGGTCCGGAGATAAAGTTTGATATATGGGATAATAGTGTTTGGTCACCGGAAGGGTTCCGGAAATCATCGGAAGGGGTTCCGGATGTTTCCCAAAATGTTTGGGTACGAGAACACTTTATTTGGGCCAAAGGGGCAAGCCCACAAGGTTTTTGGAAAGCACAAAAGGAAGTTTTGCAGAGTCCAGGGGCCAGACGCCAGGGTCCCTGGCGTTTGGGTCCAGACGTCGGGAACCCTGGCGTCTGGCCCTGGAGTCCAAGAAGGACTCTTGCCTTTCGGGTGAAACCGACTTTGTGGAGGCTTTTACTCCAAGTTTCGACCCCAAGGCTCAACATATAAATAGAGGGGCAGGGCTAGCACCAAAGATACATCAAGAAACACCAAGCCGTGTGCTGGCAACCCCGTCCCCTCTAGTTTATCCTCCGTCATAGTTTTCGTAGTGCTTAGGCGAAGCCCTACAGAGATTGTTCTTCACCAACACCGTCACCATGCCGTCGTGCTGCCGGAACCCATCTACTACTTCGCCCCTCTTGCTGGATCGAGAAGGCGAGGACGTCACCGAGCCGAACGTGTGCAGAACTCGGAGGTGCCATGCTTTCGGTACTTGGATCGGTCGAATCGTGAAGACGTACGACTACATCATCCGCGTTGATATAACGCTTCCGCGTACGGTCTATGAGGGTACATAGACAACACTCTCCCCTCTCGTTGCTATGCATCACCATGATCTTGCGTGTGCGTAGGAAATTTTTTGAAATTACTACGTTCCCCAACAGTGGCATCTGAGCCAGGTTTCATGCGTTGATGTTATATGCACGAGTAGAACACAAGTGAGTTGTGGGCGATATAAGTCATAATGCTTACCAGCATGTCATACTTTGGTTCGACGGTATTGTTGGATGAAGCGGCCCGGACCGACATTACGCGTACGCTTACGCAAGACTGGTTCTACCGACGTGCTTTGCACACAGGTGGCTGGCGGGTGTCAGTTTCTCCAACTTTAGTTGAACCGAGTGTGGCTATGCCCGGTCCTTGCGAAGGTTAAAACAGCACCAACTTGACAAACTATCGTTGTGGTTTTGATGCGTAGGTAAGAACGGTTCTTGCTAAGCCCGTAGCAGCCACGTAAAACTTGCAATAACAAAGTAGAGGACGTCTAACTTGTTTTTGCAGGGCATGTTGTGATGTGATATGGTCAAGACATGATGCTAAATTTTATTGTATGAGATGATCATGTTTTGTAACCAAGTTATCGGCAACTGGCTGGAGCCATATGGTTGTCGCTTTATTGTATACAATGCAATCGCCCTTTAATGCTTTACTTTATCACTAAGCAGTAGCGATAGTCATGGAAGCATGAGATTGGCGAGACGACAACGATGCTACGATGGATATCAAGGTGTCGCGCCGGTGATGATGGTGATCATGAAGGTGCTTCGGAGATGGAGATCACAAGCACAAGATGATGATGGCCATATCATATCACTTATATTGATTGCATGAGATGTTTATCTTTTATGCATCTTATCTTGCTTTGATTGGCGGTAGCATTATAAGATGATCTCTCACTAAATTTCAAGATAAAAGTGTTCTCCCTGAGTATGCACCATTGCCAAAGTTCGTCGTGCCCAGACACCACGTGATGATCGGGTGTGATAAGCTCTACGTCCATCTACAACGGGTGCAAGCCAGTTTTTGCACACGCAGAATACTCAGGTTAAACTTGACGAGCCTAGCATATGCAAATATGGCCTCTGAACACTGAGACCGAAAGGTCGAGCGTGAATCATATAGTAGATATGATCAACATATTGATGTTCACCATTGAAACTACTCCATCTCACGTGATGATCGGACATGGTTTAGTTGATATGGATCACGTGATCACTTAGAGGATTAGAGGGATGTCTATCTAAGTGGGAGTTCTTAAGTAATATGATTAATTGAACTTTAGTTTATCATGAATTTAGTCCTGGTAGTATTAGCATATCTATGTTGTAGATCAATAGCTCGTGATGTTGCTCCCCGTTTAATTTTTATATATTCCTAGAGAAAACTATGTTGAAAAATGTTAGTAGCAATGATGCGGATTGGATCCGTGATCTGAGGATTATCCTCATTGATGCACAGAAGAATTATATCCTTAATGCACCGCTAGGTGACAAACCTATTGTAGGAGCAGATGCAGACGTTATGAACGTTTGGCTAGCTCAATATGATGAATACTTGATAGTTTAGTGCACCATGCTTAAACGGCTTAGAATCGGGACTTCAAAGACGTTTTGAACGTCATGAACCATATGAGATGTTCCAGGAGTTGAAGCTAATATTTCAAGTAAATACCGAGTTGAGAGATATGAAGTCTCCAACAAGTTTTATAGCTAAAACATGGAGGAGAATAGCTCAAGCAGTGAGCATGTGCTCAGATTTTCTGGGTACTACAATCGCTTGAATCAAGTGGGAGTTAATCTTCCAGATAAAATAGTGATTGACAGAATTCTCTAGTCACCATCACCAAGTTAGTAGAACTTCGTGATGAACTATAATATGCAAGGGATAACGGAAACGATTCCCAAGCTCTTCGTGATGCTGAAATCGACGAAGGTAGAAATCAAGAAAAGCATCAAGTGTTGATGGTAAAACCACTAGTTTCAAGTAAAGGGACAAAGGGAAGTAGGGGAATTTCAAGAAGAACGGCAAGCAAGTTGCTGATCAAGTGAAGAAGCCCAAGTCTGGTCCTAAGCCTGAGACTAAGTGCTTCTACTGCAAAGGGACTGGTCACTGAAAGCGGAACTGCCCCAAGTATTTGGCGGATAAGAAGGATGGCAGTGAACAAAGGTATATTTGATATACGGATTATTGATGTGTATTTTACTAGTGTTCGCAGCAACCCCCCGTTATTTGATACTGGTTCAGTTGCTAAGAGTAGTAACTCGAAACGGGAGTTGCAGAATGAACAGAGACTAGTTAAGGGTGAAGTGACGATGTGTGTTGGAAGTGGTTCCAAAATTGATATGATCATCATCGCACACTCCCTATACTTTCGGGATTAGTGTTGAACGTAAATAAGTGTTATTTGGTGTTTGCATTGAGCATGAATATGATTTGATCATGTTTATTGCAATATGGTTATTCATTTAAGTAAGAGAATAAATTATTGTTCTGTTTACATATATGGTTACACACCCAATGAAAATGGTTCATTGGATCTCGATCGTAGTGATACACATATTCATAATATTGAAACCAAAAGATGCAAATTTAATAATGATAGTGCAACTTATTTGTGGCACTGCCGTTTAGGTCATATTGGTGTAAAGCGCATGAAGAAACTCCATGCTGATGGACTTTTGGAATCACTTGATTATGAATCAGTTGATGCTTGCGAACCATGCCTCATGGGCAAGATGACTAAGACTCCGTTCTCCGGAACAATGCAGCAAGCAACAGATTTGTTGGAAATCATGCATACTGATGTATGTGGTCCGATGAATATTGAAGCTCGCGGCAGGTATCATTATTTTCTGATCTTCACAGATGATTTGAGCAGATATGAGTATATCTACTTGATGAAACACAACTCTGAAACATTTGAAAAGTTCAAAGAATTTCAGAGTGAAGTGGAGAATCATCGTAACAAAATAAAAGTTTCTACGATATGATCGCAGAAGTAAAATATTTGAGTTACGAGTTTGGCCTTCGGTTAAAACAATGTGAAATAGTTTCACTACTCACACCACCTGGAACACCACAGTGTAATGGTGTGTCCGAACGTCGTAATCGTGCTTTATTTGATATGGTGCGATCTATGACGTCTCTTACTGATTTACCGCTATCGTTTTGGGGTTATGCATTAGAGACAGCTACATTCACGTTAAATAGGGCACCATCTAAATCCATTGAGACGACACCGTATGAACTATGGTTTGGCAAGAAACCTAAGTTGTCGTTTCTTAAAGTTTGAAGTTGCAATGCTTATGTGAAAAAGTTTCAACCTGATAAGCTCAAACCCAAATCGGAGAAGTGCGTCTTCATAGGATACCCAAAAGAAAATGTTGGGTACACCTTCTATCACAGATCCGAAGGCAAGATATTCGTTGCTGAGAATGGATCCTTTCTAGAGAAGGAGTTTCTCTCGAAAGAAGTGAGTGGGAGGAAAGTAGAACTTGATGAGGTAATTGTACCTGCTCCCTTATTGGAAAGTAGTTCATCACAGAAATCTATTCCTGTGACTACTACACCAATTAGTGAGGAAGCTAATGATGATGATCATGTAACTTCAGATCAAGTTACTACCGAACCTCATAGGTAAACCAGAGTGATATCCGCACCAGAGTGGTACGGTAATCCTGTTCTAGAGGTCATGTTACTTGACCATGACGAGCCTACGAACTATGAGGAAGCGATGATGAGCCCAGATTCCGCGAAATGGCTTGAGGCCATGAAATCTGAGATGAGATCCATGTATGAGAACAAAGTATGGACTTTGATTGACTTGCCCACTGATCGGCGAGCCATTGATATTAAATGGATCTTCAAGAGGAAGACGGACGCTGATAGTAGTGTCACTATCTACAAAGCTAGAATTGTCGCAAAAAGGTTTTCGACAAGTTCAAGGTGTTGACTATGATGAGAGTTTCTCACTCGTATCTATGCTTAAGTCTGTCCGAATCATGTTAGCAATTGCCGCATTTTATGAAATCTGGCAAGTGGATAAACAAAACTGCATTCCTTAATGGATTTATTAAAGAAGAGTTGTATATGATGCAACCAGAAGGTTTTGTCAATCCTAAAGGTACTAACAAAATATGCAAGCTCCAGCGATCCATCTATGGACTGGTGCAAGCATCTCGGAGTTGGAATATACGTTTTGATAAGTTGATCAAAGCATATAGTTTTATACAGACTTGCGGTGAAGCCTGTATTTACAAGAAAGTGAGTGGGAGCATTACAGCATTTCTATGTGAATGACATATTGTTGATCGGAGATAATGTAGAATTATTTTGCAAAGCATAAAGGAATGTTTGAAAGGAGTTTTTCAAAGAAAGACCTCGGTGAAGCTGCTTACATATTGAGCATCAAGATCTGTAGAGATAGATCAAGACGCTTGATAAATTTTTCAATGAGTACATAACTTGACAAGATTTTGAAGTAGTTCAAAATGGAACAGTCAAAAAAAGGAGTTCTTGCCTGTGTTACAGGGTGTGAAGTTGAGTAAGACTCAAAAACCCGACCATGGCAGAAGATAGAGAGAGAATGAAAGTCATTCCCTATGCCTCAGCCATAGGTTCTATAAAGTATGCCATGCTGTGTACCAGACCTAT
Organism: Triticum urartu; assembly: GCF_056163025.1. NCBI lineage: Eukaryota > Viridiplantae > Streptophyta > Magnoliopsida > Poales > Poaceae > Triticum > Triticum urartu. Next base: position 373,586,996 of record NC_141874.1, read on the forward strand.
TGTATAACCTGCACTGAGTTTGGCAAGGGAGTACAATAGTGATCTAGGAGTAGATCACTGGACATTGGTCAAAATTATCCTTAGTGGAATAAGGATATGTTTCTCGATTATGGAGGTGACAAAAGGTTCGTCGTAAAGGGTTACGTCGATGCAAGTTTTGACACTGATCCAGATGACTCTAAGTCTCAATCTGGATACATATTGAAAGTGGGAGCAATTAGCTAGAGTAGCTCTGTGCAGAGCATTGTTGACATAGAAATTTGCAAAATACGTACGGATCTGAATGTGGCAGACCCGTTGACTAAACTTCTCTCACAAGCAAAACATGATCACACCTTAATACTCTTTGGGTGTTAATCACATAGCGATGTGAACTAGATTATTGACTCTAGTAAACCCTTTGGGTGTTGGTCACATGTCGATGTGAACTATGGGTGTTAATCACATGGTGATGTGAACTATTGGTATTAAATCACATGGCGATGTGAACTAGATTATTGACTCTAGTGCAAGTGGGAGACTGAAGGAAATATGCCCTAGAGGCAATAATAAAGTTATTATTTATTTCCTTATATCATGATAAATGTTTATTATTCATGCTAGAATTGTATTAACCGGAAACATAATACATGTGTGAATACATAGACAAACAGAGTGTCACTAGTATGCCTCTACTTGACTAGCTCGTTAATCAAAGATGGTTATGTTTCCTAACCATAGACATGAGTTGTCATTTGATTAACGGGATCACATCATTAGGAGAATGATGTGATTGACTTGACCCATTCCGTTAGCTTAGCACTTGATCGTTTAGTTTGTTGCTATTGCTTTCTTCATGACTTATACATGTTCCTATGACTATGAGATTATGCAACTCCCGTTTACCGGAGGAACACTTTGTGTGCTACCAAACGTCACAACGTAACTGGGTGATTATAAAGGTGCTCTACAGGTGTCTTCGAAGGTACTTGTTGGGTTGGCGTATTTCGAGACTAGGATTTGTCACTCTGATTGTCGGAGAGGTATCTCTGGGCCCTCTCGGTAATGCACATCACCTAAGCCTTGCAAGCATTTTAACTAATGAGTTAGTTGCGAGATGATGTATTATGGAATGAGTAAAGAGACTTGCCAGTAATGAGATTGAACTAGGTATTGAGATGTCGACGATCGAATCTCGGGCAAGTAACATACCGATGACAAAGGGAACAATGTATGTTGTTATGCGGTCTGACCGATAAAGATCTTAGTAGAATATGTAGGAGCCAATATGGGCATCCAGGTCCCACTATTGGTTATTGACCAAAGAGGTGTCTCGGTCATGTCTACATAGTTCTCGAACCCGTAGGGTCCGCACGCTTAACATTCGTTGACGATATAGTACTATATGAGTTATGTATGTTGATGACCGAATGTTGTTCGGAGTCCGGGATGAGATCACGGACATGACGAGGAACTCCGGAATGGTCCGGAGATAAAGTTTGATATATGGGATAATAGTGTTTGGTCACCGGAAGGGTTCCGTAAATCACCGGAAGGGGTTCCGGATGTTTCCCGAAATGTTTGGGTACGAGAACACTTTATTTGGGCCAAAGGGGGAAAGCCCACAAGGTTTTTGGAAAGCGCAAAAGGAAGTTTTGCAGAGTCCAGGGGCTAGACGCCAGGGTCCCTGGCGTCTGGGTCCAGACGCCGGGAACACTGGCGTCTGGCCCTGGAGTCCAAGAAGGACTCTTGCCTTTCGGGTGAAACCGGCTTTGTGAAGGCTTTTACTCCAAGTTTCGATCCCAAGGCTCAACATATAAATAGAGGGGCAGGGCTAGCACCAAAGATACATCAAGAAACACCAAGCCGTGTGCCGGCAACCCCGTCCCCTCTAGTTTATCCTCCATCATAGTTTTCGTAGTGCTTAGGCAAAGCCGTGCGGAGATTGTTCTTCACCAACACCGTCACCACGCCGTCGTGCTGCCGGAACTCATCTACTACTTCGCCCCTCTTGCTGGATCGAGAAGGCGAGGACGTCACCGAGCCGAACGTGTGCAGAACTCGGAGGTGCCGTACTTTCGGTACTTGGATCGGTCGGATCGTGAAGACGTACGACTACATCAACCGCGTTGATATAACGCTTCCACGAACGGTCTACGAGGGTACGTAGACAACACTCTCCCCTCTCGTTGCTATGCATCACCATGATCTTGCGTGTGCGTAGGAATTTTTTTGAAATTACTATGTTCCCCAACAAGTTTAGCATCTATCGCATTTGATGTTGTTAAATCCTATGTGTGTATCTTCCCATCATGGAAATATTATACTGAATATGAAGAAAAATGCCAGTTGCAGGTGTTTGTCCAGGAGTTATGTGTAAGTAATGTTATTCATGGAAATTACTTTGCTTTGTCCCATACATTCTACCTCCATGATGGTTATAATACAACAAATTTTCCCATTTTTCTCTATAGGTAACCTATGCTAATACCTCTGCTATCTTCAAGAATGCTTGGTGGCAGTATCCGAATTACCTGAAGAAAACGCACTTCACTGGCAAAGAAACTCATCAAATTCCCTCACGTTCTCCTGAGACAAATTTACTGGACGATGACTGGGAACACCTTGTCCTGTACTGGTCCCGAACCAAGAATGTGGTAAGGTCTATGAGCTCATTTTCTATTTTTAAGTACTATATTCTTGCGTCTTACTGTACTCTGTTCATGTAGAACAAGTGATTAAACCTGAAGAACAACTGTTCTAATTTAAGATTCCATTGCTATCGTGCATACTGCTTTGCTCTTGTATCACTATATTTACTCATACAAACTTATTTTTAGATTGAAGGATCCAATCGAAACTCCAATGGCACATCAGGTATGTTCATGCCTATTTCTTTAACAGGTTTGCTCTTATCAATAGCTCTGTTGATTTCAATTTCAATTGTGTATACAGTTGACTTCTCATATCATGCACATTACTAGCATCACAACAAAGCCAATAGTGTTGTTGTACATGTAGACCCGTGGTACCCATCTGAAATCTTGTTGTACCATTTAGTTTCCCATGCTTTGTATTCTTTCGGTGCTACTTTGTATTGAACTAATATGATTTGAACCGTGTCTGTATTTTGATTTGGCAAGACAATGCAGTGACCATAGGACATAGATTTATGTTTGTGTGATGCTTTTATTATGTACTACTTGGCAATAGAAGACTTGGTAGTTTAATCCTGTCCACCTTACTAATGAACTGGTTCACCGAAATGAGTTTCATATACTAGTACATGCTAAGCCTGTTATGTGTCTGCTTGTTTCTTCTTTTAGAATGCTGATAGAATATTGGGGAAGAGTGCCTTATTAAGCAATGGTAAAGGAAGTAATGCAGGTAAGGTTCAGGATAGTGAGACATCCTTGTTGGTCTCCAACAAAGCTAGTAAAACAGCTAAGGAAGACTATCTTGAAGATAGTGAGACAACCCCAAAGTCATGTCTTGGTTTAGTGTTCGAGTTACTGGCCACTACCGCTTGCACAAGCTATACAAACTCACTGTCTGAATCAGTTCGGTTTCTTGAGTCTCAACTACAAGCTGTAAGGCATCGATCAGTTGTTCTATGACAAGAAGTGGAAGGACTGCGGAAGTCCCTGGAGAATTTAGATGCATACTTTCTGGTGCAACAACAAGCGTTGGAGGATTTTTGCGCCAAACAGGACAAAGCTAATAAGATTGATAATCTTATTGCCAGCATGGTGGATACCCAGGATAGCGTTTCTTGAGCTCTTCTGAAGTTGTTTCAGTTACGGACTTGTTTTGCTGCCACGTTTATTTGCACTGGTGGCCAATTTAGATGGCCAGTGTATGTAATATGCTGCTTTGTTCCCTATATTTGCACTGGTGGCGAATTTTGATGCCTAGTGGATGTAATATGTGTAATAGCTGTAATAGCCTAGCATTAGTTCCTTGCTTATTTATTTCCTTATTGTCTTGTTTAGTTGTTTGCTCGTAGTCATTGTAGTTCTTTTTCCGTGTTTTTCTAGTGGCCACAATAAACTAGGCCACAATAACCATGGCAACACACGGACTGTTGTGACCATGGTCCTGCTACCTGCGTAGTGACCATGGCCCTCCACAGGCTTTATGATCCATGGGCCTTCCATGGGTCGTAGGATCCATGGGCCTTCTATGGGCCGTCTCGTCTATGGGCCTTCTACAGGTCGTATAATCGTTTAACCTGGGCTGTACTATTCATGGACCAATGACGGACCGTAAAATGGGCCGTAAACGGGCTAGAGTGGAAATCGTCTATTTTATGGCCCGACCATAACAGGTCGTTAATAGGTCGTAATTGATGACGCTACGAAAGCAGCCCAACGTGTTAACGGGCCATAAGCAGGCCGAATGTAACCACGGGCTGAATTTGGCCCACAAGCTGAACAGGCCTGTAATGGACCGTAAGTAATCGAATTCTGGAAATGAGCCCAAGGATAAATGGGCCCTTAGAAGGCCGAAAGTTAACACGGGTCGAAAATGTCCCAATAGAATAATGGGCCGTTAATGGGTATAAAGTGGTGCACTATTCATCACGGGCCAGTTTCACCATGGGTCGTTAATAGGCCAAGAGTTACAAAGGGCCTCATATGGGCCAAAAGACATCATGGGCCATACATGCGCCAAAAGTTACAACGGGCTAGAATCATATTGGACGGCCCAGATGAAGGTACTAGGCTTAATTCCAATAGGCCGTAACGGGCCGTAAATGGGCTATATACAAATAGGCCATTAACAGGTTTCCCGTGGGCCGGCCCGTTACCTTTTGACCAAGTCAAATGGGCCGGCCTTTTCACCGGAATTGGCTCTGTCGAGCCATGCCACATGTCGACATATCATAGGCGCCTCCTATCCAGTGAGTGGATGACATCTGTCATAGTGGTGAGCCAACATGTGTTTCCTCTGGCCAATGAGAATTTTACACATGGAAAATCCTCATTGGTCCGGGCTGTTAACGGGTTATCGAATCCAAAACCGGACTCGATAGCTTAACGGCGACCCGTTACGGTGGATGCCATGTGTCGGTCACCCTTGACGAAAGCACTTCCATGACGCGCCATTTATCGTCATGGAAATGGACACTTCCGTGATGATAATTTTGATAGTGTCATGGAACACTTCTACGACATCACATGTATGACTATCTTGATTCTGTCATAAAATCGTCATGGATGTACATGCATGATAAAAAACGTGACCTACTATGACAAACATGTATCATCACGGAAGTGTATTTTTTGTAGTGCAAGGACCAAGCGTAGTCAAACTCGATTCAACTAAAGTTGGAGAAACAAACACCCGCTAGCTACCTGTGTGCGAAGCACGTCGGTAGAACCAGTCTCATGAACGCGGTCATGTAATGTCGGTCTGGGCCACTGTAACGACCCGGATTTGGTAGAATCCAAGTCTCTGTGCTTACTGTGCTATCCCTGGATCATAGCTAGCACACACAGTAACAAAAATAAATATCAGTAAGACATACATCATTCTACTACAACGGTAGATCCAGATATATATAAATCATACCTTAGGCACAACTCAAGCTGGCAGATACTACAGCGGAATAATACGTAGTCACTAAGTTAGGCTCCATCAACGCCACTGGGCTCGTTGAGTGTAGACCATAACCCTATCGTCTCTTAATCTGTTGAGATCTGCACATGACAGGTGCACATGAGTACGTGGAATGTACTCGCAAGTTGCAAAGGAGAGTATAACAGATTATATATGCAGGGTAAGTATTGGTGGAGGGTTCCTTTGCATAAAGCCAATTTTCTACTATACTAAATTTTGTAAACTTTGTTTTAAATAGAAATATATTTTTTTAGTATAAAAGATAGGAGTGAGACACTTGGATATACGCACCAGTGCTCATTCTCCAAAGTAGTTTTAAAACATCCATAAGGTTGAAGTGAGACACATTCATTGTGCTCATTCCTCAACTTTAACCCTTAAAACAACTTTTTTTAGAAAAAAGAGGAGAGATTCTTCTTCAGTCCATGTCTTCAGTTGCTCAAAATTGCCCGTAACCGAGGGCACAGCTAATCGATTAGGTTTAACCCTCTGCAGAGGTCGTACACGTTCCCCACATGACACAACCAACCCCGTTTATCGTTACACACTTGGGTGTACGATTAGGAGGAGGTTGTGACGAAGCCTTTCCGTAACAGCCCCCTATACCACCAAGCCGCCCGCAACTTCGGCACGAAGGCCTCTCTCCGATGGCGGTCCTGGGGTAGGGTTTCCCGTTAGTACTAAGCTAAGCCATAGCCCATAGTAGCATGTGGCTGTACTGGAAGCTACATCAAACTGTACTTGGAAGATCTCATTTCCCAGGACGGCAATCCCCACCAAAAACCTGTGTGCAAGACCCCAGTCGAGCGCATTCACTGCAAGACCCCGATGGGCGCAATCACTTGTAGACGCTCCCGTCAATACCATTCCGCCCAGGGAGTAGAAGTAAAATAGTATATAGTTTTGGTTTTCAAAAGTTTTCACAAAACATTGCCCCAAAAGAGGGCAAGTTTATTTGTTTAAAACTTGTTTGATTTTCAACCCACCCATTTGTGCAAGCGCGGCCAAGCATGATAGTAAGTCTTGAACCTAAGGCTCTAGATAGTAATAATATTTTGCAAAACTTTTGTAAAACATGCATAGTATTTAAATTCAAAGATATATGAATAATATGAAAATATAGGTCAGGGCATGATCAAATTGCAACTTGCCTGTGTCTTGAAGTTGATTCTTTACTTGTTATCGTCACTCCTTCATTTTACGGTATATCTAACGATAAAAAAAATACTTCAACACACAACAAATCCAGATGAAGATCGAAATGAAAGATTCAAATTAACAATATAAATACATTCGTGGGATAATTACCATGTCGTGGCTATGGTTGAGATAAGAAGTTTCTTTGGATGCGAATATGTCATAGATTTTATTCTAGGGTGGGCCAAGTTTTTTTTTTCAAGGTAAGATCATGGTGTCAATATATAGAGTGATTCAGAGACAAGTTTTGATAACCAAATTTTCATAAAGAAACTATTTAGAATATTAGACTTGTGGTCGACTATGGGAATTGAAAGTTATGAGTTTAGGGAGTTACAACTAATAATTTACTAACTCCAAATTTTTGTGGTAGTAACATATGACCACAAAGATTTCTAGGGATCAATCTAAGAAATTTACCTAAGCATAAAATGTAATTGGTCGAAGATGTTAAATTATGAGTAAGGAAAGTGATTTGATGGTGTTGAGGCTAACATATGAACTAAGCATGGTTGGAAAATTAAGGTATGGGTCCTAACTGAAAGGTGTGGTTCTAGGGGCCAACTTTGGTAATTGGAACATTTCCATTTGGTTTCCAGATTAAAAGATATAGCAAATTACTCAAATTCGTATTTAAATCAAAACTAAATTTTAATTTACGCAAAACTGAGATTTATAATTTTTATAATAAAGTAGAGGTCTGCAGCTATCCAGGGATATCTTATTTGTCAAATTTGGACAAGCGGTTTAAAAGATGTGATTTTTCTAAGTTGGGCTAATTTTCTGAAAAAGAAACGAGGTAAGAAAAAGAGTCGCCACGTGGCAGAATTCTATAGGCTAATACTGTTTCTTTTTTTAAAACAGAGAAAGAAGGCTGGCCTCACCGGAGATGGAGATGGCCGGCAGCGGCGGCTCGGACGTGAGGTGATGCGGTGATCTCCGGCAACGAGGGAGAGGAAGTCGGGGTGATTCTCCAGAACACGACGTCGGCTCCTGGTTCGCCTTCAGGTGGCTGCTAGATGTCACCAGAGTTGGGCGCCGGAGTCGCCTTCAGGTGGCTGCTAGATGTCACCAGAGTTGGGCGCAACTCCGGCCGAAAGCGGACAACGAAGAACTCGTGCTCCGGCTGCGAGTTTTCAAAAGAAAACAGGGTCCATAAGATGCGCAATATCGAGATATGAAGGATGGAAGAGTTAGAATGTCTGCTTCACCTCGAACTCGCCGGAAACTTCCACGAACAGCCGCGGTGTCAAGCAACTCCGGCGAGCAATTTACGACGATGGGCAGGGGTATATGCTCCCGAAGGAGAGGGTTTCGAATGAGGAGAATATGGGTGACGCCCTAAGATTATATAGAGGGTCAGGGGAGGTCGGTACAGGCAGATCAAGGGGCTCAACGTGGCCATTAATGGTTGTTTTATGCGTGTACGTTTCACGGCTTCATGCATCCAATTAACGCAATAATGTTGGGTTTTAATTTCCTGAATGAGTTCTCCTTGCATTCCTCTTTAATTTTCGTGTTGGAGGAAAGTCGGAAGGATGTCTGTGGTTAGCACTAGAGGGAGAGGAAGAGGTGGAGGTGCCATGACAGTCTCTATGTGTTCCTGAAGATTGAACGAACAGACAGGTAGACGAAGACCAGCGCATGGGCCTGCGCTAAGTGAAAGAGAGATGGGCCTTAGTGGGAAAGGTGGCCCAAGGGAAAACAAAAAAAACAAAAAAAGCAATAGAAGAGATGGATGGGCTAGATGGGCTGATAGAGAGAAAGCATAACTAATAACAATATTAGACTAGATAATCAATGAATAAATGGCTCGCTCTCTCAGAATCATTAGTTAGATCTGAGAAAAATGTTCACATATTCTGATTGATTACTTCTAGCTTAGAAAAAGTGGTTTCATAAATAAATAAGCAATAATTTTGTGTACGTACATGTTTCGATAATGCACTATGGGCTTCATAATTTTACCAACATAGTTCTTAGTATCTTATGAATGCCAAAATTCCAAAGAAGAAATATTAAATACTTCCAATCATATTTTTGGATAAGTCATATTATCTCCTCTCATTGTTTTTATTTATTTAGTAATTTGGAAATATTTATATGACACTATAACTCCAAATAAGATCCATCTTCAAATAGAAATCCAAATTCGAAGAACTTCAAATGAAATATTTATTCGCCACATTTTGAGAAAGTCATTTTATTCCCACTCTATTTTTATTTGTGGTTTCAAAATATTTCATAGGTGTCCAAAAGAAAAACAATTGAATGAAATATTTGAAACAAGAATCAAAAGGTTTTAATTTCCCATGAAAATCATAGCAATTCACTCAATAATATCTTATTATTAACATTCCAAAATTTGGAAATTTTTGGGATGTTACAAACTACCACCCTTAAAAGAAATCTCGTCCTCGAGATTTGCAGGGGCTAGCAAGAAATAGGTTAGGGTTTGGGTTCCTTGGGTTACTTCCCCGGGGTTTGGTCATAGCAGCTGCAGGTTTGTGGTTTATCCTTTTCGCTACTTGTCCTGAGGGAACATCTTCTGTTATATATAAGTCTTGCCTTCTAGTTAACATTCCTGTGTCTGAGACTCTTGGCACCATTCTTGAGTCCTCAACGATCTGTCGTATGACCCAATTATCATTCCAGGGTGTTCGGAAACTACCACCCTTAAAAACAAACTTGTGGGGGTTCCATAATTTCTTAATTCCATGATGGTTCTTCCTCGAGTTTCTGTGGTTTAGAACTGGGCTTTCCTCAAAATAAAAAGTCTTTCTCATAATCCATAGACACCAAAACTACTACCGAGACTCTCATGGTGGTCGAAAGCTTCTGATAGAACTCCTTCATGTTCCTTCCTTACCATACCATCTACGTTAGGCATGAGAGCCTATCTATAAGGGTAATACGTCTTACCATTCTATGGTTTTAGGCTTGTGCAACGACACTCTTCTTAGGATTCAAGTCTCTCCGGTTTACCAATCACACATAGGAAAGTATATAATAAGAGTCTCCGGTATGGGGGTGTAACGCCCTCGATGCGGCTATATCTCCCACGTGTCGAAGCACGACTTAGAGGCATAACCGCATTGAAAGCAATGTCGCAAGTGAGGTAATCTTCACACAACCCATGTAATACATAAAGGGAAAAAGATACATAGTCGGCTTACAATCGCCACTTCACGCAATTACATGAATAAAGCATTACATCAACCAAATACAATCAAGGTCCGACTACGGAACCAAAATAAAAGAAGAACCCCAAATGCGACAAAGGTCCCCGATCGACCCCAACTGGGCTCCACTACTGATCAACTAGAACGAAACGACACAAAGGATAAGATCTTCATCGAGCTCCTCCTGAGCTTGGTTGCGTCATCTGCACGGACTCATCGGCACCTGCAAGCTGGTTTTGGAAGTATCTGTGAGCCACAGGGACTCAGCAATCTCGCACCCTCGCGATCAAGACTATTTAAGCTTATGGGTAAGGTAAAGGTATGAGGTGGAGCTGCAGCAAGCGACTAGCATATATGGTGGCTAACATACGCAAATGAGAGCGAGAAGAGAAGGCAAAGCACGGTCGATAAAAGTATGATCAAGAAGTGATCCTATGACAACCTACGTCAAGCATAACTCCAACAACCGTGTTCACTTCCCGGACTCCGCCGGAAAGAGACCATCACGGTTACACACGCAGTTGACTCATTTTTAAATAAGTTAAGGTTCAAGTTATCTACAACCGGACGTTAACAAATTCCCATCTGCCCATAACCGCGGGCACAGTTTTCAAAAGTTCAATCTCTGCAGGGGTGTCCCAACTTAGCCCATGACAAGCTCTCACGGTCAACGAAGGAATAGACCTCCTCCCGAGACATTCCGATCAGACTCGGTATCCCGGTACATCAAGACATTTCGACATGGTAAAACTAAACCAGCAACACCGCCCGAATGTGCCGACAAATCCCGATAGGAGCTGCACATATCACTTTCTCAGGGCACACTCAGATGAGACTAGCTACGAGTAAAACCAACCCTCAAGTTTCCCTGAGGTGGCCCCGCAGGCAGCTCAGTTCGGACCAACACTCAGAGGAGCACTGGCCCGGGGGGGTTAGAATAAAGATGACCCTTGAGTCTGCAGAACCCAAGGGAAGGTGGTAGGTTGTTAGTCCAAATGGTAAAACCAATATTGGGCATTGCTGGAAGAGCTTTACTCCCATTATAGCCCAACCGCGTAAGGAACGCAAAATCCGGGAAGATAACACCGATATGACGGAAACTAGGGCGGCAAGAGTGGAACAAAACACCAGGCATAAGGCCGAGCCTTCCACCCTTTACCAAGTATATAGATGCATTAATTAAATAAGATATATTGTGATATCCCAACAAGTAAACATGTTCCAACAAGGAACGGGCTCCAATCTTCACCTGCAACTAGCAACGCTATAAGAGGGGCTGAGCAAAGCGGTAACATAGCCAATCAACGGTTTGCTAGGAAAAGGTGGGTTAGAGGCTTTGTTCAGCAATATAGGAGGCATGAAAAGCAAGTGGTAGGTATCGCAGCATAGGCATAGCAAAAGAGCGAGCATCTAGCAAGCATAGATAGAAGTGATTTCGAGGGTATGATCATCTTGCCTGAAGTCCCGCAAGGAAGAAGAACGAGTCCATGAAGAAGACAAACGCACGTACCAACCCGAAGAAGCAAACACCGGAAAATAAGCACACGACATAGTAAACAACCAACACATGAACATGATATGATATGCGAGATGCGGGATGCGATGCATATGCAAGAATTGACAAGGAAAGCATGAACCTAGCCTCAACTTGGAAATCCAAGTGTGCCACTGGAAAGATGAGATGAAATCGCTTGAAAACGATATAAAGAACGCCGGAATCGGAGTTATGGTTTGGAAATGGCAAGCGATTCAAATATGACACCGGTCTGCGATTTACAGCAAGTAGCCATCTAAATGCAATGAGATGAACATGCTACAGCACCCAAACATGACAACAAAATACATGGAAGAGATGCACACAAGATGCTTAACAAAAGTCTAGCACTGAGCTACGGCCAATTCATCCATTAACAGGTTCAAACAAGCATGGCAAAAATGCATATGACAAACAGACCTCAGACTTAGTGAAATTAACACTTGTCTGGAATTTCAGATCAGGTAGCCCTCTTCGGAGCAACAAAATTACATGCTACAGGATCTGATCATGGCAAAGTAAAGCATGGCATGGAGCTACTCAAAGAGCTTAACAAAAGTCTCTTAGTGACCTTGAGCCAAAAGGGATCAGAAAATACAATTGCAAGCACGTGAACATAGCAAAAACATAATCAGTTTTCAGACTTGGTGAAAAACTGACACATGCAGAAATATAACTCAAGTAGGCATGTTTACGAGCTCGATGCACTCACTACGGTGCAAGTCATGGCAAGACAAGCATACATCCATCAGGAAGGCACAAAATGCAAGCTATACATGGAAAGAACAATAGCATAGCATGCACAGATTAACTACAACATCACCGGCAAAATTGCAAACAAGTTGACAATCTGCCTAGATTCGCAAAGTAGCAAAAGTAGAGCTCGATTGACCAAGCTAGGGTGCTCCATAATTTCAAACAAAGACATGGATGGATAGAGCACTACAATATTAACAAAACTCCCTTACTGATCATCCTCAAAAGAGGCACGAATCACTAGGAAACAACAAGAACATATGGCATCATGAGATAAACGGCTCCAGGACTTAGTGAAATTACTAAGTCCCTGAAAATAGAATTAGCAAGTGCACCACTTTGCAAGCTTGCACAAGTCACCACACACATCACAAAAATACATGGGTTGCACCTCTGGAAAGATGACAAAACCCTTAACAAAACATATGTAGAGTATCAGGGCATATCATGCACACATTAATCATGGCAGAAATGACAAAAAGCTAAACAGAGTAGCAGATCTGACAATTAACTCAAGTAGCCTTCTTCTAACAGCATTTCGGGTATCAAGATGAACTCAAATGAAAATGATGCAATGGAATGAAATTATGTACTCTCTGAGATGAACATTTAGATATGTTATATGCATGAATCGGAGCTACGGATGCAAAGTTATGGGGCCGCGAACATGAGCATATGGATCTACAATTCGGGGACTTAGAGAAAAAAATATACTCTCAGGAAAGTCAACGCGGGATGGCGCGGTGCGGGACGACGCGGATCCGGATCGGAGGGCCGTTTGGTTCGTGGGACGAGTGGATCTCATCCACCCCGGGTGGATCCGGCCGGAACGGCGAGGCAGCGCGCTCCGGCAAGCTTGGACGCCGGCGAGGGGGAGGTTCGGCGGCGGCCGCGGGCTGCGGGCGGCGCGGGGCGCCGTGGAGGCGGCGGGCGGCGCCACGCCGGCGACGAGGTGGCGACGAGCGAGCGGGGCGGCCCGCGAGCATAGGCGGCGGGGCGATGAAGGGCGCGGGCGGCGATGGAGGCAGGGCGAGGTGCGCCGGGCGGCGGCGTGGAACTGGGCCCGCGCGGGCCTGACGCGGGCCCCGCGGGCCGGCGGCGGCGGGAGGCGGCGATGCCACCTGGCGGCTCTGGATTTTGTGCAGGGGAGGCCGGACATGTCCGGGCGCGGGCGGTTTTGTCCGGTGGCGCGAGGTAGAGGACGACTAGGGTTAGTACCGCGAAATTTCGGAGGGTTGCACATATTTATAGGCAGAGGGAGCTAGCAGAGTCCAAATGAGGTGCGGTTTTCGGCCACGCGATCATGATCGAACGCTCTAGATGATGGAGCAGAGTTAGGTGGGTTTTGGGCCAAATTGGAGGGGTGTTGGGCTGCAACACACACGAGGCCTTTTCGGTCCCTCGGTTAACCGTTGGAGTATCAAACGAAGTCCAAATGATACGAAACTTGACAGGCGGTCTACCGGTAGTAAACCAAGGCCTCTTGGCAAGTCTCGGTCCAATCCGGAAATGTTTAAACCCCACACATGAAAGAAAGGTAGAAATGACCACTGGAGAAGAACGAAGCGCCGGATTGCAAAACGGATAACGGGAAAAATGCTCGGATGCATAAGATGAACATGTGTGCAAATGAAATGCACATGATGACATGATATGCAATGCATGACACGCAAGCAATGACAAGGCAACAACAGCGAATAACTGCACGACACCTGGCACATCGGTCACGGGGCGTTACAGGGGGGCAATCCATCCCGTACTCAAATCATTACTTCATATGTAGACAGGTGAACCGCGTGTTCTAACACTCGGTCTTCCTCACTCCTCTTAAAGAGGTCTTCACCTGCAAACCTAGTAAAACACTTTTGGGTGATGTTGACTATACAGTCGTGTTATAACTTACATCCGAGAAATAGCAGAACTTTTGTGTGCTAGAGTTGCATTCTCCTTATAATAGATTCCTTATTACATCCTTTAACTTCTCGTACAACTACGAGTTCAACATAGCTTATTACAAGTGCTGCCATCCACATAGATTGGTATGGTCAAGCATTTATCCTCCAACCTTATTCATTTGTTCTCCTTGAGAAGCTTTAGTCCAACTGAAAACGTGCGATGTAGTCCTTGAACTCTTTAATCCTATGCTCCTTCACGGCAGCCATGAACTTCATGTCCATCAGCTCAGCATATACTTCCCACAAATACTCTTGGGCATGACGGAGTCTGGCTTCAAGGATTTCCCCAATCTGACGTATGGCTTCCATGGCAGCTTCACGAACAGAGTCAAAGAAGGTGGTTCGAGGTACTCGGGAAATGAAAAAGTATTGCCCAGTAGTCTTTGGACAAACTCCTTTTTCACGGAAGAGGTGTACTTCCACGTACAAAGTTCCACTCCATTTTCAATGAAAGGATAACCCTTGTAGACAGCATCTCCTTCAAGGTGAATATGACCCATCATATCCTTCAAGATCTTTGGAAAATCATGGTCACTAGTCAAAGTCATGATCATTTCTGGGCCCCTGTGGAATGACTCATAAAGGGTTGCCATCTGCAGGTGAAAGGAAAGGTAGAGTTCAAAAAAAACAAGGTATGTATCTCCTTTGAAGAAATGTGGTTGTTTCCACGAGGAAACGTTTAGTGGTTGGTTCGTCTATGGTTTAAGGTTTTGGTCTAGGTGAGATAGAGCTTAGGAAGGAAAAGAGATGGACACACACACGCCACAATCAACAACCAACTCATATCTCAATGTTCTTAGCGTTTATAACAGGCTCGTTTACTACGGTTTCGTCCTGAAGTCTTCAATCCTTTAGTTCTTGGAAGTCTTTAGTGTGTGATGTTTCACCCGTTTGAAGGTATCCTACTAATCATCTGTAACTTGCACCTCTCAAGGTTGAATTAAATAGTGCATACCTACGGAATTCGTATCCTAATAACGCAAGATTTTAAATCATACAACTCAAATGACAACAACATCAAATCAATGGCGAAGAACTCCAATAAAACTCCAAATTCACTCATAGATTTCAAACAAACAATTCCTATGGTACCTTCATCCACATGAGTTGGCATGGTCAGGCACACTAATCACACTCTTTCGTTTATTTTACAACTCTCATGGTGGGCTTGGATTCAAGTAGGACATTCCTTTGTGGTGGTAATCTTCACAACCACCTTGGTCTTGAGTGTCTTCATTCCTTATTTAACTTCTTGGATGTAAACCAATATTAGAGATGTTGGGAACGTAGTAATTTCAAAAAAATTCCTACGCACACGCAAGATCATGGTGATGCATAGCAACGAGAGGGGAGAGTGTGATCTACGTACCCTTGTAGACCGACAGCGGAAGCGTTAGCACAACGCGGTTGATGTAGTCGTACGTCTTCACGGCCCGACCGATCAAGCACCGAAACTACGGCACCTCCGAGTTCTAGCACACGTTCAGCTCGATGACGATCCCCGGACTCCGATCCAGCAAAGTGTCGGGGAAGAGTTCCGTCAGCACGACGGCGTGGTGACGATCTTGATGTACTACCGTTGCAGGGCTTCGCCTAAGCACCGCTACAATATTATCAAGGATTATGGTGGAAGGGGGCACCGCACACGGCTAAGAATATGATCACGTGGATCAACTTGTGTGTCTAGGGGTGCCCCCTGCCCCCGTATATAAAGGATCAAGGGGGGGTGCGGTCGGCCAGGAGGAGGGCGCGCCAGGAGGAGTCCTACTCCCACCGGGAGTAGGATTCCCCCCCTTTCCTAGTTGGAATAGGATTCGGGAAGGGGGAAAGAGGAGAGAGAGAAGGAAGGGGGGGCGCCGCCCCCCTCTCCTTATCCTATTCGGACTAGGGGGGAGGGGCGCGCGGCCCAGCCCTGGCCACCTCTCCTCTCTTCCACTAAAGCCCACTAAGGCCCATATACCTCCCGGGGGGTTCCGGTAACCTCCCGGTACTCCGGTAAAATCCCGATTTCACCCGGAACACTTCCGATATCCAAATAAAGGCTTCCAATATATCAATCTTTATGTCTCGACCATTTCGAGACTCCTCGTCATGTCCGTGATCACATCCGGGACTCCGAACAAACTTCGGTACATCAAAAAGCATAAACTCATAATATAACTATCATCGAAACCCTAAGCGTGCGGACCCTGCGGGTTCGAGAATAATGTAGACATGACCGAGACACGTCTCCGGTCAATAACCAATAGCGGAACCTGGATGCTCATATTGGCTCCTACATATTCTACGAAGATCTTTATCGGTCAGACCGCATAACAACATACTTTGTTCCCTTTGTCATCGGTATGTTACTTGCCCGAGATTCGATCGTCGGTATCTCAATACCTAGTTCAATCTCGTTACCAGCAAGTATCTTTACTCGTTTCGTAATACATCATCTCGCAACTAACTCATTAGTTGCAATGCTTGCAAGGCTTATGTGATGTGCATTATCGAGAGGGCCCAGAGATACCTCTCGGACAATCGGAGTGACAAATCCTAATCTCGAAATATGCCAACCCAACATTTACCTTTGGAGACACCTGTAGAGCTCCTTTATAATCACCCAGTTACGTTGTGACGTTTGGTAGCACACAAAGTGTTCCTCCGGTAAACGGGAGTTGCATAATCTCATAGTCATAGGAACATGTATAAGTCATGAAGAAAGCAATAGCAACATACTAAACGATCGGGTGCTAAGCTAATGGAATGGGTCATGTCAATCACATCATTCTCCTAATGATGTGATCCCATTAATCAAATGACAACACATGTCTATGGCTAGGAAACATAACCATCTTTGATCAACGAGCTAGTCAAGTAGAGGCATACTAATGACGTTTGGTTTGTCTATGTATTCACACAAGTATTATGTTTCCGGATAATACAATTCTAGCATGAATAATAAACATTTATCATGATATAAGGAAATAAAATAATAACATTATTATTGCCTCTAGGGCATATTTCCTTCAGTCTCCCACTTGCACTAGAGTCAATAATCTAGATTACATAGTAATGATTGTAACACCCATGGAGCTTTGGTGCTGATCATGTTTTGCTCGTGGAAGAGGCTTAGTCAACGGGTCTGCTATATTCAGATCCGTATGTATCTTGCAAATCTCTATGTCTCCCACCTGGACTAGATCCCGGATGGAATTGAAGCGTCTCTTGATGTGCTTGGTTCTCTTGTGAAATCTGGATTCCTTTTCCAAGGAAATTGCACCAGTATTGTCACAAAAGATTTTCATTGGATCCGATGCACTAGGTATGACACCTAGACCGGATATGAACTCCTTCATCCAGACTCCTTCGTTTGCTGCTTCCGAAGCAGCTATGTACTTCGCTTCACATGTAGATCCTGCCACAACGCTTTGTTTAGAACTGCACCAACTGACAGCTCCACCGTTTAATGTAAACACGTATCCGGTTTGCGATTTAGAATCGTCCGGATCAGTGTCAAAGCTTGCATCAACGTAACCTTTTACGATGAGCTCTTTGTCACCTCCATATATGAGAAACATATCCTTAGTCCTTTTCAGGTATTTCAGGATGTTCTTGACCGCTGTCCAGTGATCCACTCCTGGACTACTTTGGTACCTCCCTGCTAGACTTATAGCAAGACACACATCAGGTCTGGTACACAACATTGCATACATGATAGAGCCTATGGCTGAAGCATAGGGAACATCTTTCATTTTCTCTCTATCTTCTGCATTGGTCGGGGATTGAGTCTTACTCAATTTCACACCTTGTAACACAGACAAGAATCCTTTCTTTGCTTGATCCATTTTGAATTTCTTCAAAACTTTGTCAAGGTATGTGCTTTGTGAAAGTCCAATTAAGCGTCTTGATCTATCTCTATAGATCTTACTGCCCAATATGTAAGCAGCTTCACCGAGGTCTTTCATTGAAAAACTCTTACTCAAGTATCCTTTTATGCTATCCAGAAATTCTATATCATTTCCGATTAGCAATATGTCATCTACATATAATATCAGAAATGCTATAGAGCTCCCACTCACTTTCTTGTAAATACAGGCTTCTCCAAAAGTCTGTAAAAAACCAAATGCTTTGATCACACTATCAAAGCGTTTATTCCAACTCCGAGAGGCTTGCTCCAGTCCATAAAATGGATCGCTGGAGCTTGCACACTTTGTTAGCTCCCTTTGGATCGACAAAACCTTCCGACTGCATCATATACAACTCTTCTTGCAGAAATCTATTCAAGAATGCAGTTTTGACATCCATTTGCCAAATTTCATAATCATAAAATGCGGCAATTGCTAACATGATTCGGACAGACTTAAGCATCTCTACGGGTGAGAAGGTCTCATCGTAGTCAATCCCTTGAACTTGCCGAAAACCTTTTGCGACAAGTCGAGCTTTGTAGACAGGAACATTATCGTCAGCATCAGTCTTCTTCTTGAAGATCCATTTATTCTCAATTGCTTGCCGATCATTGGGCAAGTCAACCAAAGTCCATACTTTGTTCTCATACATGGATCCCATCTCAGATTTCATGGCTTCAAGCCATTTTGCGGAATCTGGGCTCACCATCGCTTCTTCATAGTTCGTAGGTTCATCATGATCTAGTAGCATGACTTCCAGAACAGGATTACCGTACCACTCTGGCGCGGATCTTACTCTGGTTGATCTACGAGGTTCAGTAGTATCTTGTTCTGAAGTTTCATGATCATTATCATTAGCTTCCTCACTAATTGGTGTAGGTGTCATAGAAACAGGTTTCTGTGATGTACTACTTTCCAATAAGGGAGCAGGTACAGTTACCTCGTCAAGTTCTACTTTCCTCCCACTCACTTCTTTCGAGAGAAACTCCTTCTCCAGAAAGTTTCCGAATTTAGCAACAAAAGTCTTGCCTTCGGATCTGTGATAGAAGGTGTATCCAATGGTTTCCTTTGGATATCCTATGAAGACACATTTCTCCGATTTGGGTTCGAGCTTATCAGGTTGAAGCTTTTTCACATAAGCATCGCAGCCCCAAACTTTCAGAAACGACAACTTTGGTTTCTTGCCAAACCACAGTTCATAAGGCGTCGTCTCAACGGATTTTGATGGTGCCTTATTTAACGTGAATGCGGCCATCTCTAGAGCATATCCCCAAAACGATAGCGGTAAATCAGTAAGAGACATCATAGATTGCACCATATCTAGTAAAGTACGATTACGACGTTCGGACACACCATTACGCTGTGATGTTCCGGGTGGCGTGAGTTGCGAAACTATTCCACATTGTTTCAAATGTACACCAAAGTCGTAACTCAAATATTCTCCTCCACGATCAGATCGTAGGAATTTTATTTTCTTGTTATGATGATTTTCAACTTCACTCTGAAATTCTTTGAACTTTTCAAACGTTTCAGACTTATGTTTCACTAAGTAGATATACCCATATCTGCTTAAGTCATCTGTGAAGGTGAGAAAATAACGATATCTGCCACAAGCCTCAACATTCATCGGACCACATACATCTGTATGTATGATTTCCAATAAATCTGTTGCTCTCTCCATAGTACCGGAGAACGGTGTTTTTGTCATCTTACCCATAAGGCACGGTTCGCAAGTACCAAGTGATTCATAATCAAGTGGTTCCAAAAGCCCATCAGTATGGAGTTTCTTCATGCGCTTTATACCGATATGGCCTAAACGGCAGTGCCACAAATAAGTTGCACTATCATTATCAACTCTGCATCTTTTGGCTTCAACACTATGAATATGTGTGTCACTACTATCGAGATTTAATAAGAATAGACCACTCTTTAAGGGTGCATGACTATAAAAGATATTACTCATATAAATGGAACAACCATTATTCTCTGATTTAAATGAATAACCGTCTCGCATCAAACAAGATCCAGATATAATGTTCATGCTTAACGCTGGCACCAAATAACAATTATTTAGGTCTAATACTAATCCCGAAGGTAGATGTAGAGGTAGCGTGCCGACTGCGATCACATCGACTTTGGAACCATTTCCCACGCGCATCGTCACCTCGTCCTTAGCCAATCTTCGCTTTAATCCGTAGTCCCTGTTTCGAGTTGCAAATATTAGCAACAGAACCAGTATCAAATACCCAGGTGCTACTGCGAGCATTAGTAAGGTACACATCAATAACATGTATATCACATATACCTTTGTTCACCTTGCCATCCTTTTTATCCGCCAAATACTTGGGGCACTTCCGCTTCCAGTGACCAGTCTGCTTGCAGTAGAAGCACTCAGTTTCAGGCTTAGGTCCAGGTTTGGGTTTCTTCTCTTGAGTAGCAACTTGCTTGCTGTTCTTCTTGAAGTTCCCCTTCTTCTTCCCTTTGCCCTTTTTCATGAAACTAGTGGTCTTGTTGACCATCAACACTTGATGCTCCTTCTTGATTTCTACCTCCGCAGCTTTTAGCATTGCGAAGAGCTCGGGAATAGTCTTATTCATCCCTTGCATATTATAGTTCATCACGAAGCCCTTGTAGCTTGGTGGCAGTGATTGGAGAATTTTGTCAATGACGCAATCATCTGGAAGATTAACTCCCAATTGAATCAAGTGATTATTATACCCAGACATTTTGAGTATATGTTCACTGACAGAACTGTT
Source organism: Triticum urartu (assembly GCF_056163025.1). Taxonomy (NCBI): domain Eukaryota; kingdom Viridiplantae; phylum Streptophyta; class Magnoliopsida; order Poales; family Poaceae; genus Triticum; species Triticum urartu. Next base: position 373,607,867 of record NC_141874.1, read on the forward strand.
CTCCTCCATCTTGCAGCTATAGAACTTATTGGAGACTTCATATCTCTCAACCCGGGCATTTGCTTGAAATATTAACTTCAACTCCTGGAACATCTCATATGCTCCATGACGTTCAAAACGTCGTTGAAGTCCCGATTCTAAGTCGTAAAGCATGGCACACTGAACTATCGAGTAGTCATCAGCTTTGCTCTGCCAGGCCTGGCACCCAGCGGTGCTTCCAGGACGTAATTCTTCTGTGCGGCAATGAGGATAATCCTCAAGTTATGGACCCAGTCCGTGTAATTGCTACCATCATCTTTCAACTTTGCTTTCTCAAGGAACGCATTAAAATTCAACGGAACAACAGCACGGGCCATCTATCTACAATCAAACATAAACAAGCAAGATACTATCAGGTACTAAGTTCATGATAAATTTAGGTTCAAATAATCATATTACTTAAGAACTCCCACTTAGATAGACATCCCTCTAATCCTCTAAGTGATTACGTGATCCAAATCAACTAAACCATGTCTGATCATCACATGAGATGTAGTTTCATTGGTGAACATCACTATGTTGATCATATCTACTATATGATTCACGCTAGACCTTTCAATCTCCGTGTTCCGAGGCCATATCTGTATATGCTTGGCTCGTCAAGTATAACCTGAGTATTCCGCGTGTGCAATTATTTTGCACCCATTGTATTTGAACGTAGAGCCTATCACACCCGATCATCACGTGGTGTCTCAGCACGAAGAACTTTCGCAACGGTGCATACTCAGGGAGAACACTTCTTGATAATTAGTGAGAGATCATCTTATAATGCTACCGTCAATCAAAGCAAGATAACATGCATAAAAGATAAACATCACATGCAATCAATATAAGTGATATGATATGGCCATCATCATCTTATGCTTGTGATCTCCATCTTCGAAGCACCGTCGTGATCACCATCGTCACCGGCGCGACACCTTGATCTCCATCATAGCATCGTTGTCGTCTCGCCAATCTTGTGCTTCCATGACTATCGCTACCGCTTAGTGATAAAGTAAAGCATTACAGCACGATTGCATTGCATACAATAAAGCGACAACCATATGGCTTCTGCCAGTTGCCGATAACTTGGTTACAAAACATGATCATCTCATATAGTAAAATTTAGCATCATGTCTTGACCATATCACATCACAACATGCCCTGCAAAAACAAGTTAGACGTCCTCTACTTTGTTGTTGCAAGTTTTACGTGGCTGCTACGGGCTTAAGCAAGGACCAATCTTACCTACGCATCAAAACCACAATGATAGTTTGTCAAGTTTGGTGCTGTTTTAACCTTCGCAAGGACCGGGCGTAGCCACACTCGGTTCAACTAAAGTTGGAGAAACTGTCACCCGCAAGCCACCTATGTGCAAAGCACGTCGGGAGAACCGGTCTCGCGTAAGCGTACGCGTAATGTCGGTCCGGGCCGCTTCGTCCAACAATACCGCCGAACCAAAGTATGACATGCTGGTAAGCAGTATGACTTATATCGCCCACAACTCACTTGTGTTCTACTCGTGCATATAACATCAACACATAAAACCTAGGCTCGGATGCCACTGTTGGGGAACGTAGTAATTTCAAAAAAAATCCTACGCACACGCAAGATCATGGTGATGCATAGCAACGAGAGGGGAGAGTGTGATCTACGTACCCTTGTAGACCGACAGTGGAAGCATTAGCACAACGCGGTTGATGTGGTCGTACGTCTTCACGGCCCGACCGATCAAGCACTGAAACTACGGCACCTCCGAGTTCTAGCACACGTTCAGCTCGATGACGATCCCCAGACTCCGATCCAGCAAAGTGTCGGGGAAGAGTTCCGTCAGAACGACGGCGTGGTGACAATCTTGATGTACTACCGTTGCAGGGCTTCGCCTAAGCACCGCTACAATATTATCGAGGATTATGGTGGAAGGGGGCACCGCACACGGCTAAGAATATGATCACGTGGATCCACTTGTGTGTCTAGGGGTGCCCCCTGCCCCCATATATAAAGGATCAAGGGAGGGGCGGCCGGCCAAGAGGAGGGCGCGCCAGGAGGAGTCCTACTCCCACCGGGAGTAGGATTCCCCCCTTTCCTAGTTGGAATAGGATTCAGGAAGGGGGAAAGAGGAGAGAGAGAAGGAAGGGGGGCGCCGCCCCCCTCTCCTTGTCCTATTCGGACTAGGGGGAGGGGCGCGCGGCCCAGCCTTGGCCACCTCTCCTCTCTTCCACTAAAGCCCACTAAGGCCCATATACCTCCCGGGGGGTTCCGGTAACCTCCCGATACTCCGGTAAAATCCCGATTTCACCCGGAACACTTCCGATATCCAAACATAGGCTTCCAATATATCAATCTTTATGTCTCGACCATTTCGAGACTCCTCGTCATGTCCATGGTCACATCTGGGACTCCGAACAACCTTCGGTACATCAAAATGTATAAACTCATAATATAACTATGATCGTAACCTTAAGCGTGCGGACCCTACGGGTTCGAGAACAATGTAGACATGACCGAGACACGTCTCCGGTCAATAACCAATAGCGGAACCTGGATGCTCATATTGGCTCCTACATATTCTAGGAAGATCTTTTATCGGTCAGACCGCATAACAACATACGTTGTTCCCTTTGTCATCGGTATGTTACTTGCCTGAGATTCGATCATCGGTATCCCATACCTAGTTCAATCTCGTTACCGGCAAGTCTCTTTACTCGTTCTGTAATACATCATCCTGCAACTAACTCATTAGTTGCAATGCTTGCAAGGCTTATGTGATGTGCATTACCGAGAGGGCCCAGAGATACCTCTCCGACAATCGGAGTGACAAATCCTAATCTCGAAATACGCCAACCCAACATTTACCTTTGGAGACACATGTAGAGCTCCTTTATAATCACCCAGTTATGTTGTGACGTTTGGTAACACACAAAATGTTCCTCCGGTAAACGGGAGTTGCATAATCTCATAGTCATAGGAACATGTATAAGTCATGAAAAAAGCAATAGCAACATACTAAACGATCGGGTGCTAAACTAACGGAAAGGGTCATGTCAATCACATCATTCTCCTAATGATGTGATCCCATTAATCAAATGACAACACATGTCTATGGCTAGGAAACATAACCATCTTTGATCAACGAGCTAGTCAAGTAGAGGCATACTAATGACGTTTGGTTTGTCTATGTATTCACACAAGTATTATGTTTCCGGATAATACAATTCTAGCATGAATAATAAACATTTATCATGATATAAGGAAATAAAATAATAACATTATTATTTCCTCTAGGGCATATTTCCTTTAAGAGACGCCTTTGTTTTACCATCATTTCCATGAAATAACCTTTCCATGATGTAAACTTCAGTTTCAAGGTCATTGGAGTCTGAGGTTGCCAAGTTTTTGAAAGAAAGCGAGAACTTAGTAAAGAAAACAAGAGGATACGAGAATGCTATTATTACTACTGAAAATATAAGTTGTTCCTATCAAGTTCTTCCTATTTCTAAGCCATTTCTAGGGTCACGTCCTACAGTCAACGTATGCTCTGATACCATTTTGTAACGACCCGGATTTGGTAGAATCCAAGTCTCTGTGCTTACTGTGCTATCCCTAGATCATAGCTAGCACACACAGTAACAAAAATGAATATCAGTAAGACATACATCATTCTACTACAACGGTAGATCCAGATATATATAAATCATACCTTAGGCACAACTCAAGCTGGCAGATACTACAGCGAAATAATACGTAGTCACTAAGTTAGGCTCCATCAACGCCAGTGGGCTCGTTGAGTGTAGACCATAACCCTATCGTCTCTTAATCTGTTGAGATCTGCACATGACAGGTGCAGATGAGTACGTGGAATGTATTCGCAAGTTGCAAAGGAGAGTATAACAGATTATATATGCAGGGTAAGTATTGGTGGAGGGTTCCTTTGCATAAAGCCAATTTTCTACTGTACTAAATTTTGTAAACTTTGTTTGAAATAGAAATATATATTTTTAGTATAAAAGATAGGAGTGAGACACTTGGATATACGCACCAGTGCTCATTCTCCAAAATAGTTTTAAAACATCCATAAGGTTGAAGTGAAACACATTCACTGTGCTCATTCCTCAACTTTAAACCTTAAAACAACTTTTTTTAGAAAAGAGAGGGGAGATTCTTCTTCAGTCCAAGTCTTCAGTTGCTCAAAATTGCCCGTAACCGGGGGCACGTCTAATCGATTAGGTTTAACCCTCTGTAGAGGTCGTACACGTTCCCCACATGACACAACCAACCCTGTTTATCGTTACACACTTGGGTGTACGATTAGGAGGAGGTTGTGACGAAGCCTTTCCGTAACAGCCCCCTATACCACCAAGCCGCTCGCAACTTCGGCACGAAGGCCTCTCTTCGATGGCGGTCCTGGGTTAGGGTTTCCCGTTAGTACTAAGCTAAGCCATAGCCCATAGTAGCATGTAGCTGTACTGGAAGCTACATCAAACTGTACTTGGAAGATCTCATTCCCCTAGACAGCAATCCCCACCAAAAACCTGTGTGCAAGACCCCAGTTGAGCGCATTCACTGCAAGACCCCGATGGGCGCAATCACTTGTAGACGCTCCCGTCAATACCATTTCGCCCAGGGAGTAGAAGTAAAATAATATATAGTTTTGGTTTTCAAAAGTTTTCACAAAACATTGCCCCAAAAGAGGGCAAGTTTATTTGTTTAAAACTTCTTTGATTTTCAACCCACCCATTTGTGCAAGCGCGGCCAAGCATGATAGTAAGTCTTGAACCTAAGGCTCTAGATAGTAATAATATTTTGCAAAACTTTTGTAAAACATGCATAGTATTTAAATTCAAAGAGATATGCATAATATGAAAATATAGGTCAGGGCATGATCAAATTGCAACTTGCCTGTGTCTTGAAGTTGATTCTTTACTTGTTATCGTCACTCCTTCACTTTACGGTATATCTAACGATAAAACAAAATACTTCAACACACAACAAATCCAGATGAAGATCGAAATGAAAGATTCAAATTAACAATATAAATACATTCGTGGGATAATTACCATGTCGTGGCTATGGTTGAGATAAGAAGTTTCTTTGGATGCGAATATGTCATAGATTTTATTCTAGGGTGGGTCAAGTTTTTTTTTCAAGGTAAGATCATGGTGTCAATATATAGAGTGATTGAGAGACAAGTTTTGATAACCAAATTTCCATAAAGAAACTATTTAGAATATTAGACTTGTGGTCGACTATGGGAATTGAAAGTTATGAGTTTAGGGAGTTAAAACTAATAATTTACTAACTCCAAATTTTTGTGGTAGTAACATATGACCACAGAGATTTCTAGGGATCAATCTAAGAAATTTATCTAAGCATAAAATGTAATTGGTCGAAGATGTTAAATTATGAGTAAGGAAAGTGATTTGATGGTGTAGAGGCTAACATATGAACTAAGCATGGTTGGAAAATTAAGGTATGGGTCCTAACATAAAGGTATGGTTCTAGGGGCCAACTTTGGTAATTGGAACATTTCCATTTGGTTTCCAGATTAAAATATATAGCAAATTACTCAAATTCGTATTTAAAACAAAACTAAATTTTAATTTGCGCAAAACTGAGATTTATAATTTTTATAATAAAGTAGAGGTCTGCAGCTATCCAGGGATATCTTATTTGTCAAATTTGGACAAGCGGTTTAAAAGATGTGATTTTTCTAAGTTGGGCTAATTTTCTGAAAAAGAAACGAGGTAAGAAAAAGAGTCGCCACGTGGCAGAATTCTATAGGCTAATACTGTTTCGTTTTTTCTTAAGCAGAGAAAGAAGGCTGGCCTCACCGGAGATGGAGATGGCCGGCAGCGGCGGCTCGGACGTGAGGTGATGCGGTGATCTCCGGCAACGAGGGAGAGGAAGTCGGGGTGATTCTCCAGAACACGACGTCGGCTCCTGGTTCGCCTTCAGGTGGCTGCTAGATGTCACCGGAGTTGGGCGCAACTCCGGCCGAAAGCGGACAACGAAGAACTCGTGCTCCGGCTGCGAGTTTTCAAAAGAAAACAGGGTCCATAAGATGCGCAATATCGAGATATGAAGGATGGAAGAGTTAGAATGTCTGCTTCACCTCGAACTCGCCGGAAACTTCCACGAACAGCCGCGGTGTCAAGCAACTCCGGCGAGCAATTTACGACGATGGGCAGGGGTATATGCTCCCGAAGGAGAGGGTTTCGAATGAGGAGAATATGGGTGACGCCCTAAGATTATATAGAGGGTCAGGGGAGGTCGGTACAGGCAGATCAAGGGGCTCAACGTGGCCATTAATGGCTGTTTTATGCGTGTACGTTTCACGGCTTCATGCATCCAATTAACGCAATAATGTTGGGTTTTAATTTCCTGAATGAGTTCTCCTTGCATTCCTCTTTAATTTTCGTGTTGGAGGAAAGTCGGAAGGATGTCTGTGGTTAGCACTAGAGGGAGAGGAAGAGGTGGAGGTGCCATGACAGTCTCTATGTGTTCCTGAAGATTGAACAAACAGACAGGTAGACGAAGACCAGCGCATGGGCCTGCGCTAAGTGAAAGAGAGATGGGCCTTAGTGGGAAAGGTGGCCCAAGGGAAAACAAAAAAAAACAAAAAAAACAATAGAAGAGATGGATGGGCTAGATGGGCTGATAGAGAGAAAGCATAACTAATAACAATATTAGACTAGATAATCAATGAATAAATGGCTCGCTCTCTCAGAATCATTAGTTAGATCTGAGAAAAATGTTCACATATTCTGATTGATTACTTCTAGCTTAGAAAAAGTGGTTTCATAAATAAATAAGCAATAATTTTGTGTACGTACATGTTTCGATAATGCACTATGGGCTTCATAATTTTACCAACATAGTTCTTAGTATCTTATGAATGCCAAAATTCCAAAGAAGAAATATTAAATACTTCGAATCATATTTTTGGATAAGTCATATTATCTCCTCTCATTGTTTTTATTTATTTAGTAATTTGGAAATATTTATATGACACTATAACTCCAAATAAGATCCATCTTCAAATAGAAATCCAAATTCGAAGAACTTCAAATGAAATATTTATTCGCCACATTTTGAGAAAGTCATTTTATTCCCACTCCATTTTTATTTGTGGTTTCAAAATATTTCATAGGTGTCCAAAAGAAAAACAATTGAATGAAATATTTGAAACAAGAATCAAAAGGTTTTAATTTCCCATGAAAATCATAGCAATTCACTCAATAATATCTTATTATTAACATTCCAAAATTTGGAAATTTTTGGGATGTTACAGCCGCTTCATCCAATAATACCGCTAAATGAAAGTAAGACGTTGCTGGTAAGCAATATGACTATTATCGCCCACAACTCTTTGTGTTCTACTCATGCATATAACATCTACGCATAGACCTGGCTCGGATGCCACTGTTGGGGAATGCAGTATTTCAAAAAAATTCATACGATCACGCAAGATCTATCTAGGAGATGCATAGCAACGAGAGGGAAGAGTGTGTCCGTGTACCCTCGTAGACCGAAAGCGGAAGCGTTTAGTAACGTTGTTGATGTAGTCGAACGTCTTTGGGATCCAACCGATCCAAGCACCGAAGTACGGCACCTCCGCATTCAGCACACGTTCATCTCGATGAAGTCCCTCGATCTCCTGATCCATTTGAGGACGAGGGAGAGTTCCGTCAGCACGACGGCATGGCTAAGCACTACGACGATATGACCGAGGTGTGTAACTATGAAGGGGGGCACCGCACACGGCTAAGAGAAGACTTGGTGTCCCTTTGGGGTGCCCCCCTCCCACGTATATAAAAAGGGGAGGAGAGGTGGCCGGCCCAAGGGGCGCGCGCCATAGGGGAAGTCCTACTTGGATTCCCCCCCTTTCCTATTCCCACTAGAAGAAGGAGGGAAGGAAGAGGAGGAGAGAAGGAAAGGGGGCCGCCCCCCAACCCTAGTCCAATTTGCTTTGGGCTTGGGGGGCGCACGCCTCCACCTGGCCGCCGCCTCCTCTCTCCACTAGGGCCCATGAAGGCCCATTAACTCCCCAGGGGGTTTCCGATAACCTCCGGTACTCCGGAAAATGTCCGAACCTTTCCGAAACCATTACGATGTCCAAACATAACCTTCCAATATATCAATCTTCACGTCTCGACCATTTCGAGACTCCTCGTCATGTTCGTGACATCATCCGGGACTCGGAACAAACTTCGGTCATCAAATCACATAACTCATAATACAAACCGCCATCGAACGTTAAGCGTGCGGACCCTATGGGTTTGAGAACTATGTAGACATGACCGAGACACATCTTCGGTCAATAACCAATAGTGGAACCTGGATGCTAATATTGGCTCCTACATATTCTACGATGATCTTTATCGATTAAACCGCATAACAACATACGTTTTTCCCTTTGTCATCGGTATGTTACTTGCTCAAGATTCGGTCGTTAGTATCATCATACCTAGTTCAATCTCGTCACCGGCAAATCTCTTTACTCGTTCCATAATGCATCATCCCATAACTAACTCATTAGTCACATTGCTTGCAAGGTTCATAGTGATGTGCATTACCGAGAGGGCCCCGACATACCTCTCCGATACACGGAGTGACAAATCCTAATCTCGATCTATGCCAACTCAACAAAAACCATCGGAGACACCTGTAGAGCATCTTTAAAATCACCCAGTTACATTGTTACGTTTGATAGCACACAAGGTGTTCCTCCGGTATTCGGGAGTTGCATAATCTCATAGTCAGAGGAACATGTATAATTCATGAAGAAATCAATAGCAATAAAACTAAACGATCATTATGCTAAGCTAATAGATGGGTCTTGTCCATCACATCGTTCTCTAATGATGTGATCCCGTTCATCAAATGACAACACATGTCTATGGTTAGGAAACGTAACCATCTTTGATTAACGAACTAGTCTAGTAGAGGCATACTAGGGACACTCTGTTTGTCTATGTATTCACACATGTACTAAGTTTCCGGTTAATACAATTCTAGCATGCATAATAAACATTTATCATGATATAAGGAAATATAAATATCAATTTTATTATTGCCTCTAGGGTATATTTCCTTCACTAATAATGGTGATCATCACACTTTTATTTACTTAAAATTCAAGAATTATAACTCGATACTAGAACAAAATATGACTCTATAAGAATGCCTCCGGCGGTGTACCGGGATGTGCAATGATCTAGAGTAGCAAATGACATCAAAAAACGTACAAGCCATGAAAACATCATGCTAGCTATCTTACGATCATGCAAAGCAATATGACAATGATGATACGTGTCATAATAAACAGGACGGTGGAAGTTGCATGGCAATATATCTCGGAATGGCTATGAAAATGACATAATAGGTAGGTATGGTGGCTGTTTTGAGGAAGGGTAGATGGTGGATTTAATGCATTGGCAAAAGTTGCGTGGTACTAGAGAGGCTAGCAATGGTGGAAGGTTCAGAGTGCGTATAATCCATGGACTCAACATTAGTCATAAAGAACTCACATACTTATTGCAAAAATTTATTAGCCATCCAAACAAAGTACTACACGCATGCTCCTAGGGCAGAGGTTGGTAGGAGTTAACCATCATGCGCTCCCGACCTCCACACAAAGGATGACAATAAAAAAAAATCATGCTCCGACTTCATCACATAACGATTCACCATACGTGCATGCTACAGGAATCACAAATTTTAACACAAGTATTTCTACCAATCCACAATTACTCACTAGCATGACTCTAATATCACCATGTTTATATCTCAAACCAATATGCAAGGATCAAACTTCTCATAGTATTCAATGCTCTTTATATGAATGTTTTTATTATATCCCTCTTGGATATCCATCATATTAGGACTAAATTCATAACCTAAGAAAATTACCATGCTTTTTAAAGACTATCAAAATAATATAAGTGAAGCATGAGAGTTCAACAATTTCTATAAAATAAAGCCACTCTCGTGCTCTAAAAAGATATAAGTGAAGCACTAGAGCAAACTGCCTAGCTCAAAAGATATAAGTGAAGCACATAGAGTATTCCAATAAATTCATGATTAACGCGTGTCCCTCTCAAAAGGTGTGTACAGAAAGGATGATTGTGGCAAACAAAAAAGTAAAGACTCATATCATACAAGATGCTCCAAGCAAAACACATATCATGTGGTGAATAAAAATATAGCCTCAAGTAAATTTACCGAGGGAACAAAGACGAAAGAGGGGATGCCATCTGGGGCATCCCCAAGCAAAGATGCTTGGTTTTCCTTAAATATTATCTTGGGGTGCCTTGGGCATCCCCAAACTTAGGCTCTTGCCACTCCTTATTCCATAGTCCATCAAATCTTTACCCAAAGTTTGAAAACTTCAGAACACAAAACTCAACAAAAACCTCGTGAGATCCGTTAGTATAATAAAATAAATCACCACTTTAGATACTGTTGTGAACTCATTCTAAATTTATATTGGTGTTATATCTATTGTATTCCAATTTCTCCATGGTTCATATCCCCCGATACTACCCATAGATTCATCAAAATAAGCAAACAACACATAGAAAACAAAATCTGTCAAAACAGAACACTCTGTAGCAATCTAAAAACTTCGTATACTTATGTAACTCCAAAAATTCTGAAAAAGTAGGACAATCTAGGCAATTTGTATATCAATCTTATGTAAATAATTCTGATCGAAAGCACGTTTATGTGATTTTTAAAAAAAATTCCGGCAATGAGCGCAAAAGTTTTTGTTTTTCAGCAAGATCAAATCAACTATCACCATAGACCATCCCAAAGGTCTTACTTGGCTCAAACACTAATTAAAACACCAAAACACAATTACTAAAGAAGTAATAATGTGTATTCTCATAAAAAAAGAACAAGAAAAATATTGGGTTGTCTCCCAACAAGCGACTTTCTTTTAAAGCCTTTTAACTAGGCATTGATAATTTCAATGATGCTCACATGAAAGATTGCAATTGAAACATGAAGAGAGCATCATGTAGCATGTGAAAAACAAGTTTAACTCTAACATAGTTCCTATAGGTATTTTATAAGCAAACAAATTATCAAGACAAGCAAAAACTAGCATATGCAAGGAAGAAGAAAGAAACAATAGCAATCTCGACATAACGAGAGGTAATTTAGTAACATGAAAATTTATACAGCCATATTTCCCTCTCTCATAATAATTACATGTAGGATCATAATAAAATTCAATAGTATAGCTATCACATAAAATTTTCTCTACATGATCCACATGCAAGCAAAGTTGACACTCTTCCAAAATAGTGGGAATAGCATTAACTAAAGTCATGACATCTCCAAACCCACTTCTATCAAAAAATTCATAAAGATTGATCATACTCCAAAGTAGTGGGATTATTTTTGCCTGGAGTTGACACTCTTCCAAACCCACTTTAAATATTATCACAAACATATTCACCATGATGCTTAAATAAATTTTCAAGATTATAAGAAGAATCACCCCAATCATGATCATTACAATAAGTAGTGGACATAGTAAAATTAGCATCCCCGAGCTTAGGGTTTTACATATTATTAGCACAATTGACATCAATAGAAGTTATAATAACATCATTGCAATCATGCTTTTCATTCAAGGAGCTATCGTGAATCACTTCATAAATTTCTTGTTTTAGCACTTCATCACAATTTTCAGATTCATGAATTTCAAGCGAAACTCCATAAAGATAATGTAGTGCACTCAACTCACTACAATTGGTTCACCATAATTGGATCCTTTAAAAGATTAGCAAGTAGATGAGGATCCATAAACATTTTGCTTCTTGATTTTCAATAAACACACAATTATACCAAGCGAGCGAGCAAACAAACAAAGTAAGACATAAAGGCACATGGAAAGAAGGAAAATAAAAAGGCAAATATTTTTGTGTTTTTCTGAAAATGTTTTAGAAGTGGGGGAGAGGAAAACGAGAGGTAAATGGCAAATAATGTAAGTGCAAGAGATGAGAGTTGATGATGGGTACTTGGTAGGCTTGATGTAGAACCTCCTCGGCAATGGCGCCAGAAATTCTTCCTACTACTTCTTGAGCTTGCGTTGATTTTTCCCTTGAAGAGGAAAGGGTGATGCAGAAAAGTAGAGATAAGTATTTCCCTCAGTTAAGAACCAAGGTACCAATCCAGTAGGAGGCACAAGCAAGTCTTCAACATATGCACCTGCACAAACTAACAAACACTTGCACTCAACGCGAAAAAGGGGTTGTCAATCCCTTTACGGTCACGAACAAGAGTGAGATCTAAAAGAGATAGGTATAAAAGGTAAATGAAAGAGTAAACTAAACTAAATCTAAATAAATTGCAACAAGATATTTTTGTTTTTTTTGTTTTACAGATCTGAAAAATATATGACGGAAAATGGACTCGGGGGCCATAGGTTTCACTAGAGGCTTCTCTCTTGAAAGAAAATATGCGGTGGGTAAACAAATTACTATTGAGCAACTGATAGAAAAGTGCAAAGTTAGGACGATATCCAAGGCAATGATCATGAATATAGGCATCAAGAACATGTCAAGTAGACCGAAACGATTCTGCATCTACTACTATTACTCCACACATCGACCGCTATCCAGCATGCATATAGAGTATTAAGTTCATAAGAACGGAGTAATGCCTGAAGTAAGATGACATGATGTCACTACAAAAAAAGACACATCCATGACATTTTGGGCCGAACGATTTTTTTTTCTGTCATGCTTATGACACTTCTATGACAATACTTGTGACAAAACCCGGTATCATCATAGATGTTGTGGGCTCCTACTACTATTGCAAAAAATCATGACAGAAAATGGGTTTTTCGTCCTGGGCCGGTTGGAGACGCAGCTGCATGACATTCTTTGGGTTGTCCATGATGGAAAAAATCGTGGTAGAAGCTAGGGCTAGGAAAATATCGGGGAGTTCCCGGTTACGGTGGGTGGTCGGGCCTGAGCGATGCACGGAGGTTTGCGCGTTTCTCTCACACATGTACGCGTGTGTGTGCAAGGCGTTGTGCTCTAACTAAACCCGAGCGATTGCACTACAGGCTATGCGTTACTGAACCCGAGCGATCGATCCCCGGTTGTTAGCTGAACCCGATCGAGTAATTCCTTCGCTACTGCTACTAACTGAAGCCGATCGAACCTGATGACTCTTGATGAATAGTGAGTGTTGTTGCGGGGGTGGATGAACAATTCCCGGTGGGGGGGTTGGATGAATAGGACCCCGTGGTAGTAGAGGCCGTTGTCGCTGGATGAACAGGACCGCAATCAGTAGCCGGTGGAGGGCTGGATGAATAGTAGCCCATGGAGGGATGGTTGAACAGGACCCCATGGAGAGGGCTGGTTGAACAGTAGCCGGTGGAGGAGCGGTGGAGGCTAGATGAACATGAGCCCGTGGATCAACAGTCGTAGGTGGAGGCTAGAGGAGGTCGACGGTGGATGAATAGTAGCCCGTGAAGGCTGGAGGAGGTCGACGGTGGAAATGAAAAGTAGCCCATGGAGTCCCGTTTTGCGATACGCCACACCTCTCCCGATAAACATGACCCCCATTTCGACCATAGCGCTCCAACACAAGTCTGTTTCCTCTGTTTTGCGGTACGCCACACCCCTCCCGATCAACAGGACCCCGTTTTGACCGCAGAAGGTCCAAGAGAAGTCTGTTTCCTATGTTTTGCGGTACGCCAGACCCCTCCCGATGAACAGGATCCCGTTTCGACCGTGGTCGGTCGAACAAAAGTCTGTTTCCTCCGTTCTGCGGTACGCGAAGTCTCATTTCGATCGGCTGTTCTGTCTAAGACGGTCGGCTCCCGATGAACACGACGACGTAGTTTCTCCGTTCTGACCCAGCCTGTTGGCTGCCGATGAACAGGAGTCGTCGCTGCCTCTCCATGTACACGAGCCCTGGCCGTACATATGCGCGACTAGGCGTTCGAGACCCCGCCCATATGTACGTACGTGGCCGTATTTACTTTCTTGCACCCTGGTTGTACATACGTGTACACGATATTAACGAGACTGTGTGACATGCTATGTGCGCGCCTATACTACGACTCGTGCCCTTCCTTACTCGGCCACAGTTCATCACTGCAGACAGACCGATCATATGTACGTACACGTTCGCGACGAGAATGACAACGCTACATACGCTTCGACCAGGTGGGTCCCTACTATCAGGGAGGATAAGGAGGCACTTCCTTGCGTGCGAAGATGTAGCTGGTGGGTCCCACCAGTCAGGGGGGGGAAACTGATATGTCTCCGTCGTATCTACTTTTCCAAACACTTTTGCCCTTGTTTTGGACTCTAACTTGCATGATTTGAATGGAACTAGCCCGGACTGACGCTATTTTCAGCAGAATTATCATGGTGTTATTTATGTGCAGAAACAAACGTTCTCAGAATGACCTGAAACTTCACGGAGCAACTTTTTGGAAAATATAAAAAATACCTGCAAAAGATGAAGGCCAGGGGGGCCACCACCTCTCCATGAGGGTGGGAAGCGCGCCTGCCCCCCTAGGGCGCGCCCCCTACCTCGTGGGCCCCCTGGTGCCTCTCCGACTCCAACTCTATATATTGTGTTTCGGGGAGAAAAAAATCAGAGAGAAGAATTCATCGCGTTTTACGATATGGAGCCGCCGCCAAGCCCTAAAACCTCTCGGGAGGGCTGATCTGGAGTCCGTTCGGGGCTCCGGAGAGGGGAATCCGTCGCTATCGTCATCATCAACCATCCTTCATCACCAATTTCATGATGCTCACCGCCGTGCGTGAGTAATTCCATCGTAGGCTTGCTGGACGGTGATGGGTTGGATGGGATCTATCATGTAATCGAGTTAGTTTTGTTAGGGTTTGATCCCTAGTATCCACTATGTTCTGAGATTGATGTTGCTATGACTTTGCTATGCTTAATGCTTGTCACTAGGGCCCGAGTGCCATGATTTCAGATCTGAACCTATTATGTTTTCATCAATATATGAGTGTTCTTGATCCTATCTTGCAAGTCTATAGTCACCTATTATGTGTTATGATCCGTTAACCCCGAAGTGACAATAATCGGGATACTTACCGGTGATGACCATAGTTTGAGGAGTTCATGTATTCACTATGTGTTAATGCTTTGTTCCAATACTCTATTAAAAGGAGGCCTTAATATCCCTTAGTTTCTGTAAGGATCCCGCTGCCACGGGAGGGTAGGACAAAAGATGTCATGCAAGTTCTTTTCCATAAGCACGTATGACTATATTCGGAATACATGCCTACATTATATCAATGAACTGGAGCTAGTTCCGTGTCACCCTAGGTTATGACTGTTACATGATGAACCGCATCCGGCATAATTCTCTATCACTGATCCATTGCCTACGAGCTTTCCATATATTGTTCTTCGCTTATTTACTTTCTGTTGCTATTGTTATCATCACTACAAAACACCAAAAACATTACTTTTACTACTGTTACCTTTTGCTACCGTTACCACTACTATCATATCATTTTGCTACTAAACACTTTGCTGCAGATATTAAGTTT
The DNA here is from genome assembly GCF_056163025.1 of Triticum urartu. NCBI lineage: Eukaryota > Viridiplantae > Streptophyta > Magnoliopsida > Poales > Poaceae > Triticum > Triticum urartu. The sequence continues at coordinate 373,623,451 of NC_141874.1, forward strand.
CCAGGTGTGGTTGAATTGACAACTCAGCTGCTAATACTTGAGAGTATTCTTTGGCTCCCCTTGTGTCGAATCAATAAATTTGGGTTGAATACTTTACCCTCGAAAACTGTTGCGATCCCCTATACTTGCAGGTTATCAAGACTATTTTCGGGCGCCGTTGCCGGGGAGCATAACTCTATTCTTTGAGTCACTTGGGATTTATATCTGCTTATCATTATAAAGAACTTGAAAGATCCAAGAACCAAGATTTATCCCTCAACTATGAGGGGAGGTAAGGAACTGCCATCTAGCTCTACAATTGATTCACCTTCTGTTTTGAGTAAGCTTGCGACACCTAAACCTGCTTCTACTATTCGTTCTGATATGTCGCATGTTATTGATGATGCTACTTCTGCTATACATGATACTTATGATGAAACTACTTCTATGCTTGATACTACCGTGACACTTGGTGAATTTCTTGATGAACAACTTGCCAGGGCTAGAGAGATTGAAAATATTGAATCTGATAATACTGATGAAAGTGATGATGAAGAATCACTTGTTATTCCTGAGGGTTATGTTTTTGATCAAGAAGCCTCTTTATCTATTTTAGCTTGCAAAGATAGATACGAACTTAAGAGGTTATTAGTGAAGGAAATATGCCCTAGAGGCAATAATAAAGTTATTATTTATTTCCTTATATCATGATAAAAGTTTATTATTCATGCTAGAATTGTATTAACCGGAAACATAATACATGTGTGAATACATAGACAAACAGAGTGTCACTAGTATGCCTCTACTAGACTAGCTTGTTAAACAAAGATGGTTATGTTTCCTAACCATGGACAAAGAGTTGTCATTTGATTAACAGGATCACATCATTAGTTGAATGATCTGATTGACATGACCCATTCCATTAGCTTAGCACCCGATCGTTTAGTATGTTGCTATTGCTTTCTTCATGACTTATACATGTTCCTATGACTATGAGATTATGCAACTCCCGTTTGCCAGAGGAACACTTTGTGTGCTACCAAACGTCACAACGTAACTGGGTGATTATAAAGGAGCTCTACAGGTGTCTCCAAAGGTACATGTTGGGTTGGCGTATTTCGAGATTAGGATTTGTCACTCCGATTGTCGGAGAGGTATCTTTGGGCCCTCTCGGTAATGCACATCACTTAAGCCTTGCAAGCATTGCAACTAATGAGTTAGTTGCGGGATGATGTATTACAGAACGAGTAAAGAGACTTGCCGGTAACGAGATTGAACTAGGTATGGAATACCAATGATCGAATCTCAGGCAAGTAACATACCGATGACAAAGGGAACAACGTATGTTGTTATGCGGTCTGACCGATAAAAGATCTTCGTAGAATATGTAGGAGCCAATATGAGCATCCAGGTTCCGCTATTGGTTATTGACCGGAGACGTGTCTCGGTCATGTCTACATTGTTCTCGAACCCGTAGGGTCCGCACGCTTAAGGTTAGGATGACAGTTATATTATGAGTTTATACATTTTGATGTACCGAAGGTTGTTCGGAGTCCCGGATGTGATCACGGACATGACGAGGAGTCTCGAAATGGTCGAGACATAAAGATTGATATATTGGAAGCCTATGTTTGGATATCGGAAGTGTTCCGGGTGAAATCAGGATTTTACCGGAGTACCGGGAGGTTACCGGAACCCCCCGGGAGCTATATGGGCCTAAGTGGGCCTTAGTGGAAAAGAGAAGGGGCAGCCCTAGATGGGCCGCGCGCCCCTCCCCTCCCTTGGTCCGAATAGGACAAGAAGAGGGGGCCGGCCCCCCTCTCTCTTTTCCCCCCTCCGTGAATCCTATTCCAACTAGGATTGGGGGGGGGGGGGAATCCTACTCCCAGAGGGAGTAGGAATCCTCCTGGCGTGCCTCTCCTAGGCCGGCCGCACCCCCCCCTTGAGCCTTTATATACGAAGGCAGGGGCACCCCAGAGAAACACAAGTTGATCCACGTGATCATATTCTTAGCCGTGTGCGGTGCCCCCTTCCACCATAGTCCTCGATAATATTGTAGCGGTGCTTAGGCGAAGCCCTGCGACAATAGTACATCAAGATCGTCACCACGCCGTCGTGCTGACAGAACTCTTCCCCGACACTTTGCTGGATCGGAGTCCAGGGATCATCATCGAGCTGAACGTGTGCTAGAACTCGGAGGTGCCGTAGTTTCGGTGCTTGATCGGTCGGGCCATGAAGACGTACGACTACATCAACCAAACGCTTCTGTTGTCGATCTACAAGGGTACGTAGATCATACTCTCCCCTCTCATTGCTATGCATCACCATGATCTTGCGTGAGCGTAGGAATTTTTTTGAAATTACTACGAAACCCATCAGTGGCATCCGAGCCTAGGTTTTATATGTTGATGTTATATGCACGAGTAGAACACAAGTGAATTGTGGGCGATATAAGTCATACTGCTTACCAGCATGTCATACTTTGGTTCGGCGGTATTGTTGGACGAAGCGGCCCAGACCGACATTACGCGTACGCTTACGCGAGACCGGTTCTCCCGACGTGCTTTGCACATAGGTGGCTTGCGGGTGATAGTTTCTCCAACTTTAGTTGAACTGAGTATGGCTACGCCCGGTCCTTGCGAAGGTTAAAATAGCACCAACTTGACAAACTATCGTTGTGGTTTTTGATGCGTAGGTAAGATTGGTTCTTGCTTATACCCGTAGCAGCCACGTAAAACATGCAACAACAAAGTAGAGGACGTCTAACTTGTTTTTGCAGGGCATGTTGTGATGTGATATGGTCAAGACATGATGCTAAATTTTATTGTATGAGATGATCATGTTTTGTAACCGAGTTATCAGCAACTGGCAGGAGCCATATGGTTGTCGATTTATTGTATGCAATGCAATCGCGCTGTAATGCTTTACTTTATCACTAAGCGGTAGCGATAGTCGTGGAAGCATAAGATTGGCGAGACGACAACGATGCTACGATGGAGATCTAGGTGTCGCGCCCGTGACGATGGTGATCATGACGGTGCTTCGGAGATGGAGATCACAAGCACAAGATGATGATGGCCATATCATATCACTCAGGTTATACTTGACGAGCCAAGCATATACAGATATGGCCTCGGAACACGGAGACCGAAAGGTCGAGCGTGAATCATATAGTAGATATGATCAACATAGTGATGTTCACCAATGAAACTACTCCATCTCACGTGATGATCGAACATGGTTTAGTTGATTTGGATCACGTAATCACTTAGAGGATTAGAGGGATATCTATCTAAGTGGGAGTTCTTTAAGTAATATGATTAATTGAACCTAAATTTATCATGAACTTAGTACCTAATAGTATCTTGCTTGTTTATGTATGATTGTAGATAAATGGCCCGTGCTGTTGTTCCGTTGAATTTTAATGCGTTCCTTGAGAAAACAAAGTTGAAAGATGATGGTAGCAATTACACGGACTGGGTCCGTAACTTGAGGATTATCCTCATTGCTGCACAGAAGAATTACGTCCTAGAAGCACCGCTGGGTGCCAGGCCTGCTGCTGGAGCAACACCAGATGTTGTGAACATCTGGCAGAGCAAAGCTGATGACTACTCGATAGTTCAGTGTGCCATGCTTTACGGCTTAGAACCGGGACTTCAACGACGTTTTGAACGTCATGGAGCATATGAGATGTTCCAGGAGTTGAAGTTAATATTTCAAGCAAATGCCCGGATTAAGAGATATGAAGTCTCCAATAAGTTCTATAGCTACAAGATGGAGGAGAACAGTTCTGTCAGTGAGCATATACTCAAAATGTCTGGGTATAATAATCACTTGATTCAAATGGGAGTTAATCTTCCAGATGATTGCGTCATTGACATAATTCTCCAATCACTGCCACCAAGCTACAAGAGCTTCGTGATGAACTATAATATGCAAGGGATGAATAAGACTATTCCCGAGCTCTTCGCAATGCTGAAAGCTGCGGAGGTAGAAATCAAAAAGGAGCATCAAGTGTTGATGGTCAACAAGACCACTAGTTTCAAGAAAAAGGGCAAAGGGAAGAAGAAGGGGAACTTCAAGAAGAACAGCAAGCAAGTTGCTGCTCAAGAGAAGAAACCCAAGTCTGGACCTAAGCCTGAAACTGAGTGCTTCTACTACAAGCAGACTGGTCACTGGAAGCGGAACTGCCCCAAGTATTTGGCGGATAAGAAGGATGGCAAGGTGAACAAAGGTATATGTGATATACATGTTATTGATGTGTACCTTACTAATGCTCGCAGTAGTACCTGGGTATTTGATACTGGTTCTGTTGCTAATATTTGCAACTCGAAATAGGGACTACGGATTAAGCGAAGATTGGCTAAGGACGAGGTGACGATGCGCGTGGGAAATGGTTCCAAAGTCGATGTGGTCGCAGTCAGCACGCTACCTCTACATCTACCTTCGGGATTAATATTAGACCTAAATAATTGTTATTTGGTGCCAGCGTTAAGCATGAACATTATATCTGGATCTTGTTTGATGCGAGATGGTTATTCATTTAAATCAGAGAATAATGGTTGTTCTATTTATATGAGTAATATCTTTTATGGTCATGCACCCTTGAAGAGTGGTCTATTCTTATTAAATCTCGATAGTAGTAACACACATATTCATAATGTTGAAACCAAAAGATGCAGAGTTGATAATGATAGTGCAACTTATTTGTGGCACTGCCGTTTAGGTCATATCGGTGTAAAGCGCATGAGGAAACTCCATACTGATGGACTTTTGGAACCACTTGATTATGAATCACTTGGTACTTGCGAATCGTGCCTCATGGGCAAGATGACTAAAACACCGTTCTCCGGTACTATGGAGAGAGCAACAGATTTGTTGGAAATCATACATACAGATGTATGTGGTCCGATGAATATTGAGGCTCGTGGCGGATATCATTATTTTCTCACCTTCACAGATGACTTAAGCAGATATGGGTATATCTACTTAATGAAACATAAGTCTGAGACATTTGAAAAGTTCAAAGAATTTCAGAGTGAAGTTGCAAATCATCATAACAAGAAAATAAAGTTTCTACGATCTGATCGTGGAGGAGAATATTTGAGTTACGAGTTTGGTGTACATTTGAAACAATGCGGAATAGTTTCGCAACTCACGCCACCCGGAACACCACAGCATAATGGTGTGTCCGAACGTCGTAATCGTACTTTACTAGATATGGTGCGATCTATGATGTCTCTTACTGATTTACCGCTATCGTTTTGGGGTTATGCTTTGGAGACGGCCGCATTCACGTTAAATAGGGCACCATCAAAATCCGTTGAGACGACGCCTTATGAACTATGGTTTGGCAAGAAACCAAAGTTGTCGTTTCTGAAAGTTTGGGGCTGCGATGCTTATGTGAAAAAGCTTCAACCTAATAAGCTCGAACCCAAATCGGAGAAATGTGTCTTCATAGGATATCCAAAGGAGACTATTGGATACACCTTCTATCACAGATCCGAAGGCAAGACTTTTGTTGCTAAATTGGAAACTTTCTAGAGAAGGAGTTTCTCTCGAAAGAAGTGAGTGGGAGGAAAGTAGAACTTGACGAGGTAACTGTACCTGCTCCCTTATTGGAAAGTAGTGCATCACAGAAAACTGTTCCTGTGACACCTACACCAATTAGTGAGGAAGCTAATGATAATGATCATGAAACTTCAGAACAAGATACTGTTGAACCTCGTAGATCAACCAGAGTAAGATCTGCACCAGAGTGGTACAGTAATCCTGTTCTGGAAGTCATGCTACTAGATCATGATGAACCTACGAACTATGAACAAGCGATGGTGAGCCCAGATTCCGCGAAATGGCTTGAAGCCATGAAATCTGAGATGTGATCCATGTATGAGAACAAAGTGTGGACTTTGGTTGACTTGCCCAATGATCGACAAGCAATTGAGAATAAATGGATCTTCAAGAAGAAGACTGACGCCGACGGTAATATTACTGTCTACAAAGCTCGACTTGTCGCAAAAGGGTTTCGGCAAGTTCAAGGGATTGACTACGATGAGACCTTCTCACCCGTAGCGATGCTTAAGTCTGTCCGAATCATGTTAGCAATTGCCGCATTTTATGATTATGAAATTTGGCAGATGGATGTCAAAACTGCATTCCTGAATGGATTTCTGGAAGAAGAGTTGTATATGATGCAACCTGAGGGTTTTGTCGATCCAAAGGGAGCTAACAAAGTGTGCAAGCTCCAGCGATCCATTTATGGACTGGTGCAAGCCTCTCGGAGTTGGAATAAACACTTTGATAGTGTGATCAAAGCATTTGGTTTTATACAGACTTTTGGAGAAGCCTGTATTTACAAGAAAGTGAGTGGGAGCTCTGTAGCATTTCTGATATTATATGTGGATGACATATTACTGATCGGAAATGATATAGAATTTCTGGATAGCATAAAGGGATACTTGAATAAAAGTTTTTCAATGAAAGACCTCGGTGAAGCTGCTTACATATTAGGCATAAAGATCTATAGAGATAGATCAAGACGTTTAATTGGACTTTCACAAAGCACATACCTTGACAAGATTTTGAAGAAGTTCAAAATGGATCAAGCAAAGAAAGGGTTCTTGCCTGTGTTACAAGGTGTGAAGTTGAGTCGGACTCAATGCCCGACCACTGCAGAAGATAGAGAGAAGATGAAAGATGTTCCCTATGCTTCGGCCATAGGCTCTATCATGTATGCAATGCTGTGTACCAGACCTGATGTGTGCCTTGCTATAAGTCTAGTAGGGAGGTACCAAAGTAACCCAGGAGTGGATCACTGGACAGCGGTCAAGAACATCCTGAAGTACCTGAAAAGGACTAAGGATATGTTTCTCGTATATGGAGGTGACAAAGAGCTCATTGTAAACGGTTACGTTGATGCAAGCTTTGACACTGATCCGGACGGTTCTAAATCGCAAACCGGATACGTGTTTACATTAAACGGTGGAGCTGTCAGTTGGTGCAGTTCTAAACAAAGCGTCGTGGCGGGATCTACGTGTGAAGCGGAATACATAGCTGCTTCGGAAGCAGCAAATGAAGGAGTCTAGATGAAGGAGTTCATATCCGATCTAGGTGTTGTACCTAGTGCATCGGGTCCAAAGAAAATCTTTTGTGACAATACTGGTGCAATTGCCTTGGCGAAGGAATCCAGATTTCACAAGAGAACCAAGCACATCAAGAGACCCTTCAATTCCATCCGGGATCTAGTCCAGGTGGGAGACATAGAGATTTGCAAGATACATACGGATCTGAATGTTGCAGACCCGTTGACTAAGCCTCTTCCACGAGAAAAACATGATCAGCACCAAGGCTCCATGGGTGTTAGAATCATTACTGTGTAATCTAGATTATTGACTCTAGTGCAAGTGGGAGACTGAAGGAAATATGCCCTAGAGGCAATACTAAAGTTATTATTTATTTCCTTATATCATGATAAAAGTTTATTATTCATGCTAGAATTGTATTATTCGGAAACATAATACTTGTGTGAATACATAGACAAACCAAACGTCATTAGTATGCCTCTACTTGACTAGCTCGTTGATCAAAGATGGTTATGTTTCCTAGCCATGGACAAAGAGTTGTCATTTGATTAACAGGATCACATCATTAGTTGAATGATCTGATTGACATGACCCATTCCATTAGCTTAGCACCCGATCGTTTAGTATGTTGCTATTGCTTTCTTCATGACTTATACATGTTCCTATGACTATGAGATTATGCAACTCCCGTTTGCCAGAGGAACACTTTGTGTGCTACCAAATGTCACAACGTAACTGGGTGATTATAAAGGAGCTCTACAGGTGTCTCCAAAGGTACATGTTGGGTTGGCGTATTTCGAGATTAGGATTTGTCACTCCGATTGTTGGAGAGGTATCTCTGGGCCCTCTCGGTAATGCACATCACTTAAGCCTTGCAAGCATTGCAACTAATGAGTTAGTTGCGGGATGATGTATTACAGAACGAGTAAAGAGACTTGCCGGTAACGAGATTGAACTAGGTATGGGATACCGATGATCGAATCTCAGGCAAGTAACATACCGATGACAAAGGGAACAACGTATGTTGTTATGCGGTCTGACCGATAAAAGATCTTCGTAGAATATGTAGGAGCCAATATGAGCATCCAGGTTCCGCTATTGGTTATTGACCGGAGACGTGTCTCGGTCATGTCTACATTGTTCTCGAACCCATAGGGTCCGCACGCTTAAGGTTAGGATGACAGTTATATTATGAGTTTATACATTTTGATGTACCGAAGGTTGTTCGGAGTCCCGGATGTGATCACGGACATGACGAGGAGTCTCGAAATGGTCGAGACATAAAGATTGATATATTGGAAGCCTATGTTTGGATATCGGAAGTGTTCCGGGTGAAATCGGGATTTTACCGGAGTACCGGGAGGTTACCGGAACCCCCCGGGAGCTATATGGGCCTAAGTGGGCCTTAGTGGAAAAGAGAAGGGGCAGCCCTAGATGGGCCGCGCGCCCCTCCCCTCCCTTGGTCCGAATAGGACAAGAAGAGGGGGCCGGCCCCCCTCTCTCTTTTCCCCCCTCCGTGAATCCTATTCCAACTAGGATTGGGGGGGGATCCTACTCCCAGAGGGAGTAGGAATCCTCCTGGCGTGCTTCTCCTAGGCCGGCCGCACCCCCCCCCTTGAGCCTTTATATACGGAGGCAGGGGCACCCCAGAGAAACACAAGTTGATCCACGTGATCATATTCTTAGCCGTGTGCGGTGCCCCCTTCCACCATAGTCCTCGATAATATTGTAGCGGTGCTTAGGCGAAGCCCTGCGACAATAGTACATCAAGATCGTCACCATGCCGTCGTGCTGACAGAACTCTTCCCCGACACTTTGCTGGATCGGAGTCCGGGGATCATCATCGAGCTGAACGTGTGCTAGAACTCGGAGGTGACGTAGTTTCGGTGCTTGATCGGTCGGGCCATGAAGACGTACGACTACATCAACCAAACGCTTCCGTTGTCGATCTACAAGGGTACGTAGATCATACTCTCCCCTCTCGTTGCTATGCATCACCATGATCTTGCGTGAGCGTAGGAAATTTTTTGAAATTACTATGAAACCCATCAATTAGCTAAATGGAACAAGCAATCTCTAAATGCTAGAATGAAACCTGACCCTGCTTTTGCTACTTCACCTATCTGTGTTACCGATAAGGATTATGAATTCTCTGTTGATCCTGATATAATTACTTTGGTTGAATATGATCCTTTTCATGGTTATGAATCTGAAACTATTGTGGCACATCTTACTAAATGAAATGATATAGCCACCTTGTTCACTACTGGTGAGAGAACTCGTTACTTTTATATCCTTAAAATATTTCCGTTCTCATTAAAGGGTGATGCTAAGATATGGTTTAATTCTCTTGATCCTGGTTGTGTGCGTAGTCCCCAGGATATGATTTATTACTTCTCTGCTAAATATTTCCCTGCTCATAAGAAACAAGCTGCTTTAAGGGATATATATAATTTTGTGCAAATTGAAGAAGAGAGTCTCCCACAAGCTTGGGGGAGTTTTCTCCAATTACTTAATGCTTTGCCTGATCATCCTCTTAAGGAAAATGAAATACTTTATATCTTTTATAATGGACTAACCGATGCCTCCAGAGATTACCTGGATAGTTGTGTTGGTTCTGTTTTCAGGGAAAGAACACCGGATGAAGCTGAAATTCTATTGAATAATATGTTGATAAATGAAAATAATTGGACACTTCCTGAACCAGTTCATGTACCAATTCCTGAGCCTATTCCTAAACCAACTCCGAAGAAGAGGGGTATTCTATTTCTCAGTCTTGAAGATATGCAAGAGGCAAAGAAATCTATGAAAGAAAAAGGTATTAAAGCTAAAGATGTTAAGAATTTACCTCCTATTGAAGAAATACATGGTCTTAATTTACCACATGTTGAAGAAACATATGATCATGATCCCTTACCTATTGAAGAAACTCATGGTCTTGATAACCCAACACAGGTAGTAAAGGTAAATTCTCTCTATAGATATGATAAAGCTGAAATCCCATTTACTAAGTTTGCTAGCCCATGCTTAGATGAGTTTGATAAACTTATGGTTAAGCAAGAAGACTTTAATGCTTATTTTGGTAGACAATTGAAATACAATTCAAATATGCTTGAACACCTGGGTGATTATATGGCCAATGTCAAAGATGAACTTAAACTTATTAGTAAACATGCTTCTATGGTTACCACTCAAGTAGAACAAGTACTTAAAGCTCAAAATGATTTGCTCAATGAATTGAATAGTAAGAATAATGATAATGCTGTTAGAGTGGCTACTAGAACTGGTAGAATGACTCAGGAACATTTGTATCCTGAAGGCCGCCCTAAGAGAATTGAGCAAGATTCTCAGAGAAATAATATAGATGCACCTAGTCCTTCTAAAAGGAAGAAAATGAAAAATGATAGGACTTTGCATGCTTCTAGTGAACCTATTACTGAAACACCTGAGAATCCAAATGATATTTCTATTTTTGATGCTGAAACACAATCTGGTAATGAACCTGAAACTAGTAATAATGTTAATGATAATGTTCATGATGATGCTCAACCTAGTAATGATAATGATGTAGAAATTGAACCTGTTGTTGATCTTGATAACCCGCAATCAAAGAATCAACGTTATGATAAGAAAGACTTTGTTGCTAGCAAACATGGTAAAGAAAGAGAACCATGGGTTCAGAAACCCATGCCTTTTCCTCCCAAACCATCCAAGAAAAAAGGATGATGAGGATTTTGAGCGCTTTGCTGAAATGATTAGACCTATCTTTTTGCGTATGTGATTAACTGATATGCTCAAAATGAATCCTTATGCTAAGTACATGAAAGATATTGTTACAAATAAAAGAAACATACTGGAAGCTGAAATTTCCACCATGCTTGCTAATTATACTTTTAAGGGTGGAATACCTAAGAAACTTGGAGATCTCGGTGTACCCACTATACCATGATCTATTAAAAGAAACTATGTTAAAACTGCTTTATGTGATCTTGGAGCCGGTGTTAGTGTTATGCCTCTCTCTTTATATCGTAGACTTGATTTGAATAAGTTGACACCTACTGAAATATCTTTGCAAATGGCTGATAAATCAACTGCTATACCTGTCGGTATTTGTGAGGATGTGCCTGTTGTAGTTGCAAACGTTACTATTTTAACGGACTTTCTTATTCTTGATATCCCCGAGGACGATAGTATGTCTATTATTCTTGGAAGACCCTTTTTGAATACTGCAGGGGCTGTTATTGATTGCACTAAAGGCAATGTCACTTTTCATGTTAATGATAATGAGCATACGGTACACTTTCCGAGGAAACAACCTCAAGTCCACAGTATCAATTCTATTGGAAAAATTCCATCGATTATATTTGGAGGTTTTGAATTTCCTCTTCCTACTCTCAAGAAGAAATATGATATTCTTATTATTGGGGACGTGCATATCCCCATTGAGGTAACGTAGTGTTATTCGAAATTTCTCCGGTTCCATGTTGTTCGGAATGAGTTCGTTAACAAGACTTGACCAACCTTGTTAGTGGAATCCTTTTGATGAGCATGAGATGGATGAAACTAGAAAGCACAACCTTTTGTACCCCACTTTTACTTTCTGTTATTTATATTAAATAAATAAAAATAAATATTTTTCTGTCTGTTATCTGATTATCCGTGCGATATAAAAATAGCCTAATAATAAAAGTTCTCCAAATGCCCTGAAATTTAAATATGATTTTTTCTGGAATATTTGAGAATATTTGGCACTGAGAACATAGCAGGGGGGTCAACCACATGCCCACGAGGGTGGAGGGCGCGCCCTACCCCCTAGGCGCGCCCCCTGCCTCGTGGGCCCACGGTGGCCCTCCTCCACTTATCCTTTCACCCACACGCTCCTTCTTCCTCCCCCAAACATGAATATCCTGCTCAAGCACGAGTTCTAGCTCATTTTGCTGCCATTTTCGATCTCCTTGCTCAAAGCACCTCTCACAAAACTGCTTGGAGAGATTGTTCCTTGGTATGTGACTCCTCCGTTGGTCCAATTAGTTTTTGTTCTAGTGCTTTATTCATTGCAAATTTCTGCTGCTTAGGTGACTCTGTTCTTGAGCTTGCATGTCAAATTTATATGGTCAAAAGTAGTTTTGATGCATGATATAGGCCCTAGGCACTTGTAGGAGTAGTTGCTATCAATATTATTGAGTTTGGTTTACTTTTATTTTGAAGTTACTAAAAATTTCAGATTTTTTCAGAAAATGATGAAGAGACTTTTGAGGGGCTCATCGAGCCAAAGCTCGAAGGAAAAGGCACCGAAGCCTAAGTATAATCTGCCTTGCACTGCAGAGGTTCGGGCATGTGAACGGCCTTCCGATGAATTCTTGAGAGCGGCCGGGATTTATGAAGATTTTCATGAATTGGCTAGGAATGCAGGCCTCAGCGCTTTCCTCCACGACCAATGCGATCAGTATCTCTTACTCACAAATACCTTTGTGCAAAACTTTCATTTCCATTCTAGGAGCTCACCACCTACGGTGGAGTTTCATTTATATGATGAGCATAAGGAGATGTCACTTTATGATTTTTGTCGGGTTTGTTTAGTCCCTTTCGAGGGCAAGACAGAGGAACCACATCGCGATGATGTGGACGGATTTATTGATACTATCACTGTAGGGGAAACAAGGAAGGTTTCCGATGCACTAATCACTAGCATACATTTTCCTATTTTACGCTATGCATTATTTGCTAGTCGTTGTTTAATTGGTCGCGGAAACTGTGGAAACCTTAGTATCCCTGATATTATTATTTTGCTCCACGGTTTATACAGTGATAACTCTGTTAGTATGGGCGGTATTATTGCTAAACGGTTAAGTCTGAATCGTACCAAGGGCCCCATCTTTGGAGGCATCTATGCTTCACGCCTAGCTGCACATTTTAACATACCTATTAGGCATTATGAAAAGGAAGAAAAGGTGTTGCCTCGTGTTTATTTAGATTATAAAAGTATGGTGGCACATGATTTTATTGTTAAGAATAGGGAAGGAGAGCTTAAATATAAATTGTTCATTGATAAACATCATCCTGAGACTATTACCCTGCCTGCTCCTTCTTTATTTGATTTATCTGCAGGCCGGTACCTTGTTCCGTTGAAGGCTATTTACGCCTACCGGAACCTTGCACCAGCTATGGAGCCAGAGCCGGAACCACAAGTTGATCCTTCACGACGGTCTAATTACCAGTGGGATCTGGAGATGATTGTCAGCCAGTGGCAATCGGAGTCTTCTTCTTCTTCGCAGTACGACCGCAGCTACTATTATGGATACCCGCCAGGCCAGTCGTGGCCATAGACCAACTTAGGCCAAAAGCCTAAGCTTGGGGGAGTACGTATTTCCCACCGACATTACATTTATGTTCACACACTCATTGCTAGATGTCAGTGCTCATACTTTTTCATTGTATCATCCATGCTAGTTTAATTCCCTTTTTATGCTTTCTTCTTGTGTGTTTAATAAACCTTAAGAAAAACCAAAAAAAATAGTTGTAGCTTCTAGCTAGTTTTAATTTCCATGCTTGTAGTAGTAATTAAAAAGAAAACCCAAAAATATTTCATGTTCTTCTTTTGCTTGTTGGGAGCTTTCCCGTGTAAATAGTTTTATTTCTTTTCTTTTCTTTGGGGGTCGATAGGAGAAGACCATGATTAAATTGTTGAAGTGGCTCTTATATGCATAATTGTTGATCTGAAAAAAGAGCCCATATTGCCTTGTCTTCTCCTGTTTATTGAATGCTTGCAGATTCCAGCTTAGTCCAAGGCACGCGCACTATTATTATTATTCACATCGTTCGGTCGTGCAAGTGAAAGGCAATTATGACGATATATGATGGACTGACTGAGATGAGAAAAGCTGGTATGAACTCGACCTCTTTTGTTTTTGTAAATATGATTAGTTCATCATTCCTGATTCAGCCTATTATGAATAAACATGTTTGCAATGACAACTAGGGATCATAGTTTCTTGTGCCATGCTTGATTAGCTATGAGTTATAATGGTTTACCTTGCGTGCCAACATGCTATTAAAATGGTTGTGATGTGGTATGATAGGGTAGTATCCTCCTCTGAATGATTTAAGTGACTTGACTTGGCACATGTTCACGCATGTAGTTGAAACAAAATCAACATAGCCTTCACGATATTTATGTTCATGGTGGATTATATCCTACTCATGCTTGCATTCAGTGTTGATTAATTTTAATGCATGTTCATGACTGTTGTCGCTCTCTAGCTGGTCGCTTCCCAGTCTTTTGCTAGCCTTCACCTGTACTAAGCGGGAATACTACTTGTGCATACAATCCCTTAAACCCCAAAGTTATTCCACATGAGTCCACTATACCTACCTATATACGGTATCTACCTGCCGTTCCAAGTAAATTTGTATGTGCCAAACTCTAAACCTTCAAATAAATATCCTGTTTTGTATGCTCGAATAGCTCATGTATCAACTAGGGTTGTCTGTATCTTCCATGTTAGGCGGGTTATTCTCAAGAGGAGTGGACTCTGCTCCTCACTCATGAGATAAATGGCTGGTCACTGGGATGCCCAGTCCCATGCTTTATGCAAACTAAATCAAAATAATTGCAAACAAAACTCCCCCTGGGACTCTTGTTAGTTGGAGGCACTCGTTGTTTCGAGCAAGGCATGGATTGATGCTTGTTGGTGGAAGGGGGAGTATAAACTTTACCATTCTGTTTGGGAACCGCCTATAATGTGTGTAGCATGGAAGATATCGCCATCTCTTGGTTGTTATGTTGACAATGAAAGTATACCACTCAAAATATTATTGACCTCTATTTCAAAACCGAGCTCTGGCACCTCTACAAATCCCTGCTTCCCTCTGCGAAGGGCCTATCTATTTACTTTTATGCTGAGTCATCATCCTCTTATTAAAAAACACCAGTTGGAGAGCACTGGTGTCATTTGCATTCATTATTGTTAGTTTACATTGAGTATGACTTGACTGGATCTCTTTTACCATGAATTACAATGTCTAGTCAGTCCTTGGTCTTTAAAGATGCTCTACATTTATGTTTTGCGGTCTTAGAAAGGGCTAGCGAGATACCATCTTGTTATATCATATTATGATTGTTTTGAGAAAGTGTTGTCATCCGAGATTTATTATTATTGCTTGCTAGTTGATTATGCTACCGATATGAGTAAACTTGAGACCTGAGCGTTATTGCGAATGTGGTTAGTTATAATCTTTGCTGAAAACTTGAATGCTGGCTTTACATATTTACAGCAACAAGAGCAAACAGAGTTTGTAAAAGTTTTTCTTTATCACTTTTAGTCTGTCAACTGAATTGCTTGAGGACAAGCAAAGATTTAAGCTTGGGGGAGTTGATACGTCTCCGTCGTATCTACTTTTCCAAACACTTTTGCCCTTGTTTTGGACTCTAACTTGCATGATTTGAATGGAACTAACCCGGACTGATGCTCTTTTCAGCAGAATTATCATGGTGTTATTTATGTGCAGAAACAAACGTTCTCGGAATGACCTGAAACTTCACGGAGCAAAATTTTGGAAAATATAAAAGTACCTGCAAAAGATGAAGGCCAGGGGGGCACCACCTCTCCACGAGGGTGGGGGCGCGCCCCCCTACCTCGTGGGCCCCCTGGTGCCTCTCCGACTCCAAGTCCAACTCTATATATTGTGTTTCGGGGAGAAAAAAACAGAGAGAAGAATTCATCGCGTTTTACGATACAGAGCCGCTGCCAAGCCCTAAAACCTCTTGTGAGGGCTGATCTGGAGTCCATTCGGGGCTCCGGAGAGGGGAATCCGTCGCCATCGTCATCATCAACCATCCTCCATCACCAACTTCATGATGCTCACCGCCGTGCGTGAGTAATTCCATCGTTGGCTTGCTGGACGGTGATGGGTTGGATGGGATCTATCATGTAATCGAGTTAGTTTTGTTAGAGTTTGATCCCTAGTATCCACTATGTTCTGAGATTGCTGTTGCTATGACTTTGCTATGCTTAATGCTTGTCACTAGGGCCCGAGTGCCATGATTTCAGATCTGAACCTATTATGTTTTCATCAATATATGAGTGTTCTTGATCCTATCTTGCAAGTCTATAGTCACCTATTATCTGTTATGATCCGTTAACCCCGAAGTGACAATAATCGGGATACTTACCGGTGATGACCATAGTTTGAGGAGTTCATGTATTCACTATGTGTTAATGCTTTATTCCAGTACTCTATTAAAAGGAGGCCTTAATATCCCTTAGTTTCTGTAAGGATCCCGCTGCCACGGGTGGGTAGGACAAAAGATGTCATGCAAGTTCTTTTCCATAAGCACGTATGACTATATTCGGAATACATGCCTACATTATATCAATGAACTGGAGCTAGTTCCGTGTCACCCTAGGTTATGACTGTTACATGATGAACCGCATCCGGCATAATTCTCTATCACCGATCCATACGAGCTTTCCATATATTGTTCTTCGCTTATTTACTTTCCGTTGCTATTGCTATCATCACTACAAAACACCAAAAACCGTACTTTTACTACTGTTACCTTTTGCTACCGTTACCACTAATATCATATTACTTTGCTACTAAACACTTTGCTGCAGATATTAAGTTTCCAGGTGTGGTTGAATTGACAACTCAGCTGCTAATACTTGAGAGTATTCTTTGGCTCCCCTTGTGTCGAATCAATAAATTTGGGTTGAATACTTTACCCTCGAAAACTGTTGCGATCCCCTATACTTGCGGGTTATCAGAAACGTTTTTCGTGAAATACGGTGGCCCGTCTGGTGGGTCCCTGCTGTCAGGTGGAGGAATCATTATTTTCATTACAAGAAATATGTCAACTTATGACCTTTTCTCGGTGACCCCAGCTGAATTGGTTGTAAATCCACGGCCATTTCGCTTGGAAGGGCTCAAACCCTGAAATTGCCTTACACCAAATGGTCATAAAGTAGGCAAGAGTGGTCGACGACCTTATTTCTACCTGATTACGACCAATATAAATGGTCAGGAGGTTGTGAACGTGGATGCATTGGTACTTAAGGTGTCGCTCAAGGTGGGCTTGGGCCTCGTTGGAATGAGGCCACCTCCTTTTAGAAAAAAAATTGTGTGCCATGTAGGCCTCGGCCCATCTAGGAAGAAATGTGGGATGCCCTTATATTACTAAAAATATATATATTCGGCCCAACGAAAATGCGAAAATAACAAAATTTTCATTATTACCATTTGGTAAGGATGGCCAGTTATTTGAAAAAAAAAGTTTTCATTATTGTCTAAAAAACATGTTTTTCATTGTATAACTCTAAAAAGGTTTTTCCTTAATGAAAAATTTGGAAACCAATTAAACGATATAAAATTAGAAGAATAGGAAAATAATGAACTCCTTCGTGAATCTTGCTATATGGTTTAGCAATTAGAAAACTAAATGTTAATTCAAAAAAATGTTAATGTTAATACGTATTTCAAAAAATGTAATCATGTGTTAAAAACTAAATGTGCGTATTTGAAAAGTTTCATGCATATAAAAAATGATAATCATAAATAATATTAGATATGTACAAAAAAAGTTGCATGTGTATGCAAAAATAGTCATCAATACGTATATATGAAAATTTTATAATATATGTATATATAGGAAAAAGTAGATAACAAAAGGTTTTCTAAACGTATGTATGAAAAGATGTTTTTTGTTGGGAATATATGCAAATATGTTAACCATGTATTTGAAAAAAATTAAAAATATATAAACAATATGTACAATGTGTCTTAAAAAATGTAGACATGTATTTAAAATATTAGACATCACAATATTTATTAAAAATGTTAATGATGTAACTAAAAACCGTTTAATATCTATAAAAATGTTTCTACTATACACAAATTGTTCATAAAATGTGGTCTAATATTCTTGAAAAATGTAGAAGTTTTTTTACAACAAATATTTGTTAGGTCTTCACAAAAAAACTCATTTTGAGAACTCGAAAAATGGAAAAATGAATATGCGGAAATTTGTCTTTTTCACGAGAGGTGGATCAAAAACTTTTTACAGCCAACAATTTGGTCAATTGCACATTAAATATGACCTAATATTTTAGAAATTTAATTTGGTCCAATTTTGCAACAAATATATGATAAGTTCTTTACAAAAAAACCTCATTTTAGGCACTAAAAAATGGAAAATTGATTTTTTGTCCAAATAAAATAAAAACTCCCTTCGGAAACATTGTTCGTCATTGCAAGATGCACCCTTGTGCACTATATGAGATCACTTGAACAAACTATGTCATTAATTTTTCATGCCCGTTTCAAAATACGGTCAAAACGGCGGGCATGACCATTCCTAGTTAGTGGTTGAATCTTGGAAAACTTTTGGTGTTTATTTGATTAAATACATACTTTTGTACCTAAAAATGATTTTTGGAAAAAATAAATAGCAAACTCTGAGGCTGTTGTAGTTCAAATTTGACCCGCTTCCTACTGAATCGATGGAAATTTGTCTTTTTCACGAGAGGTGGATAAAATCTTTTGACACCCACCATTTGATCAATTGTGCATTAAATATGGCCTATTTTAGAAATTTTATTTGGTCCAATTTTGCAACAATTATTTGATAGGTTCTTCACAAAAAACTCATTTTGGGCGCTCGAAAAATAGAAAATGATTTTTTTTCATCCAAAGAAAATGAAAACTTTCTTAGGCAACATTGTTTGCCATTCCAATATGCACCCTTGTGCACAATATGAAATCATTTGAACAAACTATGCCATGAATGTGGCCATAAGATTGATCATTTGGCTTTAAAGACATCAATCTTCACACATGACAGCTCATTTCCGAGAACACTTTTTTAAAATAATTACCGTATTATAAGTTTGTTATTTTTCCTGGTAACTTGGTCACATATAATGACACAATGCGAAGTTTTTCCAATTTTTTTTTTGAAATTTTCATTCCGGTTTCAAAATGCGGTCAAAACGACGTGCCTGACCGTTGCTAGCTAGTGGGTGAATCTTGGAAAAAATTTCATGTTTCTCTGATTAAATAGATACTTAAGTGCCTAGAAATGATTTTTAGAAAAAATAAAGAGCAAACTATGAGGTAGCTATAGTTCAAATTTGACCCGCTTTCCGCTGAATCGGCGGAAATTTATCTTTTCCACGAGAGGTGAATCGGAACTTTTGACACCCAACCATTTGGTCAATTGTGCATTAAATATGGCCTAGTATTTTAGAAAATTGATTTGGTCCAAATTTGCAATAAATATATGGTAGGTCCTTCACAAAAGAAACTCATTGTGGGCACTCAGAAAATGGAAAATTGATTTTTCGTCGAAAGAAAATGAAAACTCCCTTAGGTAACATTGTTTGCCACTACAAGATGCAATCTTATGAACAATATGCGATCATTTGAACAAACTATGCCATGAATGTGATCATAAGATTCATCATTTTGTCTTGAAAGCCATGAATCATTATAGATGATAGCTCATTTATGAGAACATTTTTTTAAATGAATTGCTGTATTACAATTTTATTATTTTTTCTGGTAACTTGGTGACATATAACAACACAATGCGAAGGTTTTCCAATTTTTTGATTTATTTTGAATTTTTTATGCCCGTTTCAAAATGCGCTCAAAACGGCAGGCATGCCTGTTCCTAGCTAGTGGTTGAATCTTGGATGTTTTGGGTGTTTCTCTGATTAAATAGATAGTTATGTACCTAGAAATGATTTTTGGAAAAAATAAAGAGCAAACCATGAGACTGATGTAGTTCAAATTTGACTCGCTTCCCACTGAATCGATGGAAATTTGTCTTTTTCACCAGAGGTGGATTAAAACTTTTGACACCCAACCATTTGGCCAATTGTGCATTAAATATGACCTAGTATTTTATAAAATTCATTTGGTCCAAATTTGCAACAAATATATGGTAGGTCCTTCAAAAAAACATCATTTGGGGCACTCGGAAAATGGAAAATTGATTTTTCGTCCAAAAAAAATGAAAACACCCTTAGGCAACATTGTTTGCCACTCCAAGATGCACCCTTATGAACAATATGAGATCATTTGAACTAACTATGTCATGAATGTGGCCATCAGATTGATCATTTGGTTTGAAAGACATGAATCTTCACACATGATAGCTCATTTATGAGAACACTTTTTGAAAAAGAATTGCCGTATTACAAGTTTATTATTTTTTCTGGTAACTTGGTCACATATAATGACACAATGCGAAGGTTTTCCAATTTTTTGATTTTTTTTTGAATTTTTTGTGCCCGTTTCAAAATGTGGTCAAAACGGCGGGCATGACCGTTCCTACGTAGTGGTTGAATCTTGAATTTTTTTGGTGTTTCTCTGATTAAATAGATACTTATATACGGAGGAATAATTTTTGAAAAAAATAAAGAGCAAATTATAAGGCAGCCGCAGTTCAAACTTGACCAGCTTCCAACTGGATCGACGGAAATTTGTCTTTTTCACCAGAGGTGGATCAAAACTTTTAACACCCAACCATTTTGTCAATTGTGCATCAAACATGGCCTAGGATTTTATAAGATTGATTTGATCCAATTTTGCAACAAATATTTGGCAGATCCTTCACAAAAAAGCTCATTTTGAGCACTCAAAAAATGGAAAATGTATTTTTCGTTATTCGAGGGAACAATACTACTACTTATGAGGAACCTTAACAAACATTGTTAAAAAAAGAGAAGGAAACTTAGCGCCGGTAGTCGTGGTGCTGCGTTGGATCTCCTCGACGCTGTAATGGAGCTTCGCCGGACGCCGTGGTGCTGCGTTGGAACTCTTGGAGTACCGTCGAGAGATGCAATGGAGCTTTATGGGGATGTCATCGGTGCTGCGTTGAAACTTTTTCACGCTCGGTGCTGTCGTGACATTTTGATATGATCGCACGACCACCAATAGGCAGATTGGGCGGCTAGCTAGGGGGATGATTTCTAAACACAATCATCTGGCTGACTGGTAGCATTTGCCTATTGTTAATCAATTACGACCAATTTAGATGGTCATAACGTCATCAAAGTCTATACTTCATTCTGATTGGTCTATCGACATGTCACACGAATCAAGCATCAGATACCGTCGGATACTCCGAGATCCAACGGCCCACACCCACTCACCCTCTTACTCCTCGTCCCATCCACCCACCCACCCGCCGCCGGCCTCACTCTCCCATCGCACCCCCCCTCCTGCAACCCTAACTCAAATCCCATCGAACACCTCCTCCTCCCGCAATCCTAACTCCGATCTCCTTGCCGCCACCATCTTCTCGTCC
Source organism: Triticum urartu (assembly GCF_056163025.1). Classification (NCBI taxonomy): domain Eukaryota; kingdom Viridiplantae; phylum Streptophyta; class Magnoliopsida; order Poales; family Poaceae; genus Triticum; species Triticum urartu. The sequence goes on from NC_141874.1 coordinate 373,644,823, forward strand.
CCATCTACTCGCCGCCGCCACCTACGGCGCCGGACACGACGTCCCGCACCGAGCCCAACAAACCCTCGCGCGCCCCAGCCCTTGTTCGCCGACGCGGCCATGGCAGGATCCTCCCTCCTCAAGCCAGCCCGATCCTCCCCTCGATCTCGTCGGAGCTAGCGGAGATTGGGCCGCGGCAATTCCCCTCCCCACCCAGCCATAAAGCCATGCCCAAATCAAGCCTCCCCCTCCTGAGCCGCACCCACCCCCATCCCCACTCCAATCGCGCCGCCTGCCCTCGTCGACCACTCCTCCGCCCCGCCGAGTCACCGCACACTGTTGAGTGAGCTCGTTTCTCGTGTCACCCAAAGTCGCGGATGGCCCTAATTAATTCCCCCCAATTCGGTCCCCTCGTAGGCCGCGGTGCCGTCGCCGTGGACGGGATGTGCGGCGGCCGTCCCCCCAGCGTCAAACTCCTGCAGATGGAGACGGCCTGCGGCGCCCTCATGCACGAGCTTCAGGTGTGCCCGCGGTCTGCCAGCGACCAGGACGATGCCGACGGCCTCCACAGTTGCTCCTTCTTAACATTCGCGCGCCAGGAGAGGAGCCTCCGACCCCGACGCCATGGAAGGTCCCCTCCCATCTCCTCTCTCTGCTCGTTTCCAGAAAGGACATCATTTGTGCTAGCGAGTTGCCGCAGGAGAACAAATCACGTCCTGCACTTCCTCCTAGTCTCCCAAGGCTTCTTGATATGTACACTACCATTTTTAGAGGCTTAATAGGACTGGTTGCTGCTCAAGCCACTTATGGCCAAGGGGAGAACATTGAGTTCATGCTCCAAGAGCTTAAGAATGAAGTCTTATATTAAGTTACTGACCCTAACTGTAAGACTAAATGCATGTGGAGACGCATGATTAATGTTGGGACACCCATTACTTACATGGGACTAGATTATGCATTTCATATGGGCATGTTCGATTAATTAGGATGCAAGTATGTAACAGGAATCCTATCTGTGAGCTAGGTTTCTTTGCTTTGCTTTTCCTGTGAGTAGTACGTATATCTTAATTAGTATAGTAGCTTGTGGGCTAATGGAGAAGTACGGTGGACGTGGCAACCATATAGGTGTCTATCCTTTTGGTGAGCACCTGACATAATAACAGAGTGCTGCCTAAGCTAATTACCTGGGCCATTGCAACTGATTGAGTGTCATTGCAGATGCATATTCTAGTTGAGATGGTGACTTAACTAGACCACATCTGCATGCTTGTTACCAGGGAAGGCATGATCCTGTCACTAACACTGTCCATTACCCCATCTATCTACAGCCAAGAAACTACATAGCAGTTTACTAAATTGAAAAATTCTTAGACCGTTCGATAATTCAGCAAATTCAGATCCAAAGAAGCAGTTCAGTAATTTAGTAAACTGAATAATTATTAGACCGTTCAGAAAAACTAAGATCGTTGAACGCTAGACCGTTCAATAATTCAGCAAATTCAGACCCAAAGAACCATTCATGCATTTACACAATCATGGTTTCCTCTGCTGTTTGTAATTGTTCTAGTTAACTATGCTAGTAGATATCGCGTGGGATCTGTAGCTGGTGTCTGTTGTGTCATGTCCTCTTTGACGAGTTCATTCATTGAAAAATATTTCTTGATGAGCTGCTTTCTGTCCAAATGCATACTATTATTAAGTCACGATCAGTTAGCAAATTTACGTGTACGCTCCATTGTTTGTTAAGGTTTAGTAGCTATTGTGCAAAATTGGTAGTGATTCTATCGGTGAACAAGTAGGGTAAATATGTCACTGTAAATCTGTAAAATAGCTTCTTTATATTTTTGTCTCGCATGTTTAGTGTTGTGTGTCTGGCATGTTCATAGAGCCACTTGTGGAGTGAGATGAGAATAACAATTATAATTCTGTAATGTTTGATTGTATATACATATGCAAAAGTTGCTTGTGCATTATCGCTAGTTTTGGTTGCTGCTTTACTAATAACTATGAACACAATAGTATGTTTGTGATCTTATTGACTTGCAACTTTACCATTTACAGAACCATCATCTTATTTTATTTTTTTCATGTACAACTCGCCAAAAGAAGGTTGTGAAGATATTCCCATGCCAGACATTTGGATCTCTTTGCCCCATTGTGTAATGTTGGTTGGATGGCAGGGCCAGCTCTAAATGTTGGTTGGATGCAAGAGAGGAACTGTACTTGATCCTCTGCTCGGCCAGCCCGTGGACGACCACTACTTCCTCGAGAAAGACCGGCATCGCTATCGACGTAATTCACCACTCCCTGCACCATGAACTATGCTTTTTTTTCGGGTTGCTCTCCCCAGTTGTGAATGTTGTGCGTCATGTTCTTGCTAAATGCAAGGGATTGTGTTGTCTAGTCATCTGCATTTACGGGATAGCTTGTGGGGCCATCAATTGGGTTCATTTTTTAATTAGATTGACTTATTATACATCCCCAGTTTTTATTGCTGGGTTATTTGGTGAAAAGAACTGTTTTCCTGTGCACACGTCATGTCACTCGCAGAGTGTTGCCAATAAGTAGATGATGTATCCGTCACTTTGACATCTTTCTATACTTTAGAACTACCACTTATCATGTTGCTTATTTCTGATGCTTTCTAAGTTGGTATTATATTTCAGCAGTACTTGATTCCCTTTTCAAATTGTTGTTGCCATGTGGTTGTCCTTCCCGTTAGTTCATGTGAAATTTGGATTTTAAGATTATGGCTTAATATGTTGTCTCATGCTGTTGATTTCACTTGTGCAGAATCTATTGGCTAATCTTGACAAGTTTTGCTCTGCTGACTGCCCATCCTGCTGCTCTTTGTGGTAAGAGTCCTTGAGTGCTGAAGTTCATGTCTCGACTTGACTGTGCTTACGATTATGGGTTTACTCAAGTTATACCAAGGGCAGTAAACCATACAGCATTCCTTTGTTTGTACTTGCTAGTATTAAATTTATGCTCCTCGGGAAGTGCTGGTACTAGATATACCAAGCACCAACCAGACAAGGCTAAAGTATAGCTGATCAGGCTTGCACTGCCCTGAGTGATGCAAACCTATAGTGGTTCTTTTATAGTTCCTTAATCTAATGACTGATTTCTAGTCTCCCTATATATATAATATATATATATATATAAATAATATAATATAATAATAATAAAGCACGGATTGACTCCATGGGTTCATCGTCACAATACGCTTCTTCCCGTAAGTTTATGCTTTCACTTTGAATTTAAAACATATACGCGAGGTGGTACTAAAAAAGTGTTCATTGGTCGCGCACGTCAATTCGTATAAGTCGCTGTTTTTAGTCCCTTCGGGTCGCTCGACTGGGTCGTGTTGATCGTTCCTGTCAACCGCGTGATGATTGAACTGGGTCTGGTCAAAAGAAAAAAACTATGCAAAAAATACTTCACGTGAGTTTCGAACTCCCAACCAAGGCCCTCCATCCGGAGGGACGCCGCCAACTCAGCTGGTCTGTTTTGTTCTGCAAAATTGAGTCCCTGTAGGTATAATAGTCCAACATCTCTTCTTTGCACTCTATCTTATCGACTTTTATACATGCAGACTCAGCTGGTCGTAGCAGAAGTCAATAAACAGAAGATGGAAACCGGCAAAGATGCAGATAGATGGTGGACATATGAGAGAGGTGATGGGATAAAGAACGACTGTCGGCGACACTTGGCCAGAAGAAGAGAGCTAAGAACGAGGGGGTTCGGAGAGCGCCGCAGCTTGACTGCGGTCCTCATGGCTCCTAATAATCCATCAGCTGCTAGCGGCGCTACTATAGCTAATTGTGATGTGCAGTTTCTATCAGCCTTTTGTGTATGCAGTTTCCCCGTTATTTTCTAAAAACTTGTCTATGATAATTTCTAACATACAATAATTGTGAATTTGTGATAGATAATTGGTTTAAATTATACTTTACACACTTTTCTGTAACTTAAAGTCTGCATTTTTCAGATGTACAGTACTATTACATATCTAACGTACATAATGAACTCTTTATAGGTCTCTGTTGTCCCATATGCCCATTTGAAATTTTATGCTTGGTCCACTTATTTTAGCTCAAGGGTGATATGAGTGGTAAGAAACACTTGCAATTGTATGTCGTGTGTATATAAATGTGTGCTCGGGAAGATAAATATGGTCACAAAAACTAAGTTTTCTCTAAAAAAAATATTGTCAAACATGAAGGATCTTACAGGCATATGTTAGGTTAAATTGATACTTATAAAAAAAATTAGGTGCAGTAATTAAAAAGTATGCATTTAAAGTCAATCGTCGCCTTTCTCCTGTAGCAACGCATGGGCCATTGTGCTAGCTACTTTGAGCTAGATATTTCTTTTAAGTGAGTTTAGCTACTAATTTTAGAGGGGTTCGCTAAATCTTAGTCAATTGAGATTTAAGGTAGTCTCAATCACCTTTCCAAGCCGTTGGATACATGCACACTAAGATTATGTGCTAGGAAACTTTTCTTTGTTATTGTGATATGGAACGGAAAGAGATGTGTGTGTGCCGTTCTGGACTATTCGAAGTGCGTGTTTTTTCAAGGAAAGAGCCTACAATCTACACGAGAAGCTTGTGTTTGGGCCATGTCCAAGAAGTGCAAAAAAGAAAAGAAACATAATACAATTTGACAAACCAAACAACCAACATTTTCTAAAAACAAAATCAACATAGCAAAAACATATTTGCTTTCGAATATTAATAAATAACTGTATATAAACAATTCCACTTCAATGCACCACTCCTCTCACATCCGGTGATAGTGTGATGTTGATTGAGGCAACATCGAAGTACATGAATGTAGTTTCATTAATCTTTTTCCGAATTGTGGACACCAAAAATTGTATCATCATTGACGACGGTGGCAAAAATGAAAAGTTGCAATATGAATGAGTCACTGAAAACATGCGAAGACTTTCTCCTTCTGGTGCGTTACTTTCTCCTTCTGGTGCAACGCACGACACATTAAATGATGCATAAAAGGTTAAAGGGAACTTTCTTTTGAAAAACAAAGACAAACACAGACTCGCAAACACGTACATACACTAACACCTAGAGAGACTGAGCCGATGGGTCTTGAGATTGATGAACACACCACAAGTGTCTTGCTTCAACGGGAACGTCACCATGCACTGAAATAATATTTCGCTTTTGTGAGACATGAAAGCGTAAAGCTAGGTTTTAATTCTTGCTGGTATTGGGTACCACTGCCCTCCAAACCATCCAATCAAAAGTTGGTTCTCAGGGTTAAAGCGAAACTGACCAATCCATTTGCATGCGCCTCCCTGCCCCTGCCATGCTATACTGATGGGTGTTTTGGTGGACACATCAATTTTCTCTCCGGTTGCAACACGCGTGCATATTTGATATGAAAAAGATAAACCCTTCCAAACCAAACAAACAACTATCTCTAAGAAATCCAACGTAGTAACAATGCTTTACATTCAAATGTATTGAAAATTCTAAAAAAACTTTTGGATTAGTTTTTAAACTCTCGATTAGTATAGAACATTCCAATGTTTATATGTCGCACTAAAAATAAATACACCACTCTTTCACCCGGTGATAGTGTTAAGCTAACGGAGTGCCATCAAAGGACACCACTATGACTATCTTAACTCTACTCCATGGTGCGGACACCAATAATCATTTTGTATTTACCAACACGGAGGCGTGTTTTTTTTAAGATAGTGAGTGTTTCTAAATGTTCTTGGTTTCAAAAAAATATTCATGTTTTAAATATGTTTAAAGTTTTTAAGAAATGCTAAAAATTCCCAAAAAATGGTTCCAATTAAAAACCAGTTATAACTGTTCACAAAATCATTAAAAAAATCAAGAGATCGCGTGTTTATATAATGTTCGACTTCAAAACATGTTCCAATTCTAATAAAAAAAATAAAAAGATATTCAATTTCTTAAAAGATAAAGAAATATTTGTGTTTTTTTCAAAAAGCAAAACATATAACCGATTCACATACTATTCCATCCACAACTACTCTTCCAACAGATGTAGGAAGCTAGGTTGGTTCTTCATGTCCACACTTCAAGCTCTGAACAAAAATGAGAGTTTAACGTTATTACTCTGGTTTATCAGCCTTGGATATAAGAAATGGCACATGAAGCACACTTTTATTTGCCCGTTGCAACACACGGGCATTTGTACTAATAAAGCTAATATACACATTTGCTGGCTCTATTAAGGGCTATTTTGGGCCAGTTCTTTTCGGCAATTCTCCCAGAATCGCCCCCTCCCCAGCTTCTCTCAGAATCGCCACTCCATATTTTTTTATAATCCTATCTAGTTAAGGTCTAATTAGCTAGGATTGTAAAAAACATATGAAGTAGTGATTCTGGGAGAAGCTAGGGAGGGGGGGGGGGGGGCGATTCTGGTAGAATCGCCCAAAAGAACTGGCCTTTTATTAGAATGGTGGGTGTGTACTTTCGTAATCTGGTGGTTGTTCCAACATTTGTTATCAACTCATGTCATATACTAATGTCATCACTTTAATTCATGGGTTTCACATTAGAAGATAATCATGGTTTTGCTGTATCACAATATTTATCTTCTTTACATTTTGGCATACAGTTTTTTTGGCATACATTTTGGCATACAGTTTATTAGGCTATATCATCATAATCATGGCCCACAAGAAAAAAGCAGAATTAGAACCCTAGGCCAGTCATGATGTTTTAGTTTATGGAGGTGTTGCGTATTTGGTCAGATTTCCTTACTTTCTTCAGGCATAAGAATAAGCTCATAAGAACAGAATATTGATACTCTACGAGCTATGAGTAGAATGCTCTATTTTTGCGAGTCACCTTTCTTGTATGGATGAGTATCTTGTTTTGGCTAGCTGGATAATAAAAGCATTGTACTAGTTGAATTTATGTATCATTCTAAATAATTTATCTTTTTTGAGTGGTCTCTTCATAATATATTGGCTCCAGTTTTCTTATTCTTCTTCACCGATTCATGTAACAGGGCGACTGAGGTTGGATGTTGTTCATGACAGGATCAGGTGCCTAGATTGTAAGGCTATCAAAGGAGCTCCATCTTGAAGAATATAGCACAGTTGGTAGAGCAGGGGCTCCATCGTGTAGAGGTTGTAAAGTAAAGTATTAGTTACTACAGTTGGTAGTGCAGGAGTGCCATTGTATTATGTGTTATTTGTAGAGCAGGAGCTCCAGATTCAGCCATTGTATTATGTGTTATTTGTAGAGCAGGAGATCCATACTGAATCTGGTTGTTATTTGAAGTATTATTATATGTGTTTTCTGTTTGTGCCAATTTAAATACTGCTTATTTATTTACTGCCAAATTGAAACATGAAGAATATGACCTGACAGCTAGGACCCACTTACTAGAAGCTGACAACTTGGACCCACTTACCACAATTTTATAACTGGGACCCATCTGGTCAGTGGACCCATTATATATATATTGAGATAAAAAGGCCACAACCCAAAAATAAAATGGCTGAAATGTTGGGCTTGGCCCATGAAGCCGATCAAAAATTCACAGAAAAAACAATAAATAGGCTGAATTGTTGGGCTCGGCCCATGTAAAACACCGAATTGGACCGGACTGATTCTTATCCACATCAGTTTGCCATGTTGGATCCTACGTGGTCTGGGGAGGCTCCCAGTGACCAAAAAATTGGTCGTAGAACCAACGACCTTTTACATATCATAAAGAAGGTCGTTAATTTCCATTAACGACTGTTAGCTTTTGACCATCTGTTTTTGGTCACAAAAAGGTCGGAAATGAAAAACAATGACCTTTCAGCGACCAATAGTGATGGTCACAAGTTGACATATTTCTTGTAGTGTTTCCGTGTAATAAGGAGGCACTTCCTTGCTGCGGCCATGGACCCAGCTGTCAGCCTCTCCACGTACAATACTCTTCTGACGGAAGTCATTCCCTCTTCCTTGACCACATTGACCATGCCACGCCGAGAGCACCAAGGCGGTGGACGACGGCGAGGCCTAGGAAGGGGACGACGCAGAGCCGGGGAAGACGCGGCAGTGGATGCTCACGCGGAGATGAGTACGAGGGTTCACTGGTTCGGCTGCGGTGTGAGGCTGCCATTGCCGCAGAATAACAGGGGGTGTGGGTGAGTAGAGGGATGGCCTGACCAGCGGTGGGAGTAGTATGGGGCGGTGAGGCCTCAGTGGCAGCACAACCGACCACGGGAGGCAGGAGCAGGCGGCACGACCAGCGCTGGTTTGAGCGGCTGGAGCAAGAAGACCAGAGGTTGAAGAAGCACTACGGCCATTGGATGGACATCGTATAGTCACTGGAGCTAGAATCGTTCATATTGACTAAGTTAACAAAGCCTTCCATCCCCGTCAACTTACAGGCCCACAAGTCAGCCTCCAACTACGGTGGGTTCCAGCAATCAGGGCGAGGATTCATTATTTTTCGCGCCTAATATGGAGGCACTTCCTTGCGTGCGAAGATATCACTGGTGGGTTCGAGCTGTCAGTGGGGGGGTGTTTTTTTTTCAAAAATCACAGAGGCCCTTTCGGTGGGTCCCAGCTGTCAAGTGGAGAATCATTATTTTGCGTGTAATAAGGAGGCATTTCCTTGTGTGCGGTTGTGGACCCAGCTGTCAGCCTCTCCAAATACAATCCTCTTTGGATGGAAGTCGTTCCTTGACCACGTTGACCACGCCGCGCCGAGAGAAGCAAGGCGGTGGACGATGGCGAGGCCTGGAATGGGAGGATGTGGAGCCGGGGAAAACGCGGCAGTGGATGTGTTGGGGAACGTTGCAGAAAACAAAAATTTTCCTACGGTTTCACCAAGATCCATCTTTGAGTTCATCTAGCAACGAGTGATCGGATTGCATCTACATACCTTTGTAGATCACGCGCGGAAGCGTTCAAAGAACGGGGATGAGGAAGTCGTACTCGACGTGATCCAAATCACCAGAGATCCTAGCGCCGAACAGACGGCACCTCCGCGTTCAACACACGTACGGTCAGCGTGACGTATCCTCCTTCTTGATCCAGCAAGGGGGAAGGAGAGGTTGATGAAGATCCAGCAGCACGACGCGTGGTGGTGGATGCAGGGGTCACCGCAGCAGGGCTTCGCCGTTCTACTACGAGAGTGTAACGCCCCAGATATAACTTTCCCAATTTGTACTCCAACTCTTGCGGTTTCCGGCGTTAAGTTATATTTATTTCTCGGGTTCGGGTTTGTCTCCGTGTGTTGTTTTCATTTTCATGCATCTCATATCATGTCATCTCGTGCATTGCATTTGCATACATGTTCATCTCATGCATTCGAGCATTTTCCCCGTTGTCCGTTTTGCATTCCGGCGCTTCGTTCTCCTCCGGTGGCCATTTCTAACTTCCTTGTCGCATGTTGGGGGTCTTTTCTATTTTGGCACCGTAGTCGGGCCATGAGTGATTTGTATGATGGATGTTATTTATGTACTTTGATGTGACGTGGCGAGTGTAAGCCAACTATGTACCTCCCCTTTATATTATTTATGTACATGGAATGTGTGATGATTTCCTGACTTGCGACATTGCTTTCAATGCGGTTATGCCTCTAAGTCGTGCCTCGACACGTGGGAGATATAGCCGCATCGAGGGCGTTACAAGTTGGTATCAGAGCCTTCCTCGACCTTAGGAGCCCCATTGCTTGATCGTTTTTAGAAGTCGAGTTGTGTCTAGAAAAATGTTTTGAGTCCTTAGGAATTATATATCGGAGAGCTTAGGAATTCTTTTTACTTCCCAGTCTCCTCATCACTCTGGTAAGGCATCCTGACGTAGAGTTTTGACTCTTCTCTTCTCAAATTTCACTAATTTTTTTTTTAGGATCACGCGAGTATCTTGGTTTTGTTCCGATGGTTTTGTGACGAGAACATTGTTCTTGGTGCCTCCTGTCTTTAGGGGTTGTGGCAGTGTCCCGGGGAGTTGAGCTCCGAGGTGTTGTCGTCACAATTTTATCGTTGCAATTCTGGTATACTTGAGATTTGTGCGCGACATCGAAAATCTCCTTTATGCAGTTCGTTGGTGAGATAACCTCGACGCCACCCAGTACTGGGGCGGGAGTTCGGGAGTATCGCCATAACTTGTATAACGGATGCTTTTCGAAGGTTGAGATAGATGGTTTCCGAAGGTTTATTGGTTATGTGTTGAAGGATGGATACAGCTGGATGTAGGATTTGCTAGCTTGGGTGAGATATTATGCTTCCCCTGTATCCCCAACACCCGATTGCATAACCGGGAAAATTTCGGGAATTTCATAGGTGGGAATTCAAGTAGCCTTAGGATATCTTTCCGACAGATGTATGATATGAAATTGGGGTTCGACGTCTAGTGGTTCGCCTATTCACGGTCGATTTTACAGTGGTCTCGTTGTGTCTTAAAGAGTCCTTGGCTATGCTGACTCGGGGATGCTTCGTATGTCATGTGCACTGCCTTGTACATGATGGTGCTGTACGATCGAGCCCGTGTAGGTCCCACCACGAAAACTTCGGACGAAATTTCTATCATGTATTTGTTCCGGCTTATTCCGCAAGCCAACCCTTGGTTTTATTTCGAGTTGTGGCATTCGTTTTGCTTCGACGTCATATGATGATTCCATCCCTCGTTGTTGTACTCCTTCTACCTGATTCTTCGTGGCTTCGCAATTTAGGAATATGTGACCACTTCAAGAGAAATGCATTCGTTCATTTTGTTCGGATGTGAAGACTATATGTTGCAATTTTCATTCCGTTGGATTCAGCTTCAATATTTATCTGTCATGTGCTAATGGTGGTCAACCTCTTCAGGATGGCTCCTCCAACGCGCACGACTCCGAATCCTATTTAAATATTTTAAGATAGGAGAGGTTGATGAAGATCCAGCAGCACGACGGCGTGGTGGTGGATGCAGGGGTCACCGCAGCAGGGCTTCGCCGTTCTACTACGAGAGGGAGAGGTGTATCAGGGGAGAGGGAGGCGCCAAGACTCAAGGGTGCGGCTGCCCCTCCCTCCCCCCTTTATATAGGCCCCCTAGGGGGTGCGCCGGCCCTAGGAGATGGGATCTCCTAGGGGGGGCAGCGGCCAAGGGGTGGAGTGCCCCCCAAGCCAGGTGGGGCGCCCCCCCACCCTAGGGTTCCCAACCCTAGGCGCATGGGGTGGGCCAAGGGGGGCGCACCAGCCCACTATGGGCTGGTTCCCCTCCCCACTTAGCCCATGGGGCCCTCCGGGATGGGTGGCCCCACCCGGTGGACCCCCGGGACCCTTCCGGTGGTCCCGATACAATACCGGTGACCCCTGAAACTCTCCCGATGGCCGAAACTGCACTTCCTATATATAATTCTTCACCTCCGGACCATTCCGGAACTCCTCGTGACGTCCAGGATCTCATCCGGGACTCCGAACAACTTTCGGGTTACTGCATATTCATATCTCTACAACCCTAGCGTCACCGAACCTTAAGTGTGTAGACCCTACGGGTTCGGGAGACATGTAGACATGACCGAGATGGCTCTCCGGTCAATAACCAACAACGGGATCTGGATACCCATGTTGGCTCCCACATGCTCCTCGATGATCTCATCGGATGAACCACGATGTCGAGGATTCAAGCAACCCCGTATACAATTCCCTTTGTCAATCGGTACGTTACTTTCCCGAGATTCGATCGTCGGTATCCCAATACCTCGTTCAATCTCGTTACCGGCAAGTCACTTTACTCGTACCATAATGCATGATCCCGTGACCAGACACTTGGTCACTTTGAGCTCATTACGATGATGCATTACCGAGTGGGCCCAGAGATACCTCTCCGTCATATGGAGTGACAAATCCCAGTCTTGATCCGTGTCAACCCAATAGACACTTTCGGAGATACCCGTAGTATACCTTTATAGTCACCCAGTTACGTTGTGACGTTTGGTACACCCAAAGCACTCCTACGGTATCCGGGAGTTACATGATCTCATGGTCTAAGGAAAAGATACTTGACATTGGAAAAACTCTAGCAAACGAACTATACGATCTTGTGCTATGTTTAGGATTGGGTCTTGTCCATCACATCATTCTCCTAATGATGTGATCTCGTTATCAATGACATCCAATGTCCATAGTCATGAAACCATGACTATCTGTTGATCAACGAGCTAGTCAACTAGAGGCTTACCAGGGACATGTTGGTGTCTATGTATTCACACATGTATTACGATTTCCGGATAACACAATTATAGCATGAATAAAAGACAATTATCATGAACAAGGAAATATAATAATAATCTTTTTATTATTGCCTCTAGGGCATATTTCCAACAGTCTCCCACTTGCACTAGAGTCAATAATCTAGTTACATTGTGATGAATCGAACACCCATGGAATTCTGGTGTTGATCATGTTTTGCTCTAGGGAGAGGTTTAGTCAACGGATCTGCTACATTCAGGTCCGCATGTACTTTACAAATATCTATGTCTCCATCTTGAACATTTTCATGAATGGAGTTGAAGTGACGCTTGATGTGCCTGGTCTTCTTGTGAAACTTGGGCTCCTTGGCAAGTGCAATAGCTCCAGTGTTGTCACAGAAGAGTTTGATCAGCCCCGACGCATTGGGTATGACTCCTAGGTCGGTGATGAACTCCTTCACCCAAATCGCTTCATGCGCTGCCTCTGAGGCTGCCATGTACTCCGCTTCACATGTAGATCCCGCCACGACGCTCTGCTTGCAACCGCACCAGCTTACTGCCCCACCATTCAAAATATACACGTATCCGGTTTGTGACTTAGAGTCATCCAGATTTGTGTCGAAGCTAGCGTCGACGTAACCCTTTACGACGAGCTCTTCGTCACCTCCATAAACGAGAAACATTTCCTTAGTCCTTTTCAGGTACTTCAGGATATTCTTGACCGCTGTCCAGTGTTCCTTGCCGGGATTACTTTGGTACCTACCTACCAAACTTACGGCAAGGTTTACATCAGGTCTGGTACACAGCATGGCATACATAATAGAACCTATGGCTGAGGCATAGGGGATGACACTCATCTCTTCTATATCTTCTGCCGTGGTCGGACATTGAGCTGAGCTCAATTTCACACCTTGCAACACAGGCAAGAACCCCTTCTTAGACTGATCCATATTGAACTTCTTCAATATCTTATCAAGGTATGTGCTTTGCGAAAGACCTATGAGGCGTCTTGATCTATCTCTATAGATCTTGATGCCTAATATATAAGCAGCTTCTCCAGGGTCCTTCATTGAAAAACTCTTATTCAAGTAGGCCTTAATGCTGTCCAAAAGCTCTATATCATTTCCCATCAAAAGTATGTCATCTACATATAATATGAGAAATGCTACAGAGCTCCCACTCACTTTCTTGTAAACGCAGGCTTCTCCATAAGTCTGCATAAACCCAAACGCTTTGATCATCTCATCAAAGCGAATGTTCCAACTCCGAGATGCTTGCACCAGCCCATAAATTGAGCGTTGGAGCTTGCACACCTTGTCAGCATTCTTAGGATCGACAAAACCTTCCGGCTGCATCATATACAATTCTTCCTTAAGGAAACCATTAAGAAATGCCGTTTTGACGTCCATTTGCCATATCTCATAATCATAGAATGCGGCAATTGCTAACATGATTCAGACGGACTTCAGCTTCGCTACCGGTGAGAAAGTCTCATCGTAGTCAACCCCTTGAACTTGTCGATAACCCTTAGCGACAAGCCGAGCTTTATAGATGGTCACATTACCATCCGCGTCTGTCTTCTTCTTAAAGATCCATTTATTTTCTATGGCTCGCCACTCAACGGGCAAGTTAGTCAAAGTCCATACTTCGTTTTCATACATGGATCCTATCTTGGATTTCATGGCTTTCAGCCATTTGTCGGAATCCGGGCCCGCCATCGCTTCTTCATAGTTCGAAGGTTCACCGTTGTCTAACAACATGATTTCCAAGACAGGGTTGCTGTACCATTCTGGTGCGGAACGTGTCCTTGTGGACCTTCGAATTTCAGTAGGAGCTTGATCAGAAGTATCTTGATCATCATCATTAACTTCCTCTCTAATTGGTGCAGGCACCACAGGAACATTTTCCTGAGTTGCGCCACTTTCCGGTTCAAGAGGTAATACTTCATCAAGTTCTACTTTACTCCCACTTACTTCTTTCGAGAGAAACTCCTTCTCTAGAAAGGATCCATTCTTGGCAACAAAGATCTTGCCTTCGGATCTGAGGTAGAAGGTATACCCAATAGTTTCTTTAGGGTATCCTATGAAGACGCATTTTTCCGACTTGGGTTCAAGCTTTTCAGGTTGAAGTTTCTTGACATAAGCATCGCATCCCCAAACTTTTAGAAACGACAGCTTAGGTTTCTTCCCAAACCATAATTCATACGGTGTCGTCTCAACGGATTTCGACGGAGCCCTATTTAAAGTGAATGCGGCAGTCTCTAAAGCATAGCCCCAAAATGATAGCGGTAAATCGGTAAGAGACATCATAGATCGCACCATATCTAATAGAGTGCGATTACGACGTTCGGACACACCATTACGCTGAGGTGTTCCAGGCGGCGTGAGTTGTGAAACTATTCCACATTTTCTTAAGTGTGTGCCAAATTCGTGACTCAAGTGTTCTCCTCCATGATCTGATCACAGGAACTTGATTTTCCTGTCACGTTGATTCTCAACCTCACTCTAAAATTCCTTGAACCTTTCAAAGGTCTCAGACTTGTGTTTCATTAAGTAGACATACCCATATCTACTCAAGTCATCAGTGAGGGTGAGAACATAACGATAGCCACCGCGAGCCTCAACACTCACTGGACTGCACACATCAGTATGTATGATTTCCAATAAGTTGGTTGCTCGCTCCATTGTTCCTGAGAACGGAGTCTTGGTCATTTTACCCATGAGGCATGGTTCGCACGTGTCAAATGATTCGTAATCAAGAGACTCTAAAAGTCCATCTGCATGGAGCTTCTTCATGCGTTTGACACCTATGTGACCAAGGCGGCAGTGCCACAAGTATGTGGGACTATCATTATCAACCTTACATCTTTTGGTATTCACACTATGAATATGTGTAGCATTACGCTCGAGATTCATTAAGAATAAACCATTCACCATCGGAGCATGACCATAAAACATATCTCTCATATAAATAGAACAACCATTATTCTCGGATTTAAATGAGTAGCCATCTCGTATTAAACGAGATCCTGATGCAATGTTCATGCTCAAACTTGGCACTAAATAACAATTATTGAGGTTCAAAACTAATCCCGTAGGTAAATGTAGAGGTAGCGTGCCGACGGCGATCACATCGACCTTGGAACCATTCCCGACGCGCATCGTCACCTCATCCTTCGCCAGTCTCCGCTTATTCCGCAGCTCCTGCTTTGAGTTACAAATGTGAGCAACTGCACCGGTATCAAATACCCAGGAGCTACTACGAGTACTGGTAAGGTACACATCAATTACATGTATATCACATATACCTTTCGTTTTGCCGGCCTTCTTGTCCGCTAAGTATTTGGGGCAGTTCCGCTTCCAGTGACCACTTTCCTTGCAATAAAAGCACTCAGTCTCGGGCTTGGGTCCATTCTTTGGC
This sequence comes from Triticum urartu, assembly GCF_056163025.1. Classification (NCBI taxonomy): domain Eukaryota; kingdom Viridiplantae; phylum Streptophyta; class Magnoliopsida; order Poales; family Poaceae; genus Triticum; species Triticum urartu. The sequence goes on from NC_141874.1 coordinate 373,660,407, forward strand.
TTCTTCTCGGCAGCTTGCTTGCCGGGCGCGGCAACTCCCTTGCCGTCCTTCTTGAAGTTCTTCTTACCCTTGCCTTTCTTGAACTTAGTGGTTTTATTCACCATCAACACTTGATGTTCCTTTTTGACTTCTACCTCTGCTGATTTCAACATTGCAAATACTTCAGGAATGGTCTTTTCCATCCCCTGCATATTGAAGTTCATCACAAAGCTCTTGTAGCTCGGTGGAAGCGACTGAAGGATTCTGTCAATGACCGCGTCATCCGGGAGATTAACTCCCAGCTAAGTCAAGCGGTTATGTAACCCAGACATAGTGAGTATGTGCTCACTGACAGAACTGTTTTCCTCCATCTTACAGCTGAAGAACTTGTTGGAGACTTCATATCTCTCGACCCGGGCATGAGCTTGAAAAACCATTTTCAGCTCTTCGAACATCTCATATGCTCCGTGTCTCTCAAAACGCTTTTGGAGCCCCGGTTCTAAGCTGTAAAGCATGCCGCACTGAACGAGGGAGTAATCATCGGTACGTGTCTGCCAAGCGTTCATAACGTCTTGTTCTGCAGGGAGAGCAGGTGCTTCACCTAGCGGTGCTTGTAGGGCATAATCTTTCTTGGCAGCTATGAGGATGATCCTCAGGTTCCGGACCCAGTCCGTATAGTTGCTGCCATCGTCTTTCAGCTTGGTTTTCTCTAGGAACGCGTTGAAGTTGAGGACAACGTTGGCCATTTGATCTACAATACATGTTGTAAAGATTTTAGACTAAGTTCATGATAATTAAGTTCATCTAAATCAAATTATTCAATGAACTCCCACTCAGATAGACATCCCTCCAGTCATCTAAGTATAACATGATCCGAGTTAACTAGGCCGTGTCCGATCATCACGTGAGACGGACTAGTCAACATCGGTGAACATCTTCATGTTGATCGTATCTTCTATACGACTCATGCTCGACCTTTCGGTCTTCTGTGTTCCGAGGCCATGTCTGTACATGCTAGGCTTGTCAAGTCAACCTAAGTTTGCATGTGTAAATCTGTCTTACACCCGTTGTATGTGAACGTTGGAATCTATCACACCCGATCATCACGTGGTGCTTCGAAACAACAAACTGTCGCAACGGTGCACAGTTAGGGGGAACACTTTCTTGAAATTATTATGAGGGATCATCTTATTTACTACCGTCGTTCTAAGTAAACAAGATGCAAAAACATGATAAACATCAGATGCAATCAAATAATAATAGTGACATGATATGGCCAATATCACATAGCTCCTTTGATCTCCATCTTGGGGCTCCATGATCATCTTGTCACCGGCATGACACCATGATCTCCATCATCATGATCTCCATCATCGTGTCTCCATGAAGTTGCTCGCCAACTATTACTTCTACTACTATGGCTAACACGTTTAGCAATAAAGTAAAGTAATTTACATGGCGTTTCTCAATGACACGCAGGTCATACAAAAAATAAAGACAACTCCTATGGCTCCTGCCGGTTGTCATACTCATCGACATGCAAGTCGTGATTCCTATTACAATAGCATGAACATCTCATACATCACATATATATCATTCATCATTCATCACAACTTTGGCCATATCACATCACAAAACACTTGCTGCAAAAACAAGTTAGACGTCCTCTAATTGTTGTTGCAAGTTTTACGTGGCTGCAATAGGGTTCTAGCAAGAACGTTTTCTTACCTACGTGAAAGCCACAACGTGATTTGTCAACTTATATTTACCCTTCATAAGGACCCTTTTCATCAAATCTGCTCCAACTAAAGTGGGAGAGACAGACACCCGCCAGCCACCTTATGCAACTAGTGCATGTTAGTCGGTGGAACCGGTCTCACGTAAGCGTACGTGTAAGGTTGGTCTGGGCCGCTTCATCCCACGATACTGTTGAAGCAAAATAAGACTAGTAGCGGCAAGGAAGTTGACAACATCTACGCCCACAAAAAATTGTGTTCTACTCGTGCAAAGAGAACTACGCATAGACCTAGCTCATGATGCCATTGTTGGGGAACGTTGCAGAAAACAAAATTTTTCCTACGGTTTCACCAAGATCCATCTATGAGTTCATCTAGCAACGAGTGATCGGATTTCATCTACATACCTTTGTAGATCACGCGCGGAAGCGTTCAAAGAACGGGGATGAGGAAGTCGTACTCGACGTGATCCAAATCACCGGAGATCCTAGCGCCGAACGGACGGCACCTCCGCGTTCAACACACGTACGGTCAGCGTGATGTCTCCTCCTTCTTGATCCAGCAAGGGGGAAGGAGAGGTTGATGAAGATCCAGCAGCACGATGGCGCGGTGGTGGATGCAGGGGTCACCGCAGCAGGGCTTCGCCGTTCTACTACGAGAGGGAGAGGTGTATCAGGGGAGAGGGAGGCGCCAAGACTCAAGGGTGCGGCTGACCCTCCCTCCCCCTTTATATAGGCCCCCTAGGGGGTGCGCCGGCCCTAGGAGATGGGATCTCCTAGGGGGGCGGCGGCCAAGGGGTGGAGTGCCCCCCAAGCCAGGTGGGGCGCCCCCCCACCCTAGGGTTCCCAACCCTAGGCGCATGGGATGGCCCAAGGGGGGGGCACCAGCCCACTATGGGCTGGTTCCCCTCCCCACTTAGCCCATGGGGCCCTCCGGGATAGGTGGCCCCACCCGGTGGACCCCCGGGACCCTTCCGGTGGTCCCGGTACAATACCGGTGACCCCCGAAACTCTCCCGATGGCCGAAACTGCACTTCCTATATATAATTCTTCACCTCCGGACCATTCCGGAACTCCTCGTGACGTCCAGGATCTCATCCGGGACTTCGAACAACTTTCGGGTTACTGCATATTCATATCTCTACAACCCTAGCGTCACCGAACCTTAAGTGTGTAGACCCTACAGGTTCGGGAGACATGTAGACATGACCGAGATGGCTCTTCGGTCAATAACCAACAGCGGGATCTGGATACCCATGTTGGCTCCCACATGCTCCTCGATGATCTCATCGGATGAACCACGATGTCGAGGATTCAAGCAACCCCGTATACAATTCCCTTTGTCAATCGGTACGTTACTTGCCCGAGATTTGATCGTCGGTATCCCAATACCTCGTTCCATCTCGTTACCGGCAAGTCACTTTACTCGTACCGTAATGCATGATCCCGTGACCAGACACTTGGTCACTTTGAGCTCATTATGATGATGCATTACCGAGTGGGCCCAGAGATACCTCTCCGTCATACGGAGTGACAAATCCCAGTCTTGATCCGTGTCAACCCAACAGACACTTTCGGAGATACCCGTAGTATACCTTTATAGTCACCCAATTACGTTGTGACGTTTGGTACACCCAAAGCACTCCTACGGTATCCGGGAGTTACATGATCTCATGGTCTAAGGAAAAGATACTTGACATTGGAAAAACTCTAGCAAACGAACTATACGATCTTGTGCTATGTTTAGGATTGGGTCTTGTCCATCACATCATTCTCCTAATGATGTGATCTCGTTATCAATGACATCCAATGTCCATAGTCAGGAAACCATGACTATCTGTTGATCAACGAGCTAGTCAACTAGAGGCTTACTAGGGACATGTTGGTGTCTATGTATTCACACATGTATTATGATTTCCGGATAACACAATTATAGCATGAATAAAAGACAATTATCATGAATAAGGAAATATAATAATATCCTTTTATTATTGCCTCTAGGGCATATTTCCAACAGGATGCCCACGCGGAGAGGAGTACGAGGGTTCACTGGTTCGGTTGCGGTGTGAGGCTGCCATCGCCACATAATAACATGGGTTGTGGGTGAGTAGACAGTAGAGGGATGGCCTAGCCAGCGGTGGGAGTAGGGTGGGGCAGTGAGGTCTGTGCGGCAGCACAGTCGTCCACTGGAGGCAGGAGCAGACGGTCTCACCGGCGCTGGTTTGGGCGGCTGGTGCAAGAAGAGCAGCGATTGAAGAAGCAGCAGGACCGTTTGATTCAAATCCAACGATCACCGCTGCTAGAATCGTTTGTTGACTAAGTTGACAAAGCCCTACGTACGCGTCTACTTAGTAGGCCCACAGGCCAGCCTCCAAACCGGTGCGCCCCAGATGTTAGTAGGAGGAATCATTTTTTTGCGTCATAAAGAGGCAGTTGATTGCGTGCAGCCAGGCTAGCGGAGGGAGTAGGGTGGGGCGGTGAAGCCTACGCGGCATCACCGCGTGCCACAAGAGGAGGGAGCAGGAAGTCCCGTTGGCGCTAGTTTAGGCGGCTGGAGCAGGAAGATCAGAGATTGAAGAAGCACGTCTCCTGTTGGATGGACATCCAACAGTCACTGCGGCTAGAATCATGTGTTGACTAACAAAGCCTTGCGTAAACAAGTCATCCTCAAAATATGTGGTGTGTACAACCCATTTGCTATTATTTTTATAATTTTTACTCATTTGCTTATTCATATGGAATTTATTGCAGCCATTTTCAATTTTTAGAATTGCTGCCCATTTTCAGGTCAGTGTCAAGGTTAAAAAATTGAACTAAAAATGTGCGAAATTTTAAAAATTTGCATATTTTTGCTGGGGAACAAAATATTCTTACTCTAAAAATTAGTAGCCATACTATTTTAAAAGAAAATTAGTACTTCGTCATGTTAAAATCCAATGAAATATAAAATATCAGTGAAGAACAAAAAAAGAAACTAATTGCCCATTTGCTATTTTTTTGGGATTTGCAACCCCTTCGATATTACTTTTAAGATATACAAACCATACTCTTTGGCCAGGCAGGAATGCATCCCTCCTCGTCTTGAAAGATTTGCAGCCTAGTAAGTCGGGGAAAACAAATAGGCCTAGCTTGGGTATTTTTCAAAAAGAAATTGTGGGCTACCTATTTTCCCAAAGAAAAAACTGCTAGGCTGGTCATGTTGTTAGACGGGCCACAGAGAGGGCACAACCCAGTTTATAACCTGCTACTCCGAACAAATCCTCAAAAAAAAATTGTGCAATTATGTCATTAATTGACTATACATTGACAATGATGTGGGTCCCAGATATCAGAAGAAAATGGTGGGAGAAAGAAGACTGGTTGCTATCTTTGCCTAAGAATAATATCGACTGAATGTAACGACACTATCATAGGAAATAATATCCTCCTGTTAAAATTTAACTTTTCAAATTGTGAATTTAAAGAATTGGTGCATGGGCATTTAGCTTTATTTATTTATGTTTAGGGGACGATGAGCATGTACCTGGGCCGGGTTCATATGAGAGCCTCCCTTCCAGTTAATTACGGGCTCCTGTATTGGGCCATCATCAGTGGGATGCATGTTATCGACAAGTGGAAAATATGTTCTGTACCAAAATAGTATGCGCTACATACGATACGGGGCACTAAAGGATCGGACCGTGCAAAGACTTCCAAAACATTGTGTTTGTCATTCTAACAACACATTGACTAGCGTATGAATCACCACCACAGAAGAGGATGTCGCTCCCACCCCCACCACGGTGCTGTCCCCATCTCCAGCGATCTCCCTCCTCCTCCACTAATTTGTGGATCCTCTCTGATCATCTACTCCGGCGTCTTCTCTGGATTAAGGCAATAGCCATCTTCTATTGTTTCTTCTGGTGGATCTACCCTTGGCTTGGATTTCTCCAAGGGTAGGGTTTTTTCAGATGAGGTTTTCAAATCTACTGGGCAAACGATTCATCCTTTGGGGCACAGAAGGCCGTTTATCTTAATTGTTTCATTCAGCCGCCATGCCTTCCGTCTCTCGGAGGATTCTGTGGCAGCGGCTTTGGAAGCGGCAATTGGAGGCTCGGTAATTGATCTCCATGTAGATCACATCAAAGACAAGGTTTACTCTTTCCAAGTTTCTTGCAAGCAAGTTGGTTTTATTATTATGGACCTCCGTTCTTTTACTTGTGATATGTTCAAGTGCTACTTTCATTTGTGGGGTAATGGGGGCCCTAATTGGATTAGAGAGCTCAGGATCTGGAGGAAGGAATGTGATGTTGAATGGATTTTAGTTAGTCCAACTAAGCGTAGATCATCTCTAGGTCTTTTGGCCATGCATAAACCTCCTATTAGATCGGCCATCAAGTCTGTTGCATCTGCTAAGAAGAAGCTTTCTTTTGCCACTTTTGATCGATATTCTGCTTGCAAGGGATATAGATATCCGGCTACGCAAAAGTGTATTGATACTATTAGGGATGCTGGGTATGATCTTCCTGTTCATGAACGTGTAGTCATACATCAGTCCCATCCCATGGATTTGCTTTGGACGGTGGCTCGTCCACCCATTATTTTGGGTACAGTCACTCCGTTGTCGGAGTTGAGCCGGCCGACAACATCTACGCCGGTGAGTGATCCGGTTTCTGAGGAACTATCACCCGTGCATGCTGGGATTACGCCCGCAAGTTTCGCGGAGGCGGGATTGCCTCCTCAAAACAATTGTCAGGCTTCAGGCCCAGTTACTTTGAAAGCCCACCAGGCATCCAGCCCACCTATGCTGCTTAGCCCAATTGCTTTTGGGCCTTCCACGCCTACGGGTCCGAGCCCTCTGGACCGCGGTCAAGATATCCCGTCCTCACAAGAGGTCGCGAGGCAGTTTGAAGCTATGGTCGATGACATGGTGGACCGTGTGGTTACATGCACTCTTTGTTCGCAGAGGGGCCACTTGTCAGTGGCATGTGGAAAGCGAGCGGTCTGTTCGGCTTGCTCTCACCCAGGTCACTCTAGCCGCGACTGTAATGATTTTGTGCGCTCCAATGGATTGGTTTGGAAGCCAATTTCGGTGCAACAAAAAACGATTTTATCGGAATCTGCTGCTTCTCATGGGAACAGAGCCGGAGTTATTGCGATAGATTGTCCAGTCCCATCACCGCCGCACCCATTGCACCTTCCCTCTCCCCAAGCCAAAGAAAACCCCCGGCAAGCTTCTGGTTCTTCCATGGCGAACTATGAGCTCGATCCTCAGCGCTTTGTGCCTGCTGGCCACCACATCATCGATGGCGGCGATCCTCGGCTTCCTCGCACCTTCTTCACGCCCGCTGCTCGTCTGCCCCGTCGTCATGAAGACTTCATGGTTGCGGAGGTGATGCCTGTGCCTGAGGGGCCGCTTGGTCCGGTGCAGGAAGAGGTGGTCCAGTTTCTGCAAGATAGAGGTATTCTGGTCCGATCTGCTCAGCCGTGGTTTCATGGGGTGGGTTTGTTCCAAGTCAGAGATCCGTCAGTTAGATACACTTTGATTCAACATGCACCTTTTCCGTTGGGCAACGATCATTTTTTTAGATTTATGAAGCATGATGAGGGGGAAAATTTCAAGGGAGAACATGGTTTTCGCAAGGGCTGGTTAATGTTCATTGGGATCCCTCTTGATTACCATACTAAAGAATACATCTCGCAGGCTGTAGGCACTTTCGGAAAGTTTATTTCTTGGGACAGTGAGGATCCTTACCTTGTCCGGACTTTGGTTGAGGCTAACTTTTCGGATACGCCTTTGGTTCCCAGAGATGTGGTTTTTGGTGATTATGCTGAATGGGGAGGTGCTCAAGTGTCTTGGACTGTTGCATGCTATGTTCTTGGTGTGGATTTTGCAGATCAGATGCCAAATGACGAAGACCCAATGCCTTTGGATGGAAATCCCCATCCGTTGTCCGGTAATCTAATACAAGATAATTTGATATTTGTGCTGCCACCATACCCAATGTTGGGATGGAATGATGCACCTGTTGCTCCTCCCCCTCCTCCTGAAAATAATGAAGCGCCTGGTTGGGGAAATGCCATGTGGGGAAATGAAGCAGAGGATGTACAGGCTCTGCAGCCGGCTGCTCCTGAACATGATCAAGTTTCTATTGTGATTGATCAGCTGGAGGGCTCAGTTTCTGTGGACCAACAGGAGCAGGGCATTGAGATCCAACAACAACATGATTTGCCCCCCAGATCAACAACTTCAGCATTTGCAGCCCCTGGTCTTCGAGGATAATCAGCTGGCAATTGTGCCTTATCAACCACCTGTGATTCAGCAACATGAGATCTTTATTGGCATGGCACGCATTGTGGCTGGACCTCCTCTCCCTCCGGAGATGATTTGGAAGAGGTCTTTCCAGAACCTCATGTTTGATTTTTCAGTTAAGGAGGCGCCACAGTCTCTCTTCTTCAAACCTATGGGCACAATCATTTATTCTAAGAGGTCTTGGTCCATTGCTTTTGATGAATCCACAAAGATGTCTTGTTTGACTGCTTCCTTGCCCATAGTTGCTACTGTCAGACAACCTGTCATGATAAAGCGCCCAGTGGCTAGAGCTCTATTTGAGGAGCTGCCGGCGGATCCAGTTTCAGTTTCTGAAGAAGTTGCACCTGGTAATTCTGCTGTCTTTGTCTCTGCTGAGTCATCATCTGTGGTTTTCTCTGTGGAACAAACTGCTGGGAGAAAGCAGAGAGAGAAGAAGAAGACTCATATTGTTGATACATCACTGCGATGTTGCACTCGGAGCGCGACAAAGTTGGATGGCTTCAAAAATGTGGTTTTTGAGCAGCTCTCGCTATAGCCATCAAAGAAGCGCCCCCATGCCAAGCCCATGGAAGACAAGGCCCAACCCACTCCTGCAGATGGCCCTGAAGATGCACAACCTACTGCACCACCGCATATCCCAATCCATGTTCTTCAGGCTGTGGGCGCAGAGCTGGAAATTGAACCTTCCCTTCTATCGGTGGACAAGCTTATGGCTAATCCATAGGAGGATTCTTCTGCATCTTTAGCTTAATGATTATGTTTGCTACTGTGTTAAGGCCTAGAGGGCCTGTTATGTTTGCTTTTATTATTGTTGAACTGCGTCCGGTCCCAGAAATGGCATGTTGTGGTACTGAACTATGTTATCTTTTGGATGGTATGACATTGTGTGTCATGCTATATTTGTTCTTCTATTCCTCGGTGATTAATGAATCGTGTGTCAACGCGTAGCTGGAAAGTTTTATGTTGGAATATTCGCGGTCTGAATTCTGATACTAGGCAGCGTTCTGTCAGGGATAAAGTAACTGAAAGTCAGTGTTCTGTGGTTTTTCTTCAAGAAACTAAACTCTCCTCATGCACGCGTACAACTATGAAAAGCATCTGTCCCTATGGCTTTGATCAATTTGTCGAGTCCCCCTCTAGAGGTGCCTCTGGGGGTTTGTTAACTGCGTGGCGATCAAACGTGTTTCATGGCACTCTGCTAGAAGTTAAACGCTACGCTATTGTTATGCAGTTTACCTCAGTTCATAATAATGAACAATGGTTTCTGGTTAATGGTTATGGCCCATGTCAGGGTGAGTTGCGTGATGAGTTTTTGTCTTGGATCTATAATTTGGACATTGATCCGGATCAAAAATGGATGTTGATGGGGGATTTCAACTTTATTCGTTCATTTGAAAATAGGAACCTCCCTGGTGGCGATATCAATGATATGTTTATTTTTAATGAAATTATTGGCCATTTGGGACTGTTGGAACTTCCTTTAAAAGGAAGAAAGTTTACTTGGTCTAACATGCAGGACATGCCACTTTTGGAACAACTAGACTGGGTTTTTACCTCTGCCAGTTGGATTAATCTAGGGATAATTAGATTTATGCCCCTAGTTGTGTCCCACTCGTCTGTTTTACCCCTAATTCCCAAAAGTCACCGGTTCTGTCCAAATCACTTTGCTCCTCTTATGCTTTTGCCCTTTGACCGTTTGACCGTCAGTTTGAAAACTTCATAACTAATTCATACTAAATCAGAAAAATGCAAATAAGATACCAAAATGTTCAGAAAAACATCACCTATATGTCAGTGTCATTTGCATCCATGAAAAAAGTGTTGGAAAGTGCCCATCCGAGTTTTAGCTCTTATGCTACCACCATGAATAGTAAAATCTAAAAAAGTTCAAAAAAATTCAAAAATAATTTGGTGGCAAAGAATGACAAATGTTTTAAGTGTCTGCCAAGTTTCACCAGGGAATAACATTCGTGGGTGCCGCAGCAAAAAAATCAACACTCCAAATAGATTATTTTTTTGCCACGACTTCCACGAATGTCGTTCCCTAATGAAACTTGGCAAGCACTTAAAACACTTGTCGTTCTTTGCCACCATATTTTTTTTGAATTTTTTTGAATTTTTTTAGAGTTTACTATTCATGGTGGTATCAAAAGAGCTAAAACTCGGATGTGCACTTTCCAACACTTTTTCATGAATGCAAATGACACTGACATATAGGTGATGTTTTTCTGAACATTCTGGTATCTTATTTGCATTTTTTTATTTTGTATGAATTAGTTATGAAGTTTTCAAACTGACGGTCAAACGGTCAAAGGGCAAAAGCATAAGAGGATCAAAGTGACTTGGACAGAACCGGTGACTTTTGGGAATTAGGGGTAAAACAGACGAGTGGGACACAACTAGGGTCATAAATCTAATTATACCATTAATCTATACCCCATGACGAAAGTGACTCCTTTGGCTAAGACTGCGTCTGATTATGTGCCTTGTCTGGTTACCATTAGTACATCAATTCCTAAGGCGCATATTTTCAGGTTTGAATTTTTTTGGGTTCATCAGGATGGTATAAGATTGTGTGCAGGAGGTTTGGACTCGTACTTCTCATAAGACACATATCTCAGCAATCATTGTTGATAAATTAAAGGCTTTGTAGTTTGCATTGAAAAAATGGCAGAAAGGTTTATCACATATTAAAAGGTTAATTGAGAAGTGCAACTGGGTAATTCTTTGGTTGGATAATCTTGAGGACATGAGGTCTCTTTCCAGACCTGAGAGCAATTTCAGGAAAGTTACTAAACTACACCATGAGCATCTGCTGCACATGCAATATCTATACTGGAGGAAGAGATGTACCATCAGGTATATCAAAGTGGGAGAGGAAAACTCCAAGTTCTTTCAGGCAATGGCAACTAAGAGATACAGAAAGAATTCTATTGCTTGCCTGTTATTGTCTGATGGCTCTGTCACATCAAATCATGAGGAAATGGCCAAAGAGTTCTTATCTTCCTTCAAAAACAGAATGGGGACTGTTCGGCCAATAACTTTAGACGAGAATATCTTGTCTTTAATACCTAGGGTTCAGGGCTTGGAGGTGTTCACAAAACCTTTTGATCTAAAGGAAATTGAACAGGTTATTAAAGAAATGCCCACTGATAAGGCACCCGGACCTGATGGCTTCAATGGACTTTTTATAAAAAAGTGTTGGCACATCATATCTTCTGATTTTATTCGGCTAGTTCATGAGTTTCATGCTGGAACAGTTCAGCTAGAAAATCTTAACGATGCATACATCACTCTGATCCCAAAGAAACAGACACCTGAGAGTGTGGGAGACTTTAGGCCTATTTCACTCACTAGTGTTGGTCTGAAATTTCTTACAAAGCTTGCTGCTAACAGATTTCAACAGGAGATCATCAAATGTGTGCATAAAAATCAGTATGGTTTCATAAAATCAAGAACAATCCAGGATTGCCTTGCTTGGACCTTTGAATATATCCATCAGTGTAATCAATCTAAATGGCCCATCCCATTGCTCAAGTTAGACTTTGAAAATGCTTTTGATTCTATCCAGCATGAGGCTATCATAAGGATTCTTTTTGCAAAAGGTTTTGATAAAAGATGGATTACATGGATTAAGCAGTTGTTGTCATCGGGCACTTCTTCTGTGTTGCTTAATGGAGTTCCGGGTAACCATTTCAAATGCAAATGTGGAGTTCAGCAAGCAGACCCAATCTCTCCTTTTCTCTTTGTGATTGCTGCTGACCTCTTGCAGACTTTGATCAACAGTCTTCTTCAGCAGGGTTTAATAAGCAGGCCGCTGCCAACCCATGACCCAGATTTTCCTGTTTTTCAATATGCTGATGACACACTACTTTTCTTAAATGCTGATAAGGGTCAATTGGAGGCACTGCAATCAGTGTTATATTCCTTCTCAGAGGTAACTAGTCTGCAGATTAACTTCCATAAATCCTCCATGTATCCTATTAATGTGAATGACCCTGTTGCTACTGATCTTGCTGCCTTTTTTGGATGTAAGTTAGGCAAAATGCCTTTCACATATCTAGGTCTGCCAGTGGGGACTACCAGGCCTAAGATTGTGGATCTACTTCCCCTAGTGGATTGTATGGAGAGAAGATTGATAGCAAGTTCTTGGTTCTTGCCTCAAGGGAGCAGATTGCAACTAGTAAACTCTGTCATTTCCTCTTTGCCTATCTTCTTCCTTTGCAGCTTGTCAATTCCTTAGGGTATTCTGAAGCAGTTGGAAAGGATTCAGAGGCAGTGTTTATGGAGGAAATATGGTCAGGAGAGGGGCCATTCTCTGGCTGCCTGGTCACTTGTTTGCAGGCCTAAATTGATGGGGGGACTTGGAATCTTAAACCTTGGTGTGCAAAATGAAGCACTCCTTATGAAACATCTGAATAAATTTTATAATAAAATGGATGTGCCTTGGGTTCAGTTAGTTTGGGATTCTTACTATTTCCAAAGGATCCCACATGATACTATTCTTTGTGGTTCTTTTTGGTGGAGAGATGTCTGCAAGTTGATGGATAATTTCAGAGCAGTTACCTCGGTCGATGTTCATAGTGGAGATACTGTGTTGTTCTGGTCTGATCATTGGCAAATTGGAAACAGTGATGTCCCTCTTCAAGATTGATTTCCTAGGCTCTATTCCTTTTGTCTCCACAAAAACCTCTCAGTGAGGGAAGTCTTTCAGACCAGTAGTTTCCAAGACCTATTTTACTTGCCTCTTTCTGAACAAGCCTTTCAGGATCTACAACAACTCTCGTCCTTAATGGGGTCTTTCCATATAGACAGTGGCTGCCATGACTCTTGGGGGTGGAGGCATGGAAAGAAGTCTGAATATACTACCAAAAAGTTTTATGACTATGTCTACACTACAAAAAAATACACTTCCGTGATGATACGTGTTTGTCACAGTAGGTCGCGTTTTCTGTCATGCATGTACATCCATGACAAATTTATGACAGAATCAAGATAGTCATACCTGTGCTGTCGTAGAAGTGTTCCATGACATTGCCAAAATTATCATCACGGAAGTGTCCACTTCCATGACGATAAATCGCGCGTCACAGAAGTGCTTTCGTCAAGGGTGACCGACACGTGGCATCCACCGTAACGGAACGCCGTTAAGCTATCGGGTCGGATTTTGGATCCGATAACCCGTTAACATCCACGACCAATGCCGATTTTCCACGTGTAAAATTCTCATTGGCTGATGGATCCACACGCCAGCTCCGCGTTGGCACATGTGTCACTCATCCAACGGTCGAGATGGGCCTACGATATGTTGACACGTGGACCGGCCCAAAAGTGGCCCATAAAGATTAAATGGGCCGGCCCAACCGAAGGCCCATAAGATTTAGCGGACCATAATGGGCCGGCCTAGCTAAAGGCCCACAAAATTTAGCGGACCATAATGGGCCGGCCCAGCTAAAGGCCCACACGATTTTGCAGACCATAATGGGCCGGCCCAGCTAAAGGCCCACAAGATTTTACGGACCACAATGGGCCGGCCTAGCTAAAGGCCCACAAGATTCTGCCGACCATAATGGGCCGGCCCAGCTAAAGGCCCAACATTCTCTATCAAATCGGCCCGTCAACGGCCTGTCCTAAACTTGTCATCAACGCGGCCCATGGTCACTTCTGGCCCGTTAACAGTCCGCTAAGTAATTGAGCCGAATTACGGTCCGGTGTATTTCCGGCCTGTTAAAGGTCCGGCTTCATTTGGGCCCATTTACAGGCCATCAAAACTTTCGGCCCATAAACGACCATGAAGGATTTGGGTCATATTCGGCCATGTCTGACATTCAGCCTGTTAGAGGCCCACTATAGCTTTGGGCCACTTTCGGCCTGTTAACGCCAGACGTAAACCATGGGCCATATGTGGCCCAACGTCATATGGGGCCCATTAACGGCCCATATAAAAATGACGATAATCTAGCTCGACCGAAGTTCCGGCCTGTTAAAGGCCCGTGTATTAGGTCGGCGCATTTATAGCCCGTCTGAATTTCGGCCTGTTAAAGTCCAGTGGGTTATTTGGCACAATCAGGGCCCAATCTCACTTTCGGTCTATTAAAGGCCCATGTATTTTATGGGCTCGAGATATTTACACCTGTAAACGACCTATTTTTACCGAGGGCCCAAATTATGTTTAGGCCTGTTAAAGGCCCACTATGGGCACAGGCCTACCAGAAAAATATGAAAGCTTATGCTGATTTAGGCCCAGATATTTTTAGTGGGCTACATGCCAATTTCGGCCCGTAATCGTTTTTAGCCCAATTGGAATGGGCCCGACGAATGTTGGCATGTTGGGCTCCTACGAAGCTTTCGGCCGAATACATTACTAAGATAAACCTACACTATACAAAAATAGCATCGTAATTACTGCAGCCTGAGGCAGCATCGTAAATGTTGTATCACAACAAAATAAATTCCAACCATACAACAAAAGGCATGTTGGCGTAAAGTTTACAGTCCTTCCAGATAAAAGCACCATCAGATGCATAGAAGCACAAATCATTTGACCTGAGTGCTAATGTTTCAGGCTGTAGAATCTGATGGAGCAGCACGATCTCCACCTTTTTTCCGCCATTGCTCTTGAACAACGAAGCGAATGTCTGATAGTCTGGTTTCAAAACCATTCATATCTTGACGACATTTCTCAACCACTATTGTTGTTTCCGAAACAATGTCCATTAGGGATTGGACTTGTGTCTGGAGCACAGATATATCACTCTGTCTAGCAGGAAGATTTTGTTCAGTAGGCGATTTGGACGAGGTTACCTTGACAACCAACCCAGAATTACGTAGGAAGGTGCTTTTTGCACTGTTAGTGGAGAGATACTGACGCACTGTAGCAAGAGGTGACATTGTGCCTGTAGTAGCCTCGTCACCTTCAGGTGGTTGTGGCTGTTCAATCATTTGTTCCATAGCTTCCTGAAAGTTTGAACTTGTAGATTAGTGTACCAGATAAGTTACTAATGAGACAAAAACAAACAAAGTAGGTTAAACGTTTATACATAACTTATTTTGGTGAACTACTGTAATACATTAGCATGTATTGTAGTGCCAACTACATAATAAAATCACTTTCGGAACATATGTCCATGTAGCATGCCTACTGTATTGTCTATTTCCTCACATTCGTTGACATCTAAGGATAAAGAGACATGGTTTAAAGTGGGATGAACATATTATGACATCATTCATATCATGGTCAAACAGATATAAAACAAACAGGCTATTTTATCATTGTGTGCGCACGTGAACATAAAAACTAGATTACAGATCAAGACCAAAAGAATATCCTTCATCTCTTTTAAACCATGTAAGGTGAAATGATACGTTAAGACAACTGTGAATAAAAGTGAACAGAGTAACTGACATTGGCTACAAACCAAGTAGTTAAATGAACATATCATAGTACCAATCAGTTCAAGGCAGGAGGAGTAAGGACTTACAACAGCGGCTTGAACTGGTGTGCTCGTGCCCTTCATCTTGCTAGTGTGGCAATCCTTGAAGATTTGCACTGCATTCGGTTCAGGTTCTTTTTGGTCCGCACGGGATTTCCTCTGTATTTGGAACAAGTCAATATAGATACGATAATATGGCACAAAAAAGAAGGAAGTAGCAGCTATTTACAAGAGCCTCGCAGTGTGCAATATAGCTACGAGATCCTGAGGTATGTTGGAATTTCACTTTAGAACGGTTGGTTTTGTTCTTCAAACAGTTAGCCTAGAAGAAGATACACTTGTAAGGCACATACATAAATACAAGTTCAATATGTGGTCTGATCAAATACATATAGCCTACCTGATACTTTGGAGCAGACCAGTGTTTAACGAGGGCTGTCCAGTCTTCATCTGTAATATATTCCACTGGAGATGTTTGGGCGATTTCATTGTTAGCCTTGCCTTCAAAGTGAGATTTTCTAAGGTGGTACCGATACCGTTGCAGAGTAGACTGAAAAACATGAGTGCATGCTTGTCTAGTTGCATCATCTTTCGGATCCAACTTGAACCTCATCTGTTGAAAAAAGAATGTGAGTCTTATTAGGAGGAAGCTAGAAAGTATGGGACAGAGCAAGACAATATTACGAATTGCGATGAATAACATTACTTACGGATAAATGGTCAAGGAAGGTGTTAAACTGGGTATTGTCTTTCTCATTCCTGTACTGGATCCACATTGGGAGGATACGTGCATGACACCTAACGACAACAGCTGCCTCTGATACTAACTTGGCTGACTCTGTAGCATCACGTGGCCTTTTTAAACCTGCCTCAAAATGGATCTCCATTCTTCCTCCTTTAGATTTTGTTAATCTGTCAAGCATTATCCCTGATGTCTGTTTCCGCTTGCGCCGTGGTGCTAGTTCAACAACGAATATGGAAAGTGTTAGTGTACATCAAACTGTGAGAGTACATATAAAGGAGCATGCAACTGCAACTTGACTCGGTCAGGTACCGTCTTGGTGTTGATGCTCATGAGGTTCATCTGATCTTGCCAAGTCCTGTTGTGTCAGCAGTGCTTCGGAAGTAGTGTTAGGTGTGAAGGCAGCTTGGGAACTGGCCAGTTCCGAAGCAAACGAACGAGTAACTGGTTGAGATGCTGGTACAGGTGAAGCGGATGCTGCAGCTGGTGGAGCAGGTGATACTATGTTTGTAGATTTAGCTGATGGACTTGGACCTTCTACTGCACTATAAGTACCAGCAGAATCTCGACGGCAGAACCTTTTCCGTTTCACCCGACGAGTAACAACACTCCCTACTATATTATTTTCCTTGCTCTTTTTTGACTTTGCCATGTCAAGCTGTACCCACAACACAAAAGAATAAAATCACTCTTCAGAACTCATTGATGCATGATACAGACAAGCAATACTTTGATGTAAGACAACCGTATGAGGATGGAATATGTAAGAAAAACAGGACGACATGACACATTCACAGCTACGATATGCAAACTAAGCAGAAGGATTTTCAAGAAAATAGAAGTAATGCAAGCTAGACACCATATGAAAGATGCAACCAATATTACTCTGCTAAGTTAAAAGTGTCTTGTCATAAGTGGCAATTCGAAAAATTAGAAGCAGAAGCAATACAACGTAGAAATCAATGCAAGATGCAACCACTATCAAACTGCCATGTTAAAGGCGTCCAATCATGAGTGACTGATGCGGGATACACAACAGCAGTACTTTGATGTAAGAACATGGTATGGTAGATAGATGCAGTGTATTCTAGACACAGAAAGCCATGTCATATGCACATGTATAACGTATAAACTCAGCAGGTGCAATTTAATCAAAATAGAAGAAATACAGGCTAGACAACATATGCAACATGAAACCAATTATCACACTATCAACTTAGAGCAAGCACCTGCGATGGTGGAGTACGGGAGATGAACTCATCATGTAGACTTGGGACTTCAACTTCATTAGCAGTAGCAGTGGCAAATCTAGAGAGTCTCTGTTTGCATCGGTGCGGAGGACCACCAACATCCCCTAACTTACTCTTTTCCTTCCTATTTTCTGATATTGCCTTATGAAGTCAAAACCACAAGAAGATGAATAAAATTAGCTCTGCATAACTGGTTGATGCATGAGACAGACGAACACTACTTTGATGTAAGGCAAGCGCAGGATAGGAGGATGGAATATATACAAAAAAAGACAGCGTTTCATATTCACACGTACGATATGAGGATGGAATATGTACGAAAAAACAGTAAGCAGAAGGCATTTCAACAAAATTAGAAGAAATGAAAGCTAGGCACCATATGAACATGCAACCAATATCACTCTATCAGGTAAAAAGTGTCTCGTCGTAAGTGCCATTTCAAGAAATTAGAAGTAGTACAAGCTAGAAGACAATGCAAGATGCAACCTACATCACAGTCCCAAGTTAAATGTGTCTTATGGGTAAGTGATCGTTGCAGGTATAAGTTGTAAGCTACGCAGATGCAATTCAACATAATCAGAAGCAATACAAACTAGACATCATACGGAAAACACAACCACGTATAACAGTTCCAAGTAAGAGCAAGCACCTGTGATGGTGGAGTAGGGGAGATGTGCTCATCATGTACACGTATGTTCTAGAAACAGGAATACGTGTCATATTCACAGGCATTATGTGTAAAGTAAGCAGATGCAATTCAAGTTAGAAGCAATACAAGCCAGACATCATACGCAACATGCAACCACATATAATAGTGTCAAGTTAGAGCAAGCACCTGTGATGGTGGAGTAGGGGAGATGTGCTCATCATCTACACAACTACGTTGACTGTCCAGCATTGTGTTGCCTTGCGAATCTTGTTGGGAGGATGGCAGAGTAGAATCTGTAGAGACCCCCTGTTTGAGTTGCTCCGAAGGACCACCATCATCCACTGCCGGACTAATTTCCTTCAGCTGTAATGATTTTGCATTGTGAAGTCAAACCGATAAGAAAAAGGAATAAAATTCGCTCTTCAGAACTCATTCATGCATGATACTGACGAACACTACTCGGATGAAAGGCAAACACATGATGCGAGGATGGAATATGTATGAAAAACAGGATGGTGTGATATATTCACACCTATGATGTGGTAACTAAGCAGAAGGCATTTCAACAAATTAGAAGCACTGCAAGCTAGACACCATATGAAAGATGCAACCAATATCACTCTGCCAAGTTCAAACTGTATGGTGTTTCAACAAATTAGAAGCAGTACATGCTAGAAATCATATGCAAGACACAACCAATATCACAGTGGCGACTTAAAGGTGCCTTATCATAAGATATAGTATGTACCAAAAATAGGAAAGCGTGTCATATTCACATGTATCATGTGTAAGCTAAGCAGATGCAGTTTACACTAATTAGGAGCAATACGAGTTAGACACCATATGCAACATGCAACAAGATATCACACTGCCAAGTGTAGCGACCAGACCTCAAACAGTCTGATCTCTGTGCTCCGGTGTCATCCCTGGATCAGTAATGCTGACACCACACAGTACTCGGAGGATTTATAGCAGAGTAGCAATCACACACTTATTACATCGAGTGTCTCAAAAGAGAACTTATTACAATAAATATGGCTTAAGGCCATCTAGTGACGATAACAGCGGAAGGCTTGGAAGATAAGTGAGTCCATCAACTCCAACAGCATCACTGAGTATAGAACCACGACCTAAAACTCCTTAATCGTCGTCTAAAAAGTCTGCAACATTAACGTTGCAGCCCGAAAACGGGTCAGCACATGGAATATGCTGGCAAGGTAACACATAGAGAGTAATGGAATGCAACAACTATACTATATGCATATTTGGCTGGTGGAAAGCTCTATGGTTACAGTTTTTGCGTAAAGCCAATTTTTCCCTACTTCAAAGGAATAAAATTAATTACTATCATGGTGGTTGTGAAACATTGAGAATGGTTGACAGCATTCTCAATCCCAATTAAGTAACATCATTAAAACCCATCAAAAATTAATTTAGAGTAACATGTTGAGATTCACATGAAAATCCAAGTACTAGATACTCAAGATGTCCATAACCGGGGACACGACTAATCATGATTAGTTTGTTACACTCTGCAGAGGTTTGCGCACTTTTCCCCACAAGACTCGATCGCCTCCGTTGGATTTCTCGCACTGCATGATGTTTGAGAAACGGATGACCGAGACACAGTCTTTCAGAAGCGCTAGCACCTTACATGTGGGTAGACCGGTACACCTACTTTCCCCTACATCTGCTAGTCTACCCGTAAGAGTTCGCACGACTTAATCAACTATGCTAGAGCCCATAATGGCTTGTGGCTGCACACGAAAGTTTCTAGTATGAATAATCTCATGATCCCTTTGGGCCTGGGTGGTGGTCCAAATAAAACAGGCAAGTCCTGGTAACCCCAGGTGCCTCAATCCACCCAGATGTGTGTTAGGTTGCCACCTTAGATAAACCATTAATTAACAATCTCACATCTGTCATGGATTTCACTCACCCAATCCACGTCTACTAGCATAGCATGGCATAATAAGCAAACATAGAAGTAACTCCCAAAGGTTTGAGAATAAACAGGTAATAGGTACTACCTCATCTACTTCCCATCCCACAATTTAATTAGATCCTAATCATGCAATGTGTGAGGATTGATCTAATGCAATAAAACTGGGTTGTAGAAAAGGTATGATCAAAGTGTTACTTGCCTTGCTGATGATCCGCATAACCTAGAGATTCAACGTAACAGGCGGCGCACTCCGGGTATTCTATCGCAGACAAGCAACAAGCATACAATAAGTACTCATCTAATGCACAGGTAAAACTCAAATAGAAGATCTAACCAGAATGTTCAACTTAAGAACCCTGGTTGGCAAAAAGAATCAAATCGAATGAAGCAAAAGAAATGAAACGGCGAAAGAAAACAACTTCGTTCTAGTAATCTGGATCTAGGGCAAATTTTACAGTAACAAAAACATGTTTAAGTTGATTATTCGGAAAGAGGGTTTCGAGAGGAAACTCCAGGCGCTTGAATCGCCTGATTCCGATAAACGAGCGAAAAGTTATACTGAAACGAAAATCGGATCAGAAATCGCGATCAGAAAATAACCGCGGAAAATCCGACGAAAAAGAAAAAAACGACGAACATAATTTCTTTTTTTTTTAAAAAAACTGCACGGAAAACGAAGCGGCGGCGAACCTCGAAAGGTGCGCGGCTCCGGCGGCGGCGGCGGCTAAAGGCGGCGGCGGCTAGGGTTTCGGCTGGGCTGGGGCTCTCGGCCGGGCCTCGGGCGCTATATAAAGGCCCCAGGCCAGGGAGTCCTGGCCGAGTACGGCCCGAAGTTGGTTTCCGTTTTTTTTAAATTCCGCTCGGAAGAAAAATAAAAAGAAATACTAAACGGACTCCAAAAATCACGAAATAAATTTTGCCGGGTTCCTAAAATCAAGCCCGATAAAGTGAACATTTATCTGGGACCAAACTACAACTTTGAAAAACGCACATTTTTCCTAAATTCAAATAAAAATACCGAAAAACTTCGAAATAAAACTTATTTGATTTTTTTATTAAATCCTCAATATTTCTATATTTTGGGAAAGTCATTTTATTCCCTCTCTCATATTTTTGTAATAGAAATAATTGATGATAAAATAAATAAAATCAAATGATCCTGTTTACATAATTTGAGAAAACTCAAATATGTAAATAACGAAATCCCCAACTCTCTCCGTGGGTCCTTGAGTTGCTTAGGATTTTCTAGGATCAAAACCAAAAGCAAAATAAAATATGATATGCACGATGACCTAATGTATAACATTCCAAATTGAAAATTTGGGATGTTACAAACCTACCCCCCTTAAGATGAATCTCGCCCTCGAGATTCGGGTTGGCTAGAAAATAGGTGAGGGTGGTCTTTAAGCAAATCTTCCTCTCGCTCCCAGGTGGCTTCATCCTTCGTGTGGTGGCTCCACTGAACTTTGCAAAACTTGATAACCTTGCTACGAGTAACTCGACTGGCAAACTCGAGGATCTTGACTGGTTTCTCCTCATAGGTCAAATTGTTGTCCAACTGGATTGCTTCCAATGGCACTGCGTCTCTCAAAGGTATGTCAGCCATCTCCGCGTGACACTTCTTCAACTGAGAAACGTGTAACACATCATGCACTCCGGCCAATCCTTCTGGCAATTCCAACTTGTAAGCCACTGCTCCCATACGCTCCAAAACTCGATATGGTCCTACAAATCGTGGTGCTAACTTCCCCTTAACTCCAAAACGCTTAATCCCTCGAAGTGGGGATACTCGGAGATAAACTCTGTCTCCAACTTCGTAAACTGTCTCCTTGCGTTTAGAATCTGCGTAGCTCTTCTGCCTGGACTGGGCTACCTTGAGCCTATCGCGTATCAACTTCACCTTCTGTTCAGACTCCTTAATCAGATCTGGTCCAAACAACTGGCAGTCTCCAACTTCATCCCATGACAACGGTGTCCTGCACCTCCTTCCGTACAAAGCCTCGAAAGGTGCCATCTTCAAACTGGTCTGATAGCTATTATTGTAAGAGAACTCTGCATATGGCAAATTATCGTCCCAACTAGATCCATAATCTAGCGCACAAGCTGTCAGCATATCCTCCAAAATCTGATTGACTCTTTCAGTCTGTCCATCTGTCTGTGGATGAAAAGCTGTACTAAATTCTAGCCTAGTACCTAAAGTCTCATGCAACTGCTTCCAGAACTTTGAGGTAAACTGGGTTCCTCTATCTGATACAATACTCCTCGGAACTCCATGCACACATACGATCCTGGTCATGTATATCTTTGCCAACTTAGCACTGGTGTAAGTGATCTTTACTGGGATGAAATGAGCTACCTTCGTCAATCGATCGACTACAACCCAAATCGAGTCGTAGCCTGAACGAGTCTTGGGCAATCCCGTGATAAAATCCATGCCTAGCTTATCCCACTTCCATTCAGGTATCAGCAATGGTTGCAACAATCCTGCTGGCTTCTGATGCTCTGCCTTTACTCTCTGACATACATCACAAACTGCTACATACTCCGCAATATCCTTTTTCATTCCGGTCCACCAGAAAATATCCTTCAAATCCAAATACATCTTGGTATTTCCTGGGTGAATCGAATACGGTGAGTCATGTGCCTCTTGCAGAATCAACTTCCTGACCTCCGGGTCATTGGGCACATAAACACGGTCTTCAAACCATAGGGTGTCGTGCTTATCCTCACGAAATCCTTTAGCTTTTCCTTTGCTCAGTTTCTCCTTTATAGCGGCAATCTCTTTGTCAATTTTCTGAGCTTCTCTGATTCTATCCATCAAAGTTGACTGAATCTCTAGTGCTGCTACATAGCCTCTCGGAACTATTTCCAAACATAGTTCACAAAGATTATCTGCTAACTCCTTGGGTATTTCTCCCGTCATTAACGTATTGACATGGCTCTTGCGGCTTAATGCATCAGCTACTACATTAGCCTTTCCGGGATGATAATGCAATTTCATATCATAATCCTTGATAAGCTCCAACCATCTCCTTTGTCTGAGGTTCAACTCCTTCTGCGTGAAAATGTACTTCAAACTCTTATGATCCGTGTACACCTCACAATGATTTCCGATGAGGAAATGTCTCCATGTCTTCAATGCATGCACTACGGCTGCTAACTCCAAATCATGCGTGGCATAATTCAATTCGTGGGGCTTCAGTTGTCGTGAAGCGTATGAAACAACTCTTCCTTCCTGCATAAGCATTGCTCCAAGTCCTCGACGTGAAGCGTCGCAATACACCTCATAATCCTTGGTTTGATCTGGCAAAATCAATACTGGTGAGGTAACCAAACGTTTCTTCAGCTCCTGGAAACTAGCCTCACACTCCTCAGTCCATTTGAACTTAGTATCCTTCTTCAACAACTTCGTCATAGGTTTCGCGATCTTTGAGAAATTCTCAATAAATCTCCGGTAGTATCCTGCGAGTCCAAGAAAACTCCGGATCTCTCCAACTGTTGTTGGTGCTTCCCACTTGGTCACGGTTTCAACTTTAGCGGGATCTACTGCTATACCTTTTTCAGATATAACATGTCCGAGGAATCCTACTTCCTTCAACCAAAATTCACATTTGCTAAACTTGGCATATAATTGGTGTTCTCTGAGCTTTCCAAGTATCAAACGCAAGTGCTCCTTATGCTCCTCTTCATTCTTCGAATATACCAGGATATCATCAATGAACACTACGACGAACTTATCCAAAAACTCCAAAAACACTTTGTTCATCATGTTCATAAAATAGGCAGGCGCGTTAGTCAGACCAAATGACATAACGGTATACTCATACAGTCCATATCTTGTGGTGAATGCTGTCTTAGGTATATCCTGTTCTCGAATCTTCAACTGGTGGTATCCTGATCGCAAATCGATCTTGGAAAACACTTTAGCTCCTTGCAATCGATCAAACAGATCGTTGATCATAGGTAGAGGGTACTTGTTCTTGATTGTTACTTCGTTCAATCCTCGATAATCAACAACCATCCTTAACGATCCATCCTTCTTCTCCACTAGAAGTACTGGTGATCCCCAAGGCGAAGAACTTGGGCGAATATATCCCTTATCCAGTAACTCCTTAATCTGCTTCTTAATTTCCACCAAATCTTTTGCTGGCATCCTATATGGTCTCTTCGATATTGGCCCAGTGCCTGGCAAAAGCTCAATCAAAAACTCAATATCTCTATCCGGTGGCATGCCTGGCAACTCTTCGGGAAATACATCAGGAAAATCCTTTACCACTGGTACTTCCTCCTGCACAACTCCTGATAAAGAATTTACTTGTGTCCTGTTTGGCGCATGTCGGGATACATACTTGATCCTTCTTCCTTCTGGCGTTGTGAGAAAAATTGTCTTACTGACGCAATCGATGTTTCCTCCATACATCGACAGCCAATCCATACCAAGAATCACATCCAGACCTTGGGATTCCAAAATAATTAAATCCGTTGGGAAAACATGCCTTCCTATACTTAATGGCACTTGAAAACATCCTTGACTGGCCATGTACTCCGCTCCTGGTGAGCTTACTATTACTGCATTGGGCTGAGCTTCAACCTCCTCCACATTAACGTGGTTCACCTGTCCCCTGTTGAAAGGGTTTGGCTTCTTCCCAGAACTTCCATTGCCGTTTTGTCCTTCAGGACAGTCATTTGCATAATGTCTGATCTTCGAACACTTATAGCAAGTGACGTGGCTCAAGTCCTTGGCTGGGGTTGATAGGGTGCTGCGGTTCTGTCCATTACTTCCTCCATTCCCATTACCATTCTTGGTGCCATTGTGATTGTGCGAGCTACCTACTCCATGGGTATGCTGAAAATGTCCTCCTGGTCTAGGGGTAAAACGAGGCTTCTGCTGAGCTCCTGAATTATACTTTCCTTGTCCATACTTCCTCTTGCGGTTCTCAATTTGCTGCTGCTTCCCTTCAATCATAAGAGCACGATCTACCAACTCCTGGTAGTTGTTGAAGGTGGCTACCATCAACTGCATACTCAACTCATCATTCAGTCCTTCCAGGAATTTCTCCTGCTTAGCTGCATCCGTAGCAACGTCATCTGGGGCATAACGTGCTAGCTTACTAAACTCCTCCACATACTGGCCAACTGTCCGTCCTCCTTGGCGCAAGTTACGAAACTCACGCTTCTTCATGGCCATTGCTCCTGCTGAAACATGGGCAGTACGAAAAGCCTGCTGAAACTGGTCCCATGTGACAGTGTCGACTGGGAAGGTGGCTGTGAAGTTCTCCCACCAAGATGCTGCGGGTCCTTCTAACTGATGTGTGGCAAACTTCACCTTCTCCACATCTGTGCATCCTTCTGTGGTCAACTCTCTAGCTATCTTGCGGAGCCAATCATATGCTACTATCGGCTCGGTGCTACTGGAAAACACCGGCGGATTCAGCCTAAGAAAACGGGCTAAGTGGCCAACAGGTGGTGGTGGTGGTGGGTTCTTGTTGTTGTTCCCCTGATTCTGATTTTGAACTAGCAACTGCATCAGGGTGTTCTGCTGCTGGATCAACTGAGTGAGCTCCGGCGGAAAGGTAAATCCGGGGTCACGTCTCGGAGGCATCTGAGGGTTTAGAAAAGATGAGATATAAGAATAGAGGGGGTCTAAAGGGAAAACACTACCCATATGCACATGAGGCAAAAGCACACGATTTCACTTCAATCAATCAAACAAAGGCATACAATCGATCTAGCTATCGCAAAGTGCTCGGACTACTATATTTACATGGTGGACTACTACTACTGATGAGGTGGTCTACTAGAAATATTCTACGGTTGTAGACTCCATGATATCTGCTCCTGCTTCATCAACGTAGTCATCATTGCTACTATCTTGTTCCGAGTCGGTGCCGTCAATGATGATGTAGTCTTCCGGGCTAATCTCCTTGGGTTCTTCGTCTTCATCTACTGGTGTCAGGCCTCCCATAAATATGCCAATCTTCTTTGTTAGGTCGGCATTCTTATCCACCAATACTTCAATTTCTTCTTCATAATCTTCGCGTGTAGCCTTGAGTTCTTCCTCTAGTTCCTTGATTCTAGTCTTAGCCTTCTTCAGATCTATCATGTCGGCGCACATCTGATTCTCCTGTCATCGAATGTGCTGGTTTAACTCCTGAATAAAAGCTGCAATTGATCTATCTTTCCTGGTGCTGATCATCTCCCAGTGTTCATCTCGGCGCCCACAAATCTGGTAGATAGTATCCTTGAGATCCTTGCGGTAGACTTCTCCAATGCGTCCCATGGCGATGTGAGCTGCCATACTCTTTCCTAGACTCCAAGTTGGTGCATCAAAAGAAAACTCTATGGGCTCAGTGACTGGCATGAACGTCCTTCCTGGAACTTGAACTTGTATCATCCAGCGCTCTTCTTCAGGTAAGGTGGCGTTGTAGGTTCCCGTGAAGCTTGGTACTCCTATGTTCAGGTATCTAGTGACTTCCTTCAAGTGGCGTCCAAAGGGTGTATCTTCATCCGGTTGTGTGAACTTGTTCCTTGCATCCGCCATCCTAAAGAGTAGAAAAGATGAGAAGTCAGAAGAGAAGAGAGTGATCTAGGTCTTTAACTTAGTGGTCGTGTCCTACAGTCAGCGTGTGCTCTGATACCATCTCTGTAGCGACCAGACCTCAAACAGTCTGATCTCTGTGCTCCGGTGTCTTCCCTGGATCAGTAATGCTGACACCACACAGTACTCGAAGGATTTATAGCAGAGTAGCAATCACACACTTATTACATCGAGTGTCTCAAAAGAGAACTTATTACAATAAATATGGCTTAAGGCCATCTAGTGACGATAACAGCGGAAGGCTTGGAAGATAAGTGAGTCCATCAACTCCAACGGCATCACTGAGTATAGAACCACGACCTAAAACTCCTTAATCGTCGTCTGAAAAGTCTGCAACATTAACGTTGCAGCCCGAAAACGGGTCAGCACATGGAATATGCTGGCAAGGTAACACATAGAGAGTAATGGAATGCAACAACTATACTATATGCATATTTGGCTGGTGGAAAGCTCTATGGTTACAGTTTTTGCGTAAAGCCAATTTTTCCCTACTTCAAAGGAATAAAATTAATTACTATCATGGTGGTTGTGAAACATTGAGAATGGTTGACAGCATTCTCAATCCCAATTAAGTAACATCATTAAAACCCATCAAAATTAATTTAGAGTAACATGTTGAGATTCACATGAAAATCCAAGTACTAGATACTCAAGATGTCCATAACCGGGGACACGGCTAATCATGATTAGTTTGTTACACTCTACAGAGGTTTGCGCACTTTTCCCCACAAGACTCGATCGCCTCCGTTGGATTTCTCGCACTGCATGATGTTTGAGAAACGGATGACCGAGACACAGTCTTTCAGAAGCGCTAGCACCTTACATGTGGGTAGACCGGTACACCTACTTTCCCCTACATCTGCTAGTCTACCCGTAAGAGTTCGCACGACTTAATCAACTATGCCAGAGCCCATAATGGCTTGTGGCTGCACACGGAAGTTTCTAGTATGAATAATCTCATGATCCCTTTGGGCCTGGGTGGCGGTCCAAATAAAACAGGCAAGTCCTGGTAACCCCAGGTGCCTCAATCCACCCAGATGTGTGTTAGGTTGCCACCTTAGATAAACCATTAATTAACAATCTCACATCTGTCATGGATTTCACTCACCCAATCCACGTCTACTAGCATAGCATGGCATAATAAGCAAACGTAGAAGTAACACCCAAAGGTTTGAGAATAAATAGGTAATAAGTACTACCTCATCTACTTCCCATCCCACAATTTAATTAGATCCTAATCATGCAATGTGTGAGGATTGATCTAATGCAATAAAACTGGGTTGTAGAAAAGGTATGATCAAAGTGTTACTTGCCTTGCTGATGATCCGCGTAACCTAGAGATTCAACGTAACAGGCGGCGCACTCCGGGTATTCTATCGCAGACAAACAACAAGCATACAATAAGTACTCATCTAATGCACAGGTAAAACTCAAATAGAAGATCTAACCAGAATGTTCAACTTAAGAACCCTGGTTGGCAAAAAGAATCAAATCGAACGAAGCAAAAGAAATCAAACGGCGAAAGAAAACAACTTCGTTCTAGTAATCTGGATCTAGGGCAAATTTTACAGTAACAAAAACATGTTTAAGTTGATTATTTGGAAAGAGGGTTTCGAGACGAAACTCCGGGCGCTTGAATCGCCTGATTCCGATAAACGAGCGAAAAGTTATACTGAAACGAAAATCGGATCAGAAATCGCGATCAGAAAATAACCGCGGAAAATCCGATGAAAAAGAAAAAAAATGACGAACATAATTTCTTTCTTTTTAAAAAAAAAAACTGCATGGAAAACGAAGCGGCGGCGAACCTCGAAAGGCGCGCGGCTCCGGCGGCGGCGGCGGCGGCTAAAGGCGGCGGCGGCTAGGGTTTCGGCTGGGCTGGGGCTCTCGGCCGGGCCTCGGGCGCTATATAAAGGCCCCAGGCCAGGGAGTCCTAGCCGAGTACGGCCCGAAGTCGGTTTCCATTTTTTTTAAATTCCGCTCGGAAGAAAAATAAAAAGAAATACTAAACGGACTCCAAAAATCACGAAATAAATTTTGCCGGATTCCTAAAATCAAGCCCGATAAAGTGAAAATTTATCTGGGCCCAAACTACAACTTTGAAAAATGCGCATTTTTCCTAAATTCAAATAAAAATACCGAAAAACTCCGAAATAAAACTTATTTGATTTTTTTATTAAATCCTCAATATTTCTATATTTTGGGAAAGTCATTTTATTCCCTCTCTCATATTTTTGTAATAGAAATAATTGATGATAAAATAAATAAAATCAAATGATCCTGTTTACATAATTTGAGAAAACTCAAATATGTAAATAACGAAATCCCCAACTCTCTCCGTGGGTCCTTGAGTTGCTTAGGATTTTCTAGGATCAAAACCAAAAGCAAAATAAAATATGATATGCACGATGACCTAATGTATAACATTCCAAATTGAAAATTTGGGATGTTACACCAAGTTAGAGCAAGAACCTTGGATGGTGGAGTAGGGGAGCGGAGACTTGGACCTTGTAATGCACTATCAGTATAAGGAGAATTGGTACAGATGCTCCATTTATGTTGCTGCAGAGGACCACCATCATCGCCTTCCTTACTCTTTTCCTTCCTCTTTCTTGATTTTGCCTTGTCAAGTCAAACCCACAAGAAAAAGGAATAAAATTTTCTCTTCAGAACTCATTGATGCATGATACTGACGAACACTACTTTCATGTAAGACGAACACTACATATCACACTGCCAAGTAAGAGCAAGCACCCGCGATGGTGGTGTGGGGGAATTGCGGTGATCAACTAGAGAGCTACGTTGACTATCTTCATTTAGCCTTGCTGTTTCTTGAGAATCATGTGGGGAGGATGACACTGCACTCTTTAAACGAGTATGGCATCTCACAGAAACCCACCCGGGTGACTGTCTCATCATAAGTGATTGACGAGGGATACAAAAGAGCATTAGTTTGATGTACGAACATGGTTAATAGACATATGTAGTATGTATCAAAAACAGGAAGGCATGTAATTATCAAAGGTATTATGTGTAAAGTAAGCAGATGCAATTTAACCAAATTGGAAGCAATACAAGCTAGACACCATATGCAACATGCAACCACATTTGACAGCGCGAAGTTAAAGCAAGCACCTAGGATGGTTGTGTGTGGCAATTGAGATCATCAACTGTAGAGCTACGTTTACTGTCTCCAACTGCTGACACTGCACCCGTTAGAGCACTGGAACGCTTAGTGCTTATCTTCGAATTACACTGGAGCGACTTCTGTCTTTTCTTTTCTGCATTCATCAACACTGCGTCAGAGTCTGAAATACCCATGCATAAAAAACAATAGTGTGAGTATGGGTGAAGTGTGTGCACAATTAGTACAGTGTAAAGGTAGCAGATAGCAGGTCGGTGAAAAATAAATGACGAGAGACATATGATAGCTCTACAACATGCATGGCACACTAAATTACTACATGATTCTATGAAAATAATAGTCGACTGAAAGCAAATAGGTCAGTCCATTTTTTCTGCATCGTCCGATGTACAAAGAATGGGCAGATTGCCTTCATCTACCTCCAGCGAGCCAGTGTTGACGATCTTCCTCGAAATGCCAGCGACCACCGGCCCAGTATTCCTCCCCTGCCTGCGCCCTCCCCTCGACCTCACCGCACCGCCATGCTTGGCACCGCCCCTAGCCATCCATTCAAGCCCCGCCGACCTCCAGATCGGGCGGAAGCAGCTCTTGCGCCCCACACCCGTATGATAGACACCGATGCGCCGCTTCCTCGGGGAATAGGCGGACTAGGTGCTCCGCGCGCCTAAGCGGGTGCTGCTTCTTTTAATTGCGGTTCGACTGACCCTGAATTGAAATCTAGGCGGGCTATGACCTCTAACAAAGGTGAAATAGTAAAAGGGAGGAAACCTTGTGCATTTAGTATCACGAAGAAGATGCAGTAAGAAGCGGAGACGTAAGATTTGCACGGTGGGATGAATACGGTGTGAGCGGAGACGTAAGATTTGCACGAATAAGGGAAGAGGAGTACCTCTTTGTGCTGGCAGTGCTATGTCCTCCTTCTGTTTTTCCGACGATCTTCTTGTTGTTCGGCGGAAACCAGAAGTTGTGGAGGACGGTGCACCCTTGGACGAACCCATGGCCAAGTTGTTGAATGTGGTGCGGTGGCCGTCTGTCGGCGGCGGGGAAGCAGATCCGAGGTGGCGAACGACGGCATAGTGGGAACAGCTCTGGTGCGGTGGACGGTTGCGATAGTGGAGCCGCAACAGTGAGGCCCAGGATGGCATGGTCGGAGTGGTTCTGGTATGGCGCACGTCGGCGTCGGCGTCGTGGAGGCAGCTCTGCCTCAGCTTCAGCTGCTAAGTCCTTGAGGGCGTTGCGGTTGCGGTTGCGGTTGCGTTGGACGACAACGTCGGGGTACCGGCTCCAGCGTGATGGAGGAGGGCGGCGGTGGATTGGCCGCTATGGGGTGGAGGACGGAGGAGGCTGGGGTTTCGCGGCTGGTGGAGAGGGTGCTTTTGCACCCACAGAGTATGAATGGGGAAATAGAGGGAGGCGGGGAACTAAGGGTGAACAATGTTTCGGTTTGAGACGCGCTTGTTTGAAATTTGGGGAAAGTTACAAATCCCATCTAAAATTTCGGACATATTGCGGGTTGGGGATAGGACAGTCATGTCAGGTGTCCCAAATGTGGGCGGGGTAGATTTCGGCCGAGCGCATGGGTAGGCGCCCACAGCGTATGAATGCTTCTCTGGCGTCTTGGTGAAGTTACAAACCTACCCCGGTTTAGACCTTTGGACATCGGGCCGATAGGCTACACGGGCCAGAGTCAGGACAGTAATTTCCTACCACCAAAACATTAGTCTCGCGTGGTTTTGGGTGACTAGAGGCCTATTTGACGCTTCGTTCAATATTTGAGAGCAGAAGCATTAACGTTTTCGGTTCTCTTGAATTGAACTTTCAGGATTTGTCAATCTTTACAAATCTTTACTCTTGAAAATCCTAAAGCTACGATTATTTTGGAATGGAGGGGGTACATTTGAATATACATTGTACACGAGTATGTATTAAAAAAATATGCAACTTACCTCAGTTCATGCATGGTTCAAGATATAATATCCTTGGTTGCAAAAAAAAGTTAGATATGCGTATGAATATATATAGCATGTTCAAACTCACAACAAAGATTGATGCCCCCTTTTACATCTGATTTACAAATGCCATTTTCTCGGGTTCAAATAGATGAATGCACTTCCTATGAATTCGAATCTTCGAAACCCCCTTTATGTTGAATTCGACATGTATTCTATTTCATAGCTAGCAATTTGGAATGTATCCATGCAAGTGACAAATGTATAAAGTGCTTCACACTAACAACATGGAGTGCACTAATTAATGTTTATATATGAATTGCAAAAGCATCCATTGCCTGTATTTCAAACCGTTCTCACTCTATGGATCGATAATATGAAATAAATACATGCACATGCTAGAATTCAATTATAGTTGAAGAAAGAGCCTACTCCTGGTACTGTATGTTAGTGATAGGGGTGTGTACAAAGTACACGTGAATACCAGGCATTGTGCGTGTGTGTATACTATCGACGAACTAGCCCCCAAGCTTGTATAACATACTAAGGGCCTAGGGTTACATATCATATATAGTCGGCTTATCACCAGTGGGGATAGAGTCCTCTGCAACTCTGGTAGCTTCGTGTTGTACGCCGAGTCCTCCACATGGGTCTTCGTATAACACGTCTCGGTCCAACATATATGTGGCGCAGGATGGAACCAACCCATGAGTCTTCATGTTGACCCGCCACAACTAGAAATGATGTGCCCACCACACCACACACGCAATCGGCCACTAAGAAAATAAGCATATACAATAGTACAACGGTATCTAGCTCACGATGCGTCTCCATATTTTGTTGATGACATTGAGGGACTTTGCATTTGATGCGTGCTCCGTATTTTGTTGACGACACTTACGGTCATTGTATTTGAAGCGAAAGCACGATATGGTCACTGGACTTCAGAATAAGCTCATCACGGTCACCACATACATTTTGTCGTGCTAACCAACATGTGGTTGGATGGTTAGAGGACAGTGGTTTCTCGAGCCCACCAAGGTTAAAGTCCCGGTGCTCGCATTTATCTTGTGTTAATTTCAGTATTTTCCGGCGACGTACGTTCAGTGGGAGGAGATGTTCCACTCGACTACGAGGCACCTATGGTGACTTCGTAAAATCTCAAGATCATATATGCTAGCCCACTCTCTCGAAGGTGCTCATAGGGGTAGGTTTCGCGTGTGTGCGCTTATAGCGGTGAGTGCTTGCGCGTATATATGAGCCCTTGCGTCTGTACCGTGTTAAACAAATACATATCATGATTATACGGTCACTGGCTCACCTGTACTACTCCGTATTTTGTTGATGACACAATCAATTGACCAGTCAAACGTTCCATGCAGCGCAACTAGTGTTGCATCATCGGGGCGCGCAACCGTGGGGCCCACCTGTCAGCCCGTATATGAAAGAAAGAAATGGTAGTTTGAGTCTGTACTGTGTTAATAAAATAGGAGTACATTTTAGGTTGATCATACGGTCACCGGCTCACCATACAGCTTCGTAATTTGTTGATAACACGATCAATTGACCAGTCAAACGGTCCACATTCAGCAGCACACATTACCATAGGGCCCATCCGTCAGCGCGTATATGAAGGACAGAAATGGTAATAAATTAGTGGTCGGTGGGTATTCGAAGTCGTGAGACCTCTGGTTGGCAGTCACCGGCGGTTGGGGGGCGTTCATTGGGTGGTGGGGTGGGGATCCCTGGAGAAAAAGCTCGGCGGGGGGGGGGGGGGGGGCTAGAGGGATGGCCGGTGCGGCGGCGGATCGGCGGTGGGGAGTGGTTTCGGGGAGGGCGGGTCGGCCGCGGGTGGCGGGGGGTGGCGGTTCGGCCGGTGGTGGCTGGCGGCCCGGGGGGGGGGGGGGTGGAGCTTGATGATAAACCGGAGGCCCTTGATTTCGTATCCAACGGCTGGAAAATCTAATGACCAGAGATGAAGAAGTCAGTCGACCGACGTGTAGCCTCACCCCGCACGTACACATGCACGCACGCAAGATACGCACGCAAGACACGCACGCATGTAGGCGTGCAACACTGACACGCACACACACACGCATGCTGGCGTGCAAGACTGACACATACACATGCACTCACGCACACACGCATGTACGCACCCATGCATGCAACACTGAAACGTACCCTTGCACGCACACAACACTCGCATGCCTGCATGCACACAACACACGATGCAAGACACACATTCAACCTATACGTGCATGCACCCTTTGTTAAGGACATGGATTGTTACGGGTATTAATCAATCTTATCTGTGATAAGCAGAACATTGATGTTTGCAGCGGTCTTTATGAATCACAACGTATCATATGGGCTATCAACATAGTAGGCTTATCTACATGAAAAAGATGACTTCACACTCAATGAACAATCATCGGTTTATGAAATGCCTGCTTCTGACCCCCATGGCCCACCAAAGGTTCCTCTGCTGTGCGCTGCCTGCGTTGGGCCACTGACATGTATGCCATGCACCCAAAGAGCCCACATGTCAGTGGAAGAACGGCGCGGTGTCCTAGGTCAGAGTCGAGGGTGCCACTCGCGACATGCCCGACTGAACACGTCTCCGTGCCGCATTCAAACGCCTCCATGAAACCCGCCCGTGTGGAAGCCAAGAAACCCACTCTGGACACACGTCCATTCATGACCGGGCCGGCGTTAAACGCAACGCCGGCCGAGCTCCTCCCGTACGCCATCTATTTAATCTCCTATTTAAACGAGGCCAAACGCCGGCCAAGAATCGCACACCTCCGCCGCTTCCCTATCTCCTCTACCATTTTGTCCACTCTTACAATGGCTTACGAAGAGTAGTTATTCCGCATCCAAGCCGGCTGGGTAGCCCGCCAGATACGAGCTATGCAGCTCGCTGATCCACCTCCCTCCCCTCGCCCGACGGAGCCAGTTGCCGCCCCAAGCCGGTGCGCGGTTCAGCAACTCGCCGTTCCAGGCCAGCTCGACGAGGAGCGGCGCACGGGCGTCGTTGCTGCCGTCCACGCCGCCGCCTCGTACCGTGTCTCCCGTTTCTGTGGCCAAGACTCCCATGCCGGCGGCCGCACCATGCAAGCAGTGATAGAAGCCGGGTGCGCGGAGAGCGACGAGTCGGTGGCCAGCGCCTCCGCGTCCGCCGCCATCATCGAGGAGAAGTAGAACACGGGAGGCCACCGCCGCTTGGGTCCCATGAAGGCCACCGCGGAGGCGACGCCGGCGTACACAGCAGGTGTCTTGCCGGATCCTTTTTTTGCGAGGACCTTCATCGACCCCGCATGAGCTCCACGGAAGAGGGGAATGTTAGGATGAACTCGAGCCGGTGCCGGCCATGGCGAAGTAGTGGCCGGTGATGAACTCGAACCGGTGCCGACCACCATCATCTTCGGCACCAGCCAATGATATCAGTTGGGTAGTGGGGAAGCGAGCCGTCCTTTGCGCTGAAGCATATACCTTCGGGGCTCCCGGTAGTCCGATGATCGTGCTGCCGGACATGAGGAACACAAATCGATCGGCGGGCGACCATTTAGGCCAGGTATTATATACCTGTGCTGTCCAGAACTAGCACCGCGTAGTTCATTTGAATGTAATGAAATCCGTCATGTTTGTATGAAAATCCGGTATTTTATATGATTTCCGTCGTTGTTTATATGAAATATCAGTTTGTCTACGTGTTTGCGTGAATTTCGTCCGGTTGGTTGAGTTGCTGTCATAATGTGTGCGGCTACGGTTGGATGGCGTAATTTGCGGGTCACCAGTCGGTCTGCGGGCGGCTCGGACGGCGTTGTGGGACAAAAAAACACAGCTTGTGCGAGCTCGTCTCCAACCTGTGCGTTGGAGGATGCATGACAGCATGAGCACCCGAGCCATTCCTCGTTCATCGGTGGCAATGGCACCGGTGGACAAAAGGGTCGCCAATATTTTGGCTACCCCGGGCAAGATCCAAACAGCCCCTCGCAATAGATTCAAATCCCTTGTTCGCTGTGGAATTTTTCCATGTGTTGTTTTCATGGACTAGCAAGATGCCCGTGCATTGCACGGAACATCAAGATGCTTTTTTTACAAACTCCCGCATGCATGCAAGGGATAATTAATGTCCTCCTTTGCTAGTACCACGAGGCAAACACCATTAATATTGCATCGATTAGTGTTAGTGGCCTTGTATATCTGCAAATTGTAATTTTGATAGTGGCCCCTTGTATATAAAAATGGAGGGAGAAAGATGAGAGATAAGGTGAGGAGGAGTGGGGCGTGGTGGTGACTGGTGGTCGGACTGGGCGGAGACATGGGAATGGACGAGCATTATGTCTAGGTTTGTATCTCTCTCACACACACCCACGTAGGTAGGGGACATGCACGAAGAGAAGAGGTGCACGCACGGCGCACGTACTCCCGTCTCTTTCCCAACCACACCCACGCGGGTACACGGTGGAGCTCATTTCTGTACGAAAAAGGCAGCCCACGTGGTAATTTGGCATGTGTACTGGTTGTCCACTTGGTGGAGGGAGGATCGTCTACCATGGGTGAATAAACAAATTGCGACTTGACGCGTTATGTTAAATTAAAAAAAGAGGCAAACCATGTGGGGCCTACCTTAGAGGCAAGGCTCTATACACTGGAGTACTTTTGATGTGTCCCGTCAACTCGCAGAACGAGGAGAAGCTTGCTTAGTACACCGTCTCCCCCACCCACGGGCGCGGTGGCTCGCAGGATGAGGTGAAGCTTGCTTACTGCGCCTTACGCCCGCTCCCTCGCCCACGCGCGCGGTGGCTTGCAACACGAGGAGAACATTTTACTACTCCCTCCGTTTACTCCTCGTCCCTACTACGTACTTTGGTTAGTACTCCCTCCATTTACTTATACAGGGCCACTATAAAAAAATACATTTTGCATCTATACAAGGCCACAAATAGTAATCAAGACAAAAGTTACTACTCCCTCCTTTCCAGTTTATGGCTCAATTTCATAATCTCTCCAACCAAGGTAGACGGTGAGTGGTCGAATTAATTTCGTAGTTTGAAAAAGTAATTAGTACGATCGTTTTTCTCAAGAAGTTATGTTTACCGAGGCATTAATTAGAACGAATGCATGAATGACCACTAAATTTCCATGAACTTGTACATGCATTGGTTAGTTTCCTCTTGACACTGCTTGCGTCGGGTGATCTAATGCACCTCGAAATCCAACATGTAATGGTACTACTACGAGTATAGTAGAATTGAGACTTATCAAACGGAAAAACGAATGTTTTTAAGATGAGCCCTATAAACCCTAGTGGGTATGTACTCCGTAAAAACAGATTTTTCCAAAACTAAGTCCCTGCCTTTCATGAATTCTGTAGTATACTCCTCCGTCGACGCTCCCTTTCATGAATTCTGTACTTCCTGTCGCCGACATGTGGGACATATAGCAACCGGGTCGACGTGTTAAGCACCAAATAACAGTGCAGAACAGTAGGGGGGACGCACCCCACTAGTACCGGCCTAGTAGTAGTAATGAGCAATGAGACGTCAAATCACAATGCCGCACTTTCCCAGACGGACGAAGCAACCATTATTTCACACTTCGGTTCGCCATCATCTCAAACCACGTACTAGTATTGCTTCTGCCTCAAGAGGGACACGCGCATCGCCTTGGTACATCATGACACGTGGGACCGCATGATAGGCCATGCTCCCCCGCCGATCGCTCGATAAAATCACCTCATTTTTACTATACTTCCTCCGTATCGGTTTACTACATGGCATGCACGTCGTTCTAGGTTGAGAATTTAACTGGCTATATATGTGATGAACAGTACTCTAGCCTTTTAAAAAAATGTATACTTTTGTACAGTAGTACTATCGATGGATTGCGCCATGGAGAAAAAATTGAAAATAATAAAAAGGTGCTACATATAGAGAGCGCTCGTCGCCAAATTATGCATATAGTACTATTAAAAAAGCTAGTGCGTGCTTAATTGGGGTGCTAAATTCTATTAAAGTAATACTAGTAGTATGTACATACTGAAGAGTTAAAGTAACGAGAAGAAACATAACATAGTTCTGCTGGGGGCTCAGCACAACACACTCCTCAAATTAAACTAAGCACACCTGAAATTAAACTATGCAACTAATCCGGTAGACACTGCATTAGAAGTTTAGAACCACCATGAGCAACGACACTGCCACCTTACTCGGAGTCCTCGTCCACGTCCTCGACTTCATCCTTGTCCCTATTCCTCTTGGCTGATACTTCTTTGCTTGAACCGCACACTTGGCTGTTGCTTTTCATCCAACCCTTGTAGATATTGAAACAAAGGTAGCCATCCATTGCAGCGTAGTGGATGAGGTCTATATCTAGTACATTCCTCTGCCATGCATGACGATGAAACGTGTATGGAGGTTTCTCCAGTTTACCGTACGAAGGATGAACCATGGCTCCTGCTAGGGTCAACACTGAAGGCTGACGAGAGGGCACCAGCCGATTCTTCTGGAGGTCGAAGGGGTTGCCTACAACGAGGCCTATCCGACCCAGGACTTCTTCGTCGTTCGTAAAGTCTACAGTAACGAATTTCACTATTTTGTCCTTGAGGAAGTTCTTAAAATCCTGGCACTCAATGTCGGCATGGCATATGTGGTAGACCAAGCAAGCATTATGTACGCAAACCTAGATCACGGCGGGCTTCTTCCTCTCTTTGTCCTTTAGATCCTTCTCTCGTCCCAGGACTGTGGTGTACTCAACATCTAGCCCAGCGACCCACTCATCATCTGAGTTTTTGAACATGCGTCTGAAGCGAGAAAGGCATCCTTTCACCATCGCGGAAGAACGGGTGTAGATGACGTCGAACTCATCGCCGGTGATGGTTCTAACCTTATACTCACCACTGATTGTGGAGATTTGGGACGCCATGGATTTGGGAGGAGGGTTAGGATTAGTGGAACTGCCGTAATGTGAATGGACGGGACGACTAGGAGCGAACCGCCGTAGTATTGAAGGACGTGCGGGGACGAGTAGGAGCGAACTGCCAGCGTGCGAACGGCAGGGTAGTGGCTTTCCATTCTCCCATGATACGGGCTTCCGAGAGCCCTTGGATCTGAGATCGAATGGTTGCATGGCGTGACTCTAGACCTATGGGTGAATATCCTATCCTGGAGGGTTATTCTGCAAATTTTCAACAACTTAGCATGCGACTGTTTGATCTCAGATCCAAGGGCTGCCAGCAGCCCGTATCATGGTCACGCCTACCACGACCGTCGCGTCGCTCGCGCCCTTGGAGATTTAACACGGTGCGTTAGGCTATCTGATGTTGGCATGTCATACATAGTCATCACTTAGTCACTCATACTACAACAAGGTTAGCTATAAGTGTATTTTTTACTCCTCTCTATCTCTTTCTTCGTACTCAAGGAAGAAACGTGCTAAGCGCGTGTATTTATTGCATTTGCCAAGGAGTGACCTCTTCCAATGAAATGGTGTTGCTAAGTTTGCTTCATTTAATTAGCTATAGACTCAAAATTTTCTTTTCACCTAGGTACATGCGCTTAGCACCGTTTCTTCCTTGGGTCACCAAACTAGTCTCTCTCTTCTTAATTAACTTGCCACATCAGACTTTATGCCTATGTGGCAAGCTTAAGCACCTGTAGGAGCAAGTAAAAGTAAGTACAATAGTGCGCTTTACATGGCATTTTTGCATATGTGGAGGAAAGAGAGGCAAGGAAAAAGTGGAGAAGTGGGCTCTCATGCAAGAGCCAGCCTCTACTACATGGTGGAGCATTGGGAGAGGCACCTGTATGGAGGTGGTCAGGAATCTGGGAGACTCACGCCGGTCGTAGCGCCGCAGTTAAAATGATAATGGCAAGTCAAATCACGGGGCCCCACCTGTCCAGCAGTAACTCGCTGTCAAATCACACAACCCTACGTTTGTAGCAGCCTTCTCCCTTGTCTTCTCGCGTCTCTGTCGAACCGACTAGGCGGAACTGCCCCGCCGCCTACCATGCAGGAAAAGGCCCGCCCTCGACTTTTAAATACAACTACATCCGCTTAAGAATCCAATGATATACTTTTTGTGACATAGTAACTCATATTTAGTTAGTCAAATGGATGAACTAGAACTACGTGCAGGCCCTATAAACCGAGACACTTAAAAATAAAAAAATTGAGACAGAGAGGGTAGTTCAACATGTATCTTTTTAGATCAATATAGTCGGGATTCACCAAGGAGCAAAACCAAGTGGTAGGCTGCTCCTGTCGTGTTGGCGTATCAACTCAAGCAGGGTCAGTCCGCACATGAAATGGCGACACACTTAACAGGACCCCTTTGGCCGACATGTGGCTCATCCACCATCTTGTTCCACATGCGATGCACCAAATTACAGTTCAGAGCAGCGGTTGGAATTGGAGGCACCCCGGTTGTAGCGCCGCAGTAGTAGAAAATGAGCGACGAGGGGTCAAATCACAAAGCCCCACCTTTCCCGCATTAAGCTGGATGGATGAAGCAACCATCATTTCACTCTAGGACGCAAGAGAATAAAGAAAAGAGAAAACAATGATGCATGCGGCAGCTACCTATGGCACCCTAGGGTAGGGGTCTCCACTACAGATCCTTTTTTTGAAAGCGCCTCCACTACAAATTGGCTTCTCCCTCACCCTCTTGAAGAAAACCGATGATGAGTGCGGCGGTAGGGTTGTTGTCACAGCCCTAGCTTTGGCCTTGCTTGTCATTACTTCATCATCTTGCATCATGTTTAAATTTCTCAGAAACTTGAAATGGGGACTGACCAAACCCCTAGCATCAAAGGAATGCACTAGGTTCACCTAAAATATTTTCATTAAATCCAAATGGCTTTCAAAAATGTTCATCATTTATGGAAAATGCTGTAAACAGTAACCAGAGGTGATGCACATGTTTCCATGACATATTTGGGCTCTGAATTAAATCTTACTCTATTTGCATTTGGGCATTTAAATACTACAAAATATTTTAAATGCTCAAATAATCATAAACTAAAATGTTTACTGTGGGATATATTGTAAACAGTAGCCATGATTAGTTTCATGATTTTTGGAAATGCCCTGGCATTTTTAATAAATCCCTAAAGTCTACAGAATAATAGAAAACAAGAAATAAGGGAGAGAGAGAAGAATAACCTGAACCACCTACCTGTAGCCAGCCCAGCTCACTGGCCAGCCCACCTGGCGCCTCCTGTCACTTCCCTCCTCGCGCCAGTAGGCAGGGGCGCGTGCCCGGCGCGCACAGCCACACGCCGGCCACCTCCACCCTGCCTGCGTGCTCCCGCGTCGCCCTAGACCTCCCTCGCGACGCCACGCACCCCCTAGACCTCCCTCACTCTCTCCCGTGTTTCTGCCCCCTTCTCTGCTCTCTCCCGCGCCACACCCGAGCGCGCCCGTCGCCGCCGTTCGCTGCCACCACGGCCACCGGCCACCCCATGCCCCGCCGACGCGCCATGAAGCTCCGCCACGACGCCCTCTTCCTCCTCGTCGAGCTATGCCTCACCGGGAGCTCTGCATCGCCGTCCCGCCATCGTCTTCCTCCTCGGATCACCAGAGATTGTCTCGGCCGTTCCGCCTGCACCGGACTTTCCCCGAGCCGCTGAGACCTCCTTCGGCCTCGCTGTGAGCTTCTCCACCTCCTCCCCTTGCTCCCGTGCTCAGCTTCTCGCCGCAGCCG
The DNA here is from genome assembly GCF_056163025.1 of Triticum urartu. Lineage (NCBI taxonomy): Eukaryota > Viridiplantae > Streptophyta > Magnoliopsida > Poales > Poaceae > Triticum > Triticum urartu. Next base: position 373,701,833 of record NC_141874.1, read on the forward strand.
TCATTTCGACGATGACCGAACCACGCCGCCGCCTGAGCTCCTCACCGCTGTGGCCACGGTCACCGTAGCCTCCAACCGAGCTCACCCACGTGCTCGCCGTGCCATGTAGGTGTCGTGGGAGCCAAGCACGCAACCCCACGGCCACCATAGCCTCGTCCCCGAGCTCGGCTGAACTTCGGCCGCCGCTGCCGTTGCCACCGCCGTCGTCTTAGACCACCCCGGCCCAAGCTAACCCTACGAGTCGATGCGCGCAAGCTCTAGCTCCTCATAGATGGGATCAGCCATCGATTTGGTCGCCGGAGGTGAAATCCTGAGCCCCTCCACCGTCTCTGGCCTCGCCGGCGACGAGCCGTGGGTCAACTTCGGCGAGTTTGACCCCGGTTGACTAGGTTTGACTTCCCCCCTGACTCATTGACGTGTGGGCCCCAGGCCACTAACTAAACTAGGTTAGTATTAGTTTAACGCTAACTAAACTTAGTTAGTTTAATTGACACTGACAGACAGGACCCATAGATCAGGGTTGACCCGGACCGTCTCAGTTGACTGCTGACGTCACACTGACGCCAGGCTGACGCAGTAAATCCTTTTCTGGATTTAGTCTTATATAGGAAATTCCATAAAATAGCTAAAACTTCTAACCTAGTTGATGCGTGCCATCGCCGTCTTCTTAGACCACCCCGACCCAAGCTAACCCTACCAGTCGATGCGTGCGAGCTCCAGCTCCTCGTAGATGGGCTCAGCCGTCGATTTGGTCGCCGGGGGTCAAATCCCGAGCCCCTCCACCGTCTCTGGCCTCGCCGGCGACGAGCCGCGGGTCAACTCCGGCGAGTTTGACCCCGGTTGACTAGGTTTGACTTCCCCCCTGACTCACTGACGTGTGGGCTCCAGGCCACTAACTAAACTAGGTTAGTATTAGTTTAACGCTAACTAAATTTAGTTAGTTTAATTGACACTGACAGACGGGACCTACAGGTCAGGGTTGACCCGGACCGTCTCAGTTGACCGCTGACGTCACACTGACGCCAGGCTGATGCAGTAAATCCTTTTATCGATTTAGTATTATATAGGAAATTCCATAAAATAGCTAAAACTTCTAAAAATCATAGTAATTCAACCGTAGCTCCAAATCAAATAATTTATATATGAAAAATTATCAGAAAAATGCAATCTATTCATCTGTACCATTTTCATGCATGTTAGAACAATGGTTGTCCTCTGTTTTGGACAAAACAAATAAAGGGCATTAAGTAATCATATATGGAGTTGGAATTTGAATCATGTATTCAAACCAACTTCATTTAAATCATAGCTAGATGCATTAGCTCAAATCACAGCATATTGCCATGTCATGATCATGCATCATATTGTGGCATTGCATTGATTGTGTTCTTTCTCAGTTGCCGGTGATTGTCCCCTCTCGATAGACGTGTTCCGACGACGTGATCAATGACACCGATGAAGAGCTATACTATCTTCAGAAGTGCCAGGCAAGCAAAACCCCCCTTGTTCATTCTGATACAATCCCACTCTCTCGCTCCTGCTCTCTTTTACTGCATTAGAACAACAACGATTCATCTGTTACTTGCTGCGGTAGTTGAACCCCTTATCCTCTGCATGACCTGTCAATTCCACAGTAAATAGATGAAACCCACTAGCATGAGTAGGAGTTGTTTGAGCCCTAATGTGCCTACTCATTCATGCTTGTTTGTCATGCCTACTATTGCTTAGAGTTGTGTCAGGTCTGATTCATCGGGGATGAATTGGAAAGTTGTGAACATGTCCTACTGTGTGTGAGCTAAGTGTGTTGAACACGATTTGGTAAAGGTATCGATGAGAGGCCATGTAGGAGTACATGGTGGGTTGTTTCATTGGAACCGTCCTTAAGCACCGAGATCTGTATGTGTGATTTAAGAACCAGTTACTACCATGCATTGGGATCCTTAATTGACCCTCTCGGCTTCTTAACCACCCTAGTCCTCTGTCCAGGAGTTGCAACTAGTTTCTGGTGTTTGTAGGATATGTGTTGGCGGCCGTGCGTAGCGCTGACCCCAAGGGTGGGCTATGATGCGGTAGATACACCGTGGCCGGGCATGTCGGGCGCCCGTTTGGTGTCTCGGAACCCTGTACACATCGTTCGGGGCCGTGTGTGGAAACCTTGGCCGGACTCCCTGCGGATGGAACCTGGATAGGCGATAAACCTGGACTAGAGACTTGAGTGTTTAGGTAGGCCGTGGCCGACACCCTCATTGGGCTTCCGCTAGAAGGTTGCCGAGTACATGTCTTGTAAACGACGGTAAGTGGTGAGAGCGTGTATGAAGAAGTACACCCCTGCAGGGTTAACATCATCTATTCGAATAGCTGCGTCCGCGGTAAAGGACTACTTGGTTGCGTATACAGTTCGTAGACAAGTGAAAGTGGATACTCTAAAATGCGCAAGATAAGCATGAGTGCTATGGATGGCGTTCTCGTGGGAAGACGGGAGCGGATGCATAGTGGTGTATTGATATGGTGAATATGTGGACTCGTGTGCACCACCTCAAAAGAGTTGCTTGCAGTCATAGTTCAGGTTAGCCACCTAGTCAAAGCTGGTTTGCTGCAGTTAAACTCCACCCCCCTTTGTTGATACCGATGCATATGTAGTTAGTTCTGATGTAAGTCTTGGTGGGTACATTTGTACTCACGTTTGCTTAATTTATGTTTTGCAGAGAGACGTCAGTCTCGCTACTAGTTCCGTGTGGACTTCGACGTTTAGCTTGATACCTCAGCTACGATCTTGTGCCCTCGGCAGGATCTGGTAGATAGTCAGGCTTCTTAGCCTTTTTCATTTGTAGATGTCTGTACTCAGACATGTTAAGCTTCCGCATGTGCTTTGATTTGTATGCTATGATTGTTGGGTCATGAGACCCATGTTTGTAATATCTCGCTCCTCGGAGCCTAATGAATAAATACTTGAGTCGTAGAGTTATGTTGTGATGCCATGTTGTATTTACACATATCGAGCATATTGTGTGTATGATTGAAATGCTTGGTATGTGTGGGATCCGACAATCTAGTTGTTTATCCTTGAGCCTCTCTTATGGGGAAATGTAGTCTAGTGCTTCCATGAGCCATAGTAGTCCGCTACAGCCCGGTTCACCGGAGTCCTGCTAGCCCGACACTACTGCTCAGGACACTTGACTGGCCGGCATGTGACTCTGGATGTCACCACGTGCTCGATGTGATTCATGTATGCCTGTCCCCATAGGTTGGTGCCGCTTTGGGTTCACGACTAGCCATGTTGGCCCGGGTTCTCTATCATATGGATGCTAGCGACACTATCATATACGTGAGCCAAAAGGCGTAAACGGTCCCGGGCCATGCTAAGGTGACACCCGTGGGAATACCGTGCGTGAGTCTGCAAAGTGATATGAGGTGTTACCGGCTAGATCGATGTGACTTGGAATCGGGGTCCTGACAGTTTGTAGGAGTACTATGGCGTGCGGGGCCACGTCGTAGTAAACGGGTTCGAGCCGACGCCTTAAATATGTGTGGGCCGCTTGGTTTTACGGGAACGAGGCAGCATTTTGGGTTCGGGGACCGGCGGAGATATAGTACGTACAAAAAATTGTGGACGTAGGTCCGGCCGAAAGGCAATGATTCATGGGCCCTACATTTTGATATACCCGGGGCCGTGTGAAATTTGCTACTCTACTCAAAATTAGTAAGGTACACATGTATTGAACGCATGAGATTTCGAAACCAAATTATGAATAAATACACACTATAGCATGTAAAGCTTTGAGTCATATATGCATGATGTAGATGTTCGTTTAGTTCTTATAGTTCATCTCATTCAAAATCAACAAGTTTTATAAAAATGTTAAGATTCATGGGGTTGCGCATTGTACTCCCTCCGTTCCAAAATAGATGACCCAACTTTGCACTAACTTTGTACAAAGTTAGTGCAAAGTTGGAACAGAGGGAGTAAATCATAAAGTAAAAAACAAATAATGGCAATTCATTTACAAAAAAATAATAATCAATTATGATACAGAAGATTCTAGAACAAAGGAGAAGTGCTTGTGTTTTGAGGTTTGTGCATTATGCTTAAGTTCAACCATGGAGTCTTCTAAATTGTACATGTGGCAGATCTGGTGGAATGTTGATGACATCCAACGACCAGTAGTGCTCGGATTTGCCTATCTCTGCACTGTCGGGTTAGCTTCATCCAGCGACCATCTTTCAAAGTTATTGGCACATTATATAGTTCTTGTGACATAGTTGCATGTTTTGGAAAAAAGCTACTAGTGGGTTGTACTATCTATTTAGGAATAGAAGATGTATACATGGAAGTTGTAGGGAAAGAGATGACATGGAGCATCTCAATTTCTATGAGTAGGGATTGGAAAAGAGATGTCATTTGGTTCACATCATAGGAACTTTTCTATTGAATCTAGAGATGACATGTTTCTCAATTCCTATGAGGAGGGATTAGAAAAGAGATGTAATTTGGTTCATATCATAGGAACTTTTCTATTGAATATACGCTAATGTTTATTTTCCTATGAAATTAAGGGAGTATAGGAATCCATTCATATGAACCAAGTGGCTCTAAAGCTATAGAAATGATATCATGTTTATTTCCTTTGAAATGTGGACTATATGAATCTATTCCTATGAACCAATTGGCTCTAAAGGAAAAAAATCCTATAAAAATCATATCATATAGAGTTCCTATGATATTCCTCGACACTAAAGGATGCTTGAAATTGTTGCGGGTGATATGATGGTCTTTCTTTGTAGACTCCTCACACAACTTTATAGTTACCTCTCGAAGATGAATGAAATGATATATACATGGTATTATACATGTGCAATTTGGTACACGAAAACTCGGTAAAAGTTTGCGAGGTTCGAATTTTCAATAAAGCTATATGCACTGCATTTCGAAACGGAGGGAGCATACGGCAGTTGCTAACACTCACGTGGAAGATTTGTGTGTAGGAGGAGTGGCTGTTCTGTTAAATGACATGGCAAAACTGACACTGTCGGATGCCGATCTAACGGTCCTTACGGCGTTCGTCAGGAAAAGGCTTGTGGCGAACGTTTGTCGGATAATGATTTACGGACACATGCATTGCATTGATACGTGCCCCCCTCTCTCTCACGCACACGCACCCTCACGAGTCACGACTCTCCCGAGTCCTCTCGCAGACTCGCACGTTGCACCCACCGTCTATCTACAGGTAGACGTCACGCACATATGTGCTCTTCACACCCTACCCTCAGAACTTCTAAAAAACAAAAGACGACGCGCACATTTTATTTTAGCTCACACGTCACACACTTGTACTATTACTCTTGCGGCGAACGTTCTTTGGGCATAGTATATTGTACTCCCACAAAGAGAAGCGGTGCACGCACGCACTAGTTCTCTCACACCCACTCGCGGGTACACGTAGGAGCACATTTTTTTGAAGCTGGTACAACAAAATCACTCCACTATATATAAAAGCAGGAGCCTTAGCGCTTGCTTTACTAGGGTTCCTCTCGTTCACTATCTCATGCTCTCCAGATCTAAGCAACACATAGGTGGCCACACTCTCTCTCAGCTCACGGCTGGTCACAAATCCGGCCGAACAACCTCGACCGTGGCAGGGGTGTAGGTGCATCGTTCACGCTGTCGTCGGCGGCGAGGGAGGAGACCAACGGCTGCCCGCGCGTCTCGATTGGCGGCCGTGCCGTTCTCTCCGAGAGAGCACCGGCTCGGGAGGGCCTCCAACCCCTTCTTCCTCCCTGCGGTATTGTGGCCAAGATGCGGCCTCCCGACGCCATCTTTGCGACATGCCGACGACCCTCAGGTATATATTCCTTCGAAACCTGCCTTGCTCTACTGCCCCAGCTCCCTTTGTCTGGATCCTTTTCTACTTCTGTCCGCTGTTCCAAAGCCACCTAGACTTCTACTATTATTAGAAGTAAAGCTATTTCATACAGTCAACTCAAAGCGTTGGTTCAAACAGGGAAGAAAGTGGGAAAGCTATAGCATGAATCTAGGACTTGGTTCTAAGAGGAAACGGGGGAAAGTAGTAATATCTGTCACTATTTAAATAACCGTATTTCTTATTTGCGCAAACAGGGATGTCTGTCTCCATATCGTTTCGGGATGTCTGTCTCCGTATCATTTCTATCCGCGCAATCAAAAGCACACACCTCAGTTTTAGTACAACTGCGCAAAATGAGATGGCTATCCCTCGTTGCCGTCGTCTAACCTCCCGTCTTCAAGGTATCCCTACATTGGTAGTAACTTAGGTAGAATGACCAACACAATCTAAAAGAAGATGATTCATACGTTTTACTTCCTGATTGCAGTGGAGGGACGAGCGAAAACAACTGCATCCTAGTCCGGAATGCACTTTCTACCAGTTCATCCATGGACCAAGGACTAGCTGGCACGGCTGCACGGTGGTTTTTTGGACAGGTGCACGGACAAGAGGCATTGTGGTCTGCTTATTTCTCCAAATAGCGGTGCTTAAATTTAGTGGAATGCACAAGCATTTCAGCTGGTCAGTACACTGCATGGTTCGGTTCTGCATTCCAGCTGAGACCACAATTATAATTGGTTATTCTGGAATGAGAGAACCTAACCCTGAATGGTGGCAACAAGAAAAACCAGAGTGAACTCCAGGAAATTTAAGCCTGCCGGGAGGCCCTTTGCTCAGAGAGAAGCCTTGCTTGTTTTTTCCTGATTTGTAAACCTTCTCACAACTTTGTCTTTTGCTGTGAAATAGTATATGTTTGTTATGTTCTATGAATCATTGAGATGTATAAAATTGCTTAACTTATGCTTTTCAAGTTTTTTATGAAGACGAGTTTAATGTGAGTGTTCCACATGAGCGTTGGACTAGCGTGTGAATGTTTGGAATTTATTACATTGTGGCCTCAATTAACTGCATGAACCACTGTAACAAGATACATAGTTGCTTATATGTCAGACATGAGATTGTTGATTGTTAGCTGGTTGATAGCCTAGTGTTGAAGCGAGCTGAGCCAATGTGTCGTGTTTTGCACAACTGCTTACAAGTGGGGTAGCACCAACAGTGTTTACAAGTACTTATGTATACGTTGGCGCACAGTTCTCGAACGAGTGCTCTATTTCATCAAAACACACACTGCTCGTATGATAAACCATGACAACTTATGTCTTACCATGCCATATTCATGAAAAAACTAGTGAGGATGCATCTGTTTCGGCAACAATTACGATGGTTCTCACATGATTCACGGGCACACAAAAGTAGCAGCAGTTCCCATAGATGGATTCAAACAGAGTACTAGCCCCAGAGGGGTCGATAACATGCAAGGTTCGGATAATTAGACACAATCCAAACTACTATTAAACACTAGCCGGGGCAACTATTTCATGCCTCGATCTAATTTGGGCTGGACACAAGACGGACCTTGCCATGAAAATCATCGAGGACGTCCCGCAACATCTCAATCCTATGAACCTTCATGAAGACAACCTTGTGGCCTTGCCACTGATAAACTTGTTTGTGGAGGCATGCCACGTCATCTTCCTGCGTAAGCTTGACAAGAACAGTATTCCTCACAAACGAAGGAGTAGCTTTGAACTTGTTGTGCTTCAGTACACCCTGGACAACACGCCTGACAACAGTGAGGCTGGAATACAACTCTTCATTGGTATAACCACAAATGGCTTCCAAGATCCAACAGCCTAAGAACTCTGTTTTCCCAGTGCGTATATTCAGGTCGTCCGCCTCATAGAGAGTGACATGTACAACCACACAGTCCTTGTCTGCATCAGGGCTCTAATTGAAACATAATCAAATTCTGAATTACTTTTCAGTATAAGAAACACAAGTTATTTAAACCACTACGGATACCATGGCATCGAAGCTAATAAAATTTTGCATTATTAATCACCACATACTTCCTTTTCTAAAAAAATCACCACATACTTAGATGAAAAACCACAATCGAGACTGGCAAAGAAGGAAATCACCTTGGACAGCTCAGCGGGGGGGGGGGGGGGGGACACATCCTCGAAGGGGGAAAACTGCTCCTGCAGTGCCACGGGGGCTGTAACCTCAAACGGGGCATTGACCATCTCAGTATCTTGGGTCGCCTCGGTAGTTGCCTCCATCTTCTTGGAGCTCTCTATCTCGTGGGGATCAATCTCCCGCGTCTGCTCCAATATCGGCAAATCTTTGCCTGGTTCTCCTTGGTCCATCATGAAACTAACGAATACTAGGAGACCACTGAAAGGAAAACACAATCGCAATGACAATGAAACAAAAAAGAGAGTGAGGATCGGTTACTACTTTGCAAAAGTTCTTTTTTTTCCTCTGAACGAAAATATACCAACATCACGGATCCGCTTACCTTCCCTTCGTTCGGAGAGAAGAACAGTGGCAGATGCAAGTGTTGCCTTTCTTGAAGATGGTGAGGGAGAAGGGGATTCAACGAAGAGTGAAATGATGGTTGCTTCGTCCGTCAAACTTAGACTGCGGGGAGGTGGGGTTTTGTGATACGACGGCTCGTTACTGCCGCGCTACGACCGGGGTGACTCTCCGCCTGCATACTGCCTTCTAATTTGGTGGATGGCATTTGGGCCCGCGCGCTGCATGGCCCTCATGTCGGTGAACAAAAGTATAACGACATTCAGTAGAGGGAGACGTTTCAATGACCTAGGAGGAGCCAGAAGCAGTAGAGTGTCTCCATTGTACTAGTAGTAATTGTTTTTCTGGGTAGCTGTACAGTGTCTCCACTGTACTAGTAGTAATTGTTTCTCGGGTCCCAAGACAAAACAGCCCATCCACACTAGTAAATAGTAAAATCAATTCAAAAGCCCATATATTTACTGAATGAGAGGCGCTACCCACATCCAGCACACTGCCCCCCCCAAAAAACAACCTGGGTGCTCTTCTTCCTCCTCGCTCCCACCCACCTCACGTCAGCTCGCTCCACTCATACCCCCAAATTCCTCACCTCACTCCTACAGAAAACCCCAGCTCCCCTTCTTCCTCACTCCTACAAAAAACCCCCAGCTCCCCTTCTTCTTGGCTCGCACTACAACTAGGCTCGTTATTCGTTACTCTGCTCAAATTTGTGAGCGCGACGCGACACCCTCGAGGAAAATGGAGTCGGCTGACCCCAGCGCCAAGAAGATGAGGCTCCCGCCAGCGGTGACGCCTGTTGTAGATCCTGCACCCAGCAGCACGGGGAGAAGCGGTGACCCCGCCCCCACCGGATCCCAGGAACCCGTAGAATCTCGGGTGGACCGCATCAGCGATCTCCCGGACGCCATCCTTGGGGAGATCATCTCGCTTCTCCCCACTAAGGATTGCTGCCGCACCCAAGTCCTCTCAATTTGGTGGCGCCCTCTATGGCGCGCCATTCCCCTTAATCTCGACTGTCGTCAGCTATCTCTCTTCAATGATTTTGAAATCCCCAGAGCCATCACTCCTCCCACCAGGGCTCCGTTCAAAGCCTCTGCATCCCGTCATGCTACCTGAGCAAGCATACCATGCCCTGCACGGTGGACGCCTGGCTGGAATCCCCTGAATTCACAGAACTACAGCTGCTTGAGTTCTACTATTCCCCTGGAAATCACATACCACATACCGAACGCCATGAACTTGTGCCCTCAGCACTGATGTCCATCTCGGGGTTTTCGTCCTCTCTCCACACCGCCACCTTTGCGCAGTGCTACCTACCAGACAATCTGGTACTAAACCTTCGACTCCCATTTCTCAAGAAACTTTCACTTGTGCGGGTTCGTATATCGGAGGCCTCATTGCACAACATCATCCACTCCAGTTGCCCTGCGCTGGAGTGCTTGGTGCTTGTTTTCACAGTTAGAATCGGTTGTCTCCAAATAAAGTTGCCTAACCTTGTAAGAATTGGAATTTCTTTTGACGGAAGGCAGCTCATCATCCAAGATGCCCCTTCACTTCAAAGGTTGATCCTTGATTCTAGTTATTCACCGTTGCAAATAACCGTCCTCTCTGGGCCTAAACTGGAGACCTTGGGTGTAATACATGATCTCTGTGCTCATTTCAATATGGTGTTTGGCTCCACAGTTCTTCATGTACTTTATATTATCATCTACACTTGTAACCATAAGCTGCATTTTAAATTTCTGGGCATAATTTATATATCATCTTGGAGTACACATTTTGTACTAATATTATGTTCTATGCTCAATGAAGAGTTTCTCCACGGATGGCCTATCAATGGTGCTGGATTCTGTCAAGATCTTATATATATATCCAAATGAATAATTTTGATCTGAACAAGATTATTGGCTTGCTGCAATGCTTTCCATGTCTGGAGAAGTTGTATATAAAGGTGATAATTTCACGCACATTGGAAGCCCGCATATAGTGTACTAGAATTAACCGTTCAGCTGTTGCTCTTTCGACACTCTTCTTTTAGACCTTAACTGTTTTCAATCTTCATGTCTATTTAGGCAACAGGACGGGGTAAGAAAGTTATAACCAATCGGTGGATTCGTAAGCATCGGGATTTTCTCACTTCTCATGAGATTCGATTGAAGACAATAATGCTAGAACGATATGTAGCCAACCGTGCAAACACAAGATTTGTCACATTCTTCCTGTTGAATGCGAGGTTACTATTGTCCATCAGGCTTAAGTTTATCATCAGCATGGTTTTGACGGATGGGTATGTCGAAGAGCAAAAAAAGGAGTTTCAGGTGGGCAAAAGAGCTTCTGAACATGCTGGGCTTCTATTTACAACATATTGTGGTCATAATCCAGTAAATTTTACGACCCAGGATGTTCATTCTATGGACCTGGCCGATCCATTTGACTGTGACTGCCGAAAACAGTGCTGGAGTTAGATGTTGTTGCCCTTTTCAAGCTGGTTTTTTTGTAAACCTGATGAACAATTAACCCTCGTGCTTTTGTATAGTTTGTAAGCTGGAGTTAGATGTTCCTGCCCTTTTCAACTCGGCTGTGACTGTCATATTTTCTTTGAAACAAGGCAAATGGCTTGCCATTCGTTTAATTTAGAGTGAAATATTGTAACAAATCCAAACCAAGGGAAATAACATCACTCTCGCCGGCTGCTTGAGCTCACTGTGCATTACAGAAGCCAAGTGATTAGCCCCCACCAGCACCCACAAACCTATTTCGAACTAGCATATCAAATGGGCTGTAAATTTTCATAGGAAAGGCTGCATGACCATGACAGATTTGGATTCTGACATTTGGGGCCCGCGAGGAAATAGCCTATCCAAGGTGGTGTCAACTTACTAGCCAGTCAACAAACGATTCTGCCTACCAGCCGTTGGATTGACATCCAACATCTGTCGTGTATCTTCTATCTCTTGTCTTCTTCTTCCTCCAATCGCCCAAACCAAACCACCCCGTCGGCTCCGCCTGCTCCCGCCTCCCATGGCTGGCCGCGCCTCCGCCGCCCTACCGTACGTACCCTCCAACGTTGGCCAGTCCCTCCCTCTATTCCCCTACACGTCCTGTTATTCTCCGGCGACGTCATCCCCCACACGCACCCGCGCCCGAACCAGTCAACCCTCGTACTCCCCTCTGCCAGTGACTGGACCGGTGCATTTTCAACGGCTCCTGTTCGTTCTGCCCGAGGCCTCGCCGCCGTCCTCCGCCTTGTGGCCTTGGTTCGCTCGCCGTGCGCGGTGCGCCGCCCTCTTGCGTTGTCAACGTCGTCAACAACCGAGAGGAACAAGGAGATGACTATACGTGGAGAGGATGACAGTAGGGACCCACCAGTGTCATGCCAGTATGCAAGCAAGTGCCTCTATAGTACAAGCCCAAAAATATGGTTCCTCCTAATGGTTGGACATCTGGGGCTCACGCCATTGTCAACGTAGTCAATAAACGAGAGAATTAAACTACGAGCGGCTGACACCAGGGACCCAGCAAGTCACGCAGTTTTTTTTTGAGGAACAAGCAGTTGTTATTTATACTAGTTTTAGCGACAGATCAGGGTAACAACGGGGCTGTGCAGGGGCTGTGGCCCGTCTAGCCAGGGTTTTATTTATGTTTACCACATCATGAGCCCAGTTGTGTTTTTTTCTTGCTAAAAATGGCTAGCCCAGTTCTATTTTTTTAAAGAAATACCCGAACAAGGCCTACTTGCTTTATCGGCCCTGCTGGGCTGCAAATCTTTCAAGACAAGGAGATTTTCATTCGGTTTGCCCAGAAATGGGCTATACATTTTTAAAACACATCAAACCGGGAATTAGTTTCAATTTTTTTTCATTACAAGATCTTAAATTCCATTGATTTTTATGCGTGGACAATTATTTGGATTTTATATTTATATAAATTATTTTTCAAAATAGTTTGAATATGAATCGATATTTCTGGATTAAAAACAGTTGACCGCACCGAAATATGCAAAATTTCGTATACTTTTTAATCGTGGCCACAATATGGGGTGTGATGCTAACAAAAATAAGATGGGCTCCAAAAAAATTCTTAAGAATTAGCAAATGGGCTGTATATAATTAGAAATAATGGCAGATGGGTTGTATGCTATTTTCCACAGATTTGAGGCTGACTTGTGCGCCTACTACAAGTTGACGCGTATGCTTTCATAAAAAAAGGTTGACGCACACGCAACGCCCTGTAAACTTAGTCAACACACGAGAGCAATGACTGTTTGATGTCCATCCAACGGCTGTCGTGCTTCTTCAATCTCTGCTCTTCATGCTCAAGCCGCTCAAACAAGCGCCGGCGGGACTGCCTGCTCCCTCCTCCCGCGGCCGGCTATGCTGCCGCGCAGGCCTCACAGCCCCACCGTACTCCCATCGTTGGCCTAGCCATCCCTCTACTCACCCACACATGCTGTTATTCTCCGACGATGGCAGACGAACCAGTAAACCCTCGTACTCCTCCGCGTGGGAAACAACTGCCAAGTATTCCCTGGCTCCGTGTCGTTCCCTTCCTAGGCCTCGCCGTCATCCACCACCTTGGTGCTATCGGCGCGGCCTGGTTAACGTGGTCAATGAACGAAATCCATCAGAAGTGGACTGTACGTGGAGAGGCTGACAGCTGGGTCCACGGCCGCACGCAAGGAAATGCCTCCTTATTACGCGCAAAATAATGATTCCTCCACCTGACAGCTAGGACCCACATGAAGGGCCTCTGTATTTCGCGAAAAAATGTTCCCCCTGCTGACAGGTCAGACCCACCAGCTATATCTTCGGACACAAGGAAGTGCCTCCTTATTACGCCCAAAAAATGAATACCCCCTGCTAGCTGGGACCCACAATATTGTTGGGCTGACTTGTGGGCCTACTAAGTTGACAGGGACGGAGAGCTTTGTCAACTTAGTCAATACTCCAGTGACTGTATGATGTCCATCCAACGGCCATAGTGCTTCTTCAACCTCTGGTCTTCTTGCTCTAGCCGCCCAAAGCAGCGCCGGTTGTGCCGCCTGCTCCTGCCTCCCGTGGCCGGCCGTGTTACCGCGGAGGCCTCACCGCCCCCATACTACTCCCACCACAGGCCAGGCCATCCCTCCACTCACCCACACCCCCTGTTATTCTGCGACGACGACAACCTCACACCGCAGCCGAACCAGTGAACGCTCGTACTCCTCTCTGCATGGGCATCCACTGCCGCGTCTTGCACGGCTCTGCGTCATCCCCTTCCTAGGCCTCGCCGCTGTCCACCACCGTGGTGCTCTCGGCGCGACATGGTCAATGTGGTCAATGACCGACTTCCATCGGAAGAGTATTGTACATGGAGAGGCTGACAGTTGGGTCCATGGCAGCCGCAAGGAAGTGCCTCCTTATTACGCGGAAAATAATTATTCCTGCACCTGACAGCGGGGACCCACCGGACGGGCCACCAGTATTTTGCGAAAAAATCGTTTCCCCCTGACTGCTGGGACCCACTGGACGGGCCACCGTATTTGGTGAAAAAAACGTTCCGCCCGCTGTCAGCTCGGACCCACCGGAAGTGCCTCCTTATTACGCACAAAAAAAATGAATACTCCCCCGGCTAGCTGGGACCCACCTTGCTGGGAGGCTGACTTGTGGGCCTACTAAGTTGACGGGGACGAAGGGCTTTGTCAACTTAGTCAATATGAATGATTCTAGCTCCAGTGACCGTAGATGTCCATCCAACGACCGTAGTGCTTCTTCAACCTCTGGTCCTCTTGCTCCAGCCGCCCAAAGCAGCACCGGTTGTGCCGCATGCTCCTGCCTCCCGTGGTCGGCTATGCTGCTGTAGAGGCCTCACCGCCCCCTACTATTCCCACCGCTGGCCAGGCCCTGCAGCGACGGCAGCCTCACACCACAGCCGAACTAGTGAACCCTCGTAGTCCTCTCAGCGCGGGCTTCCATTGCCGCATCGTCCCCTTCCTAGGCCTCGCCGTCGTCCACTGCCGTGGTGCTCTCCGCGCGGCGTGGTCAACGTGGTCAAGGAACGACTTCCATCAGAAGAGTACTATACGTGGAGAGGCTGACAGCTGGGTCCACGGCCACAGCCCAGTTTTTTTGTGATTTGCCAAGTAAGTCACTTTGTCAGGCCTGTTGGGCTGCAAATCTTTCAAGACGAGGATAGCTTTCATTTGGCTGGCCAAGAAAATGGCCCATTAGTAATGAGAAATGGGTTGTACATTTTTAAAACACATGAAACCGACAATTAGTTTCATATATCTTTTTTTCATTTCAAGATTTTAAATTACATTAATTTTTATGCGTGGAGAATTTGTTGGATTTTATATTGATATACATTTATTTTTAAAATCAGTTTGAATGTGAGTCGAAATTTCGGGATTAAAAACAGTTCGGACCGCACCGAAATACGCAAAATTTCGTATAATTTTTTAACCGTTGCCACAATATGGGCTGTAATGCTAACAAAAAGAATATGGGCTCCAAAAAAACCTTAAGAATTAGCAAATGGGCTGTAAATTATTAGAAATAATGGCAGATGGGCTGTATGCTGTTTTCCACAGATTTGAGGCTTTCCTAAAAAAAGGTTGACGCACAAGCACTGACTGTTGGATGTCCATCCAACGGCCGTCGTGCTTCTTCAATCTCTGCTCTTCCTGCTCTAGCCGCTCAAACAAGCGCCGATGGGACTGCCTGCTCCCTCCTCCTCGTGGCCGGCTGTGCTGCCACGCAGGCCTCACCGCCCGACCATACTCCCATCGTTGGCCTAGCCATCCCTCTACTCACCCACACCTGCTATTATCCTCCGGCGATGGCAGACGAACCAGTAAACCCTCGTACAGTCGTACTCCCCTCCGCGTGGGAAACAACTACCGAGTCTTCCCTGCCTCCGTGCCACCCCCCTCCTAGGCCTCGCCGTCTTCCACCGCCCTAGTGCTCTCGGCGCGGCGTGGTCAACGTGGTCAAGGAACGACTTCCATTAGACGTGGACTATACGTGGAGAGGCTGACAGCTGGGTCCACGGCCGCAGCAAGGAAGTGCCTCCTTATTACGCGGAAAATAATGATTCCTCCACCTGACAGCTGGGACCCAACGGACAAGCCACTGTATTTCACGGAAAAAATATTTCCCCCTGACTACTGGGACCCACCAGCTACATCTTCGCACGCAAGGAAGTGCGTCCGAAAAAAAAACGATTCACCCCCTGACAGCTGGGACCCACCAGCTACATCTTCGCAGGCAAGGAAGTGCCTGACAGTCGGGACCCACCTGGTCGAAGCGTATGTAGCATTGTCATTCTGGTCGCGAACGTGTACGTACATACTGGTCGATGTAGAGGTGCGCACGTGTCATAGTAGAGGCGCGCACGTAGCATGTACACATACGTACAGCGGTCAGGGTGCAAGAAAGAAAATATGGCCACGTATGTGTACATACGGGCGGGGTCTCGAACGCCTACTCGCGCATACGTACGGCTAGGGCTCGTGTACATGGCTGGGTCGGAACGGAGAAACAGCGTCGTCGTCGTGTTCATGGGGAGGCAACGGAATGCGTCGTGTTCATGGGGAGGAAACGGAACACGTGGGAGCCAACCGGCTGGGTCAGAACGGAATGCGTGGTCGTGTTCATCGGGAGGGCTTGGACGGAACATGCGATGGAAACAAGACCTGGCGTACTGCACAACGGAGGAAACAGACCTCCTACGTTCGGAATGGGGTCCTATTGATCGGGAGGGGTCTGGCATACCACAAAACGGAGGAAACGGACCTCCTATGGTCGAAACGGGTGTCCTGTTCATCGGGAGGGGTGTGGTGTACCGCAAAACGGATGAAACGGACTTGTGTTGGAGTGCTACGGTCGAAACGGGGGTCCTGTTCATCGGGAGGGGTGTGGCGTACCGCAAAACGGGACTCCACGGGATACTGTTCATCTCCACCATCGACCCCCTCTAGCCTCCACGAGCTACTGTTCATCCACCATCGACCTCCTCCAGCCTCCACCTGCGACTGTTCATCCACGGGCTCCTGTTCATCCAGCCTCCACCGCGCGCTACTCCACCGGCTACTGTTCAACCATCCCTCTCCACAGGCTACTGTTCATCCTGCCCTCCACCGTCTACTGTTCATCCTGCCCTCCACAGGGTGGTCCTGTTCATCCAGCCCTCCACGGGGTCCTGTTCATCCAGCCCCAACCGGCTCGATCGATCGGGGTCCTGTTCATCTAGAGGCAACACCACGGGGTCCTGTTCATCCACCCCCACCGGGAACTGTTCATCCAAACCCCCCGCAACACTCACTGTTCATCCAGAGGCATCATCGACCGGCTTCAGTTAGCAGGAGTAGCGAAGGAATCGCTCGATCGGGTTCAGTTAGCAGCCATCGATCGATCGCTCGGGTTCAGTAACGCGTAGCCTGCAGTGCAATCGCTCGGGTTCAGTTAGAGCCCAACGCCTCACTCGGGTTCAGTTAGAGCCAACGCCTCGCACACACGCACGTACGTGTACGAGAGAAACGCGCATCGCTCGGCCCCCAATCTCCCACCGTAACCGGGAACTCCCCGAAATTTTCCTCGCCCTCGCTTCTACCATGGTTTTTTCCGTCATGGACGGCCCAAAGAATGTCATGCAGCTGCGTCTCCGGCCCGCCCAGGATGAAAAGCCCATTTTCTATTATGATTTTTTGTCACAGAAGTAGGAGCCCACCACATCTATGATGATACTGGGTTTTGTCACAATTATCGTCATAGAAGTGTCATATGTATGACATAATTTTTTTTCGTTCGGCCCAAAATGTCAAGGATGTGTCTTTTTTTGTAGTGCTAACAGCTAATGGTAGCAAACCCCATCCCGGGGTGGATCTGGAAAAGTTGATGTACTATGTCAATCAAGATGTTTGCTTGGCTTGTTATAATGGACAGGGTTAACACTAAGGACATGATCCAGAGGAGACACTGGAAGATTAATGATGGGCCTGAATGTGTACTTTGTCCAACTGGGACACTGGAGGACAGAAACCACCTCTTTTTCCAGTGCAATTTCAGTGTTCGGGTGTGGATTTATCTGCAAATTATATGGAAAGACAGTGATGACATGGTGGAGATTGCATGCCATGCTAGAAAGGATTTCAACAAACCTTTCTTTGGGGAGGTGGTATTCACTGCCTGGTGGAATATTTGGAAGGTCAGGAATGACAGAGCTTTCAGGAACATCAAACCCTCGTTCAGGGCATGGAGAAATGGCTTCATTCATGACCTCACACTGCTCTCTCACAGAATCAAAAGGAAGTATAGGGAGGCCTTACTTAAGTGGATTGATTTCCTACCTCCTTGAGGAGAGTTGGTTATGTAACATTGTAATTAGTAGGTAGAGTACTTGTCTCCCTTGTATAGCCTTCTTTAGGTTCCTATTTTCTTTTTTTCTTTCCTCATCTTGAGGAAGCTTTGTTTTGTTCCTGCTTTTTTATTTAATAAAATGCTGTGGGGTGTAAGCCCCGCAGTCTTCAAGGTTCAAAAAAAAACACATTGACTCAACCAACAGACAAAATATACTACTGATTGTACATTGAAAACAGCAACAACAACAACCAGGGCTGGGGGTGCAACAGAAGCAGTAAGCAGGCCGGAAGAGTAAAGACACAGCTCTCTCTTCCAAACCGAACATTAGCCATCATTACAAAAGGGCTACCAAAAAAGAACAAGTGTATGCATCAAACTAAATAAAGATCCTACTACACCAAGTGTATGCATATAACTAACTGGCGTAGTTAGACGTTACTATTTATTAAGCTGTGGAGATTGGCTGACGGCTTGAACCAGATGGGTGCCTGACGGGGGAAACTCCAGCCAGCAGGTCAAAGTATGATACTTGCGACCCTCTCTCCTACTTTGGGATGCAGAGCGTGGCGGCACATATCAAGGTATGGTGCATACAGAGATGCATGGTACGCTGTGTACACGCAGTTTTGCCTCATGAATGAAACCGCGCTGCCATCATGATCCTTGCGTCTATTACCTCCTAGTTAATCGGATAATTCAGTACGAGAAACAGAGAGCGTGTACCAAGGCTACTTACTAGCCTCCTGTAAAAAATTCCTAAAGGCCCAGAGAAGCTGGGATCCTGTTCCAAGACCTTGCAGTGACTGTGATTGTATTCCATGAAACAGTACGTCCGATATGTGCGAACGATCATCAACCGTTCACCGTCATCTGATCGAGCCAGGAACTACCTGCAACTTCCATGCCGCTTTTCTTTGTAAGGTTATGAGATTAGGAAGGGTAGGCACACCAAGCGGCCTACAACATCATATCAAGTTAGAGTCAAATAAAAAAGGGCTCTTAATGTAGTCAATCTTAAGAACAACATGTTATAAGCATGAATATTTTTTAAGTAAACGTTGACAGTAATATAAGCAAGCCATCATGATATCATAGGAAAGTAACATACTGCTGTAACAACATTTTCTAGCAATGACTAGAGTAGGCCAGCAATACGTCCAGCCATAGAAGGAGTCGACAACGTAAATGAAGCCCTTGTGTTCAATGGCATCAGAGAACCATGGAGGATGTATGATCCTGCGATGGACATGCAGATTTATCCACTTACTACAGTGACCTGTCAGATAGGCGAGACTGCGGTTGAAGAACGCAATTAGCCTGAAGTCTTTATAATTTGCAGATCTTGTGGGCACTTGGCTGATTACAACCTTGAGCAAATCAAACTTGGTATCAGGTTGGCTATTGTAAGATTCTGAGTATTCTGGGCCGCAGTGCCAAAGCAGTGCAGTGTTAATCAAAGGAAGGGGGATCAATCACCGGGTGTAGACCTCCGCGAGCATCCAGCTGCCATGACCATCGACGAGCACCATCCAAGACATATTCATGCCGACCCAGTACATACCGTTAATGTAGTTGAGGGTGACGGGGATCGGATCGTAGTAAAGGGGGTTAATGCTCGCCACCCTACGATCGTTATGTTGTGTGACACGCCATTTCTGAAGATCAGGCGGCATCAGCAAACAAGGAGCTGGCTTAAAAGCTCCGGTCTGAGGGCTTTGAGTAAATGGTACAACCCCGACGAGCACGCGGCGAGCGGCATAGTACTGAGATTGTCCACACGCGAAACAATGAGCTTGATTTCCTCTGTGGGGAGCGAATCCCAGCCACTCTTTCGGCGAACGCTGCTCGGTTCTACCATTGTTAGTGCTTGGGTTTCGGAAGAGGGGGGAGGCGCCTTAACGAGGATGGAAGATTGGACGATTATGTGCGAACAAAGATGGAGAAGCGAATATGTGCTGCGGGAAGTGGACAGGTGATGATGACTACAGCATGCCGCTTGACTTACGAGACACATACCAGCAGTGTAGGGTGATATCGATGCCAGACAACTTGCTTGAGTGATCACAGTACTAGTACTCCCTACATTACCTACTACTATGCCCTAGTTTGCATATAGAGTAGTAGAGTAGGACCGGAGGAGTAGTATATTCTAATCTAAAATAGTTACAAACTTCATACCCGAGCATGGAATGACTATGAACTGCCATCGGTGCTAACTCCAATCCCCAGCAAATGATCCCTGGGAGACATGGCAGTTGCAAAAGCCTGTGACGCAGTTACAATACGTGTGTAAGGGTGGCGGTTTTGTCAAATACTATGGCTTAAAAACTGGCCACCGTCGGATGGAAATCTGATGGTTACGTGGGATTCGCTAGGATTGAGATCGTGGCGAACAATTGCCAAATATCATTATAAAAAAGGTTAAAACACCCGGGGCTATAACTTACACCGGCTGACCACTAACAATGATACCAACATAGTTGTTAAATGGTCAAAGACTGTGTCTACGTGGTGTTTGGAATTATATGCAAAAAAACTAGCAATATGCCCGTGCATTGCATGGAACATCAAGATGCATTTTTTTTACAGAACACCTGTTGTGATTGACCCATGCAGGAGTAATCCCATGTGTAAAAACTAATGACAGCTGGAGAATTTTATCAGAAAAATGGTATCTCGAGAATTTCATCGACAAAATGATATCTCGAGAAAGATGAAAGATAAGGTGAGGAGGAGTGGGGCGTGGTGGTGAATGGTGGTCGGACTAGGCGGAGGCATGGGGATGGACGGTGCCGGAAGTGGCCACCATGCCAGATTGTTCCAGAGACTTCCTTTTTTAATTGCTCAACAATGAGGTTGTGGGAGATAAGGATGAATGAGGCAAAGCCTTATCTATAAATGTGGAGAGAGGTGCGGGTATCGTTTGTAAAATTGTCATAGTTTGCTTTCTATCCGTTAGATATAGATCGGACGGTCTATATTACAAGATGGAAGGCACACCATAATCACCAACTCGGTTTTTTATTATTTACTAGCAAGATGCCTGTGCATTGCACGTAACACCAAGATGCATTTGTATGAGTAGTTTATCTTGTGAAAGAAAAGGATGAAAGAGGGAATACCTTATTTGCAAATGTGGAGAGGGGTGTGGGTACCTTTTTGCAAAATTGCCATAATTACCTTCCTATCCATCAGATATAAATTGGACGGTCTGTATTGCAGGATGGCAGGCACACCATCATGACCAACTCTATTTTTTATAAGAGTAGAGTAGATATTAATATATTAATATTATTATAAGAAGAAGAAGATAAGAAGAGTAGTAGAGATAGAAATAAGAGTGGAGATAGAGACTAGGGAGGGAGAACCATCTATTGCTTCGTGTGCTACCCCTGCGGTCCATTCGGCGGCCGCAACGTCCCCTACAACCAGTCCATCCCGCGCTCCATTCGGTGGGCGCTGTTGAAATTTGGGGAGCACACTTGCGCGACTGCTGGCAGCGACGACTTCACCGACGACAACTTCTTCCTCGACCTCGGCAACCTCTTCCTCAACGACATGGGCGACAATCTCAATGCTAACAGTGCTGCTCCCGTTGCACCGTATGTGTTTCTGTCCTTCCTGTTCGAAATCGTGGTAGAATTCATGTTTCTAGTCTGTGTCCCAGATTCGATCTGTTCATCTACTATGCTAGTCCACATGATTAGTTTAATCTCTATTATAGCCATCATAATTTATTATGTGCTTATTCGGATAAAATCTCGTAGTAACTTGCTTATATATTCAATTGGCGCAATGTCCCCTACAGCCACTCCCATTTCATGGACGGCCTGGTCGATGCCTCCAAGGAGCCCTGCGTCTACAACTATGAGTGCCCTTCGCTGTTTTGGGGCTTGCTAGTGAGCCTCGTGGATCACATCATGCATGCGTCCGTCGATCATTACCGGCCCGCGGCGGTGAACATCAAGTACGAGACATGCTACCCGTTCACCGTGCCAGAGTTGCTAGAGGATCACCGCTGCCTGCTAGTCTCGGAGGAGGATGGCAACATCTTCGTCTTGATCGTGGGCACCAGCGAGGCCCGTGCAGGCTGCCACCTCGTCTCTGTAGTGTGCGTCTGGGGCAACGCCGCTGACGCTGACACTAACACGAGGCTGATGTACGGGTGTGTGCTCACTGTTACTGCCCCTCAGAGGTACGCGGGCGCCCACACCAACTCCATCACGCTGACTCGGACTCTGCCGAGCTGCGACCTTCCCGCCAATGTGGACATGGAAGACGCATGGTATGATCCCCCCCAAGATGGTGCACGGGGACTCCAAGGAGGTTCACCTGGACATATGCATTACCAAGTTAAATGTTGATCATTAGTCTTCGCTCAATGTAATCTGATGTCTAAGCATGTGGAGACTTCTTATTTATATAGTATAGAACCTTCCATGCATGATCTTGCTCTATTAGAGTATCGCGCTTGAATAAGAGTGTATCCATTTATGGTTTATTAGTCTAGAATCTTCCATGTATGCTTTTGCTCCATTAGAGTTCTCGCTTGCCATTTATGAGATTAACTAAGAATTTTTACTACAGTACTGGTGAAAGACTTACGATGAACCAGTTCTTACATCTCCTCTGCCCCCTTCCAAGTCATCCTCATTTAATCCCTCCGTCTAGGTGTATAAGAGCATCATTAATACTTAATAGTATAGCCAACTATTGACTATAAGAAAGTGCCATGTCATCTGTAGCCAACATGTATAACAATTGATACTCAAAAACTAATTCTTAAAGATCATTTCTTGCAAAGCACAATAAGTGTTATTTCTTCACAAGTTTTGGATGCAGCTTGAATAGTTGAACGCTTTTGTTTGCAAAAGATACTTTTTTTATCTATTTCACCCGGATGTTTGTGAGCTCTAGAGATGAAATAATATCCGAAGAAACCTATCGATACCCGTTACACATGAGATGACCCACATCCTTTGTCAAAATAAACAACTCCCCGATCAATGCACTTCACTGTTCCGCACAACGCACGTGCACCTTACTGTAGATTAGTATGACCATAAATTTAACTAACATTATATATAGTACGATAAATGCTCATGCATGTCACCAAAAATTATATCATTGAAAACTATGTTCAAATACAAATCCAATGATATAGTTTTTGTTGACATGCACTAACATTTTGTCAGTTAAATCTTCAGTCAAATTCAATGGGGGACTAATAAACCATGACCGAGGTAGTACTAGTGTAAAGGGCGGCGCTGCACGGGAGTCTCACCCCGCCCGTGGCGCGGCAGTAAACCCCACCACTCCCAGTAATAAGTGGCTTGGTAAAATAAACGGACAAATAAAAAGGGTATTTGGGATGCTATTTCTGAGGATAAGTTTCTCACCATTCTGGATTGTTGGCAAGTGGGTTATTCAAATATTGATGTTAAGCTGATGGCTCAAGTTTTGGATGTTCCTCCCAAAGATTACATTTATACTCAGCTCAAGCATTGCACTTTCTGTGATAGACTTGGTCATCTTAATCAGGACTGCACTGGTATTTTCTGTCAGCAGTGTGTGGATACCTTGGGTAATTGTACGTGTTCGCAGCAATTCCTTGAAAGGTTGAATGGGCCATGCATGCTGTGCCCAACCAATGAGGTTGCCACTAGCCAGGTCTGCTCCAATAAGGGACACTGGGCCTCGGCCTGCCCTGGCTCTTGTAGGTGCAGGTTTTGTCATCGTTTGGGTCACATTGTGTCTCAACCTGCGAGGTGTGCTAATTTTGGGACACATTTTTCCTTGGTCCCCAAAGCCACAATGAGTTCATTGAGGGTGATCTCTAATGTGGGACCGGTAGCTGTAGATCCCATAAATGCTGGCAATAACCGTGGATGCAGCAATATCTCCACGCAACAAGGGTACAAGGAGAAACAGAAGCAGAAAATCCCGCAGCACCCGGACGTGGCTCTTTCTGATTGCTTGCTGATTCAACTCCCTAGTCAGTGGGCAGTCTTTTCCGCCTGCCAAAACCCCCAATCTAGCATTGCTCCTTCCACCTCGAGCTCTCCACCTTTGCCTTCCACCACAAGCCTGCCCCCTCCTCTGCTCCGATCTGGTTCTCCATCCGCACACGCATCGCCACCGACTACTGCCATGGCGAACTTCCTAGTTGATCCTTTCGCGTTTGCGCCGACAGGATCAACATTCGAGCGCGGGCCAGATCATCGGGTTCAGAGGCAGGTCATGGTGGTTGCCGATCCTCCGCTCAATCACAATAGGTACGACATTGTCACTGTGCACCCTCTTGTCCCCGCTCATCAGAAGGAACTGTGGTTAGCCGAGGTGTGCCGCATCATCATCGACGATCTTGAGTATGAGCTTGAGGATGATTTTGTTTACCCTCTTTGGATTGGTTGTGTAGTGTTTTCTGATATGGAGAGTAGGGATGCTGCGATTAGAGAAGGGCCTCATGCTCTCACTGATGATTCCCACTTCTCTTTACTGCCGCATGATGAAGGGATTAACATGCGCATGCCGGCTTTTGAATACGAAGTTTGGGTTATGTTCTTGGCGTTTCCTATGGACTACCAGACCAAGCACTATGTTCATAAAGCTGTCTCCCACTTCAGGAAGCTGCTAATTGGGCCAAACCTTGGGCAGAACAAGGCGCGCGTGCTGGTCAAGTGCCACATTAAGGACATTGCTGAAGTTCCATACAGTTTGTTGGTCACTAGGGTTCGATTGCTTCAAGGTCTGGGCCATTCTTGGTCTGTTCCAGTATATCTGCTTAATGGCAGAAATACAATACCGAGTCTGGTGGGTACTGAGGAAGCCCCTCCGCAGCTTAATGCTTCCCCTCATCCCTATCAATTGCCATATTACACTCTGATGCAGTAAGCAAGGATGGATGAGATGGAGGTCCAAAATGCTATTAATAATGCGGCTTGGAATGCCCAGGAACCTGTCCAAGAGGACCTGCAGGAGAATGGCTGGAGGAGTTGGCATGTCATCCCTCCACCATATACTGGTTTCAGTTTTAGAAACTTTTTTCAGTATGATGGTCCGTCTTTGATGGATGGAGTGGATCCTGAACACAATGTTACTGACAACCTGTCTGATGTCTGGTCGTCTACTTCTGAGATTGAATCTGTGGAAGCTATGGATGATGCTTTTGTTAATGGTAACCCTGCTGCTCGCATATTGTTCTTCAGAGCTGGTGGAGCCCCTGCTACTGTCTTTGCTGTGTCTGATGCTGACCTCCTTGCTTGGATGGGGCAGATGTTTAAGAGAATATACACTCCTGCACTGCTTGACTCCCCCTGCACTAGTGGTGCTGTTTTTCCCCTAAATCCTTTCATGCTCATCAAGGCTCATTTGCAAAGGATGGGCCAATACATGATGGAGTGTCTCAGTCCAGAGCCTGATCTGTTCACTGAAATTTTGCTGCTCAGTTTCACCTCTGTGGCTGTGTGATTATGTCTGCTACTTTCAACTCAGGGGAGGAGGATCACCAGCAGTTTCAGTCCCAAGGAAGGGCTCTGCAGGTCATTGCTTCCTCTTCCAATGAATCTCCTGCCTCCTCCGGCAAGTACAAAGCGCCACTGGACTTCACCACTGCCAGACGCAGTTCTCGCACCAATAAGTACGATGATTTCAAGGTGAACCAGATCACTGATGCCAGGCAGGCAAAATCTAAGGTGAAGCCTCATGCTACACCATCTGTTAAGGTTTCTTCTATGGCTACGGCCCTAGCTTCTGACAATGTGACACCTCCACCACCTATGTCTCTGGATGAGATCCAATGCATGGGCTCGTGCTGTGGTATTCCACCTGAAGAGATCTCTAAAGACAAGCTGCTGGTTGGGCAACAGTTTGTTGCCATGCCTCTTCCTTTTGCTCTAGGAGATGAATAAATCCTGGAATGTGCTTTCCTGGAATATCAGAGGGTTAAACGCTGATAAGAAACTTTTGGCCCTAAGAAATGCGATTCATTCCAATGGCTGTGCGGTTATATGTATCCAGGAAACTAAGCTTGCTTCTTTTGATTTAGCTTTCGTTAAAACTTTCTGTCCTAAGCGATTTGATAAATTTGTGTTTGCCCCCTCGGTGGGTGCCTCTGGAGGCATTATTACTATCTGGAATAGCTCTGTTTTCACTGGCTCTCCTTGGCATGTTAGTAATTTTGCTGTGGGTATTTCTTTTGTTTCTACCCAGTCTGCTGATGCTTGGAATCTTATTAATGTTTATGGTCCTTGTTCTGGGCAAGAAAGAGATGATTTTACCTCGTGGTTGTTTGACCTTAATGTTCCGGACGATGAAAACTGGTTAATCCTAGGGGACTTTAATTTCATCAGATCAACCACTAACAGAAATAAGCCAGGGGAAATGCAAATGACATGTTGCTGTTTAATGAAATCATTTGGGCTCAATCGTTGATGGAATTACCTGTTAAGGGGAGATCCTTTACTTGGAGTAATATGCAAGAGGACCCTCTTCTGGAGCAGCTCGATTGGTTTTTCGCCTCCTGCAATTGGACTAGTACTTACCCCAACACCCTAGTTATGCCCATGGGCAAACCTGTTTCTGATCATATACCATGTGTTGTCACTATTGAGTCCAAGA
The DNA here is from genome assembly GCF_056163025.1 of Triticum urartu. Taxonomy (NCBI): domain Eukaryota; kingdom Viridiplantae; phylum Streptophyta; class Magnoliopsida; order Poales; family Poaceae; genus Triticum; species Triticum urartu. The sequence goes on from NC_141874.1 coordinate 373,728,192, forward strand.
TCCCTAAGTCTCAACTATTCAGATTCAATAATTTTTGGACCAAGCAGCCTGGCTTCATGGAAGTGGTGCAACTTTCTTGGGCGAAACCCTGCTTTGCACCTAATTCGGCCTCTCTCATTTGTAAGAAATTAAAAACTCTTCGATATGATCTCAAACAGTGGAGCAAAAAGATCTCTAGACTCAAAATTATGATCCACAACTGCAATGAGTCCTTGCTTTTCCTAGATAATCTTGAAGATCAAAGGGGCCTCTTTCTTCTTGAAGCAAACTTTAGATGTGTTCTTAAAAACACTTAAATGAGCTTCTTCCTAACCAGAATGAGTACTGGAAGAAACATTGCACAATTAGATATTTCAAGTTTGTGGATGAAAACACCAAGCTTTTTCACGCCTTAGCTACTGAAAGATTCAGGCACAACTCCATTGCGTCCTTGCGACATGGAGATCCGATTGTGCTTGACCATGCAGGTAAGGAAGGAATCCTCCACTCTGTTTACAAGGAGAGACTGGGCAGCTCTAAACCTACTGCCATCAAATTTGATCTTGCCAGAATCATATGCAAAGTGGAGGGTTTGGAAGAGCTTTTAGTCCCTTTCACACATGCTGAGATTGATGTTGTGGTTCGGGCCATGCCACCTCATCATGTTCCTGGCCCTGATGGTTTCAATGGATGTTTCTTGAAATGCTGCTGGCCGATCATTAAGGAGGAGTTTTATAAACTATGTGATGAGTTTTATGATGGCAAGTTGGATGTTGCTAGCATCAATGAGGGATACATCACTTTGATCCTGAAGATTGCTTCACCTAAGACTGCTAATGACTTCAGACCGATCACGCTGCTTAATTGTTTCCTCCAAATTATCACCAAGTTACTTGCTAACCATTTACAAAAAATAATCTTGAAGATTGTGCATAGAAACCAATATGGCTTTCTTAAAGGAAGAACGATACAGGACTGTCTGGCCTGGACATTCGAGTTTATCCACCAATGCCAAACATCCACGCGGGAGGTAGCCCTCTTAAAATTGGATTTTGCCAAAGCGTTCGACACTATTGAGCATGAACCAATGATGAACATTATGAAACACATGGGGTTTGATGAGAAGTGGCTGTGTTGGATGAACTCAATCTTTGGTTCAGGTGTTTCGTCTGTGCTTTTAAATGGATGCCCCGGCAGGAAGTTCAAATGTAAGTGTGGGGTGCGCCAGGGTGACCCGTTATCTCCCTTGATATTTGTGTTGGCGGCAGACTTATTACAGGCGGCAATCAATGATGGTTTCTCGCGTCAACTGATCCATTTGCCTTTCCCGTCGCCCAATGTGACTGATTATCCAGTGGTTCAATATGCTGACGACACGATCCTTCTCTTACCAGCCTGCCCTTCACAAGCAACAGTGATGAAATCTATCCTTGCGGACTATGCAGATTCGGTTGGGCTCAAAATCAACTTCGACAAGTCTACTCTCGTCCCCATTAATATACCTCCAGAGCTATCAGATGAGATTGCTCAAACCTTTGGTTGTAAGATTGGCACCATGCCCTTCACTTATCTTGGGTTGCCCATGGGAACAACTAGACCATCTGTGCTCGATCTTATGCCGCTGCTGCACGGTGTTGAGAGGAAAATGTCCACGGCACTATCTCTAATGTCCACTGGATCTAAAATCACGCTGGTTAATTTGGCAATCACCTCTATGCACATTTATGCCATGTGCACCATCAAAATCCCTCCACGGGTGATAGAGCATTTGGACAAGCTTCGTAGATACTGCCCGTGGGCAAAAAAAACTCCAATGATGGAGTCAAGTCGAACTCCTTAGTTGCTTGGGACCTGGTTTGTCGGCCAAAGTCGAAGGGTGGACTGGGCATAATTGACATCAAAACCCAAAATGTGGCTCTCCTTCTCAAACACCTCTTCAAATTCTATAACAAGGAGGATGTGCCTTGGGTTTCCTTGATCTGGACAGCCTACTACCAAGACAAAGTAGCTCACACATGTAGTGCAGTTGGCTCATTCTGGTGGCGTGATGTTATGATGCATAGTGACATCTTAAGGGGGATCACATCGGTGGAGGTTGGGGATGGCTCCTCGACCCTTTTCTGGAAAGACCTATGGCTTGGTGGTGTTGATCACCCTTTGATGCTCTCTTTTCCTAGGGCTTTCTCCTTCAGCACGATGGAGGAAGCTTGAGTGAGAACTATCTTGCTCGCTAATGACCCTAGTGAGATTTTCCACCTCCCACTCCAGGCACAAGCCAGGCAGGAGATCAGAGACTTGCAATCCCAGTTAGCCCATGTTCTACTTGACATGGTGGATGTTGATGTGTGGACTTGCTCCATTGCCAACGTGTTCTCTCCCAAGGTATATTATGAGCAATGCTTCAGGGAGGTGGTCGTTGACGAGTCGTTTGGATGGCTATGGAAAGCAAGAATCCCTATCAAGTTCAAGGTGTTTTGCTGGTTGTTGATGGTTGATTGGTTGAATACTAGAAACATGCTAAAGCAACGTCACTATAACATTGCAAATAACAACTATGCCTGTTTGCTATGCAATCATTCGCCTGAGGAGACTGTGGAACATCTTTTCTTTCATTGCCCCTCCAGCGTGCAGTGCTGGAGTAAACTGGGGATCCATTGGCCTAATCTTGACAATCGTCTAAGGTTGATTCGCGTAGGGAAACATCAATGTGATCAACCGATCTTTATGGACATCTTCATGCTGGCTTCATGGAGTATCTGGAAGGAGCGCAAGAATGAACACTTTAGAGGGGTGCCACACTCTCTGGACTCTTGGCTGACACGCTTCAAGAGTCTCATTGGACTGCTTGTGCATAATTGTGATAGGAGCTGCACCCCTTCCTATCCACTCTCCTCCAAAACTTGTAATCCTCTATGTGTTCCCTGTTTGTAACCTCTCTCTGTGCCACTCTCACTCTTGGTTGTAAACTTCCTAGGTTAGTCCTAGATATGGCTTGGGGGCCTTAACCCCACCCTTGTAAGTATGTAAGCTGGTGACTTGATCTAATACAAAAGTCAATGGGAGCCTCTCCCACTATCATTTAACCCTAAAAAACGGACAAGCAACCATCACATCCCTCTGTATTTTTTGCATTTCATCTCTCTGCATTTACTTTCTCCGGTTCATCTCGCACAATCGATCCCTAGATACTACTCCTAGTATCCCTAGCTACTACTCCTAGGGCCAGTTCTTTTGGCGGCTTAAAAAATAAGCCATCTCTTCCCTAGCTTTTCCCATAAGACTAGTCATAGTGGAGAGTAACATAAGGCGCCTCACTCATTTATTTGGGCTTCTAAACTACTAGTACCTCCGTCCTAGTTTATTCATCACCATTGTAATTTGTGCTAAATTTTGACCAAATATTTAACTGATAAAATGTTAGTGCATGTGACATGCATAAACATTTCATTAGTTAAATTTATGGTCAAAATTTGACACATATTACAATGGGGACCAATAAACCAGGACGGAGGTAGTAGTTATGGGATTACTAATCTACTCCCTTCTTTCCAGTTTATAGGGCTTATCTCAAAATCTTAGTTTTTCCATTTTATAAGGCCCGATTTGGTTGTTCACCATCACAACTTCAGATTCCAAGGTGAATTAAATAATTGCATGCAAGCATTAAGAGAAAATTGACTAATACATGTACATTATGCATGCATGCATTGCAATTAATACATTGCTAAACATACATTTTTGAGGAAAAAAGAGCATTAATTGGGTGCTTTTGCAAATTACAAAAAGTATTCCACCACTCACCATCTACCTTGGTTGGTGAGATTTTTGAATTGAGTCCTATAAACCGGAAAGGAGGGAGTAGAAGCCTAAAAGAACTGGCCCCTGGTAGTCCTAGTAGTAGTATAGTACTCAAGTTGGAATTCCAATTGCACGACACATCTTGTTAGGCAAAAAATTCGATACAAGGTGTAGGAAGCGGTTTGGGAATTTGCATGCCTTCCTGACCAGTGAGATACTCCATACAAAGTACGATAGAGAAATAACAACAGAGAAGGAAGCTAAAAGTAAACAATCAAACGAGCATTTGTGCATTTGTTTTGCATTGAATCGTTTCACAAGCTTGACTAGTGCTGTTTTTCTACTTTTACAAAATCTGCATCGTAATGCTAAAACGTGAATTTGCACGTACATATGTAATAGTAGTAGCACAGTCTGCAAGCATATAGGGAGAGAGAGGTATAGTGCGATAGTATATAGTTAAGTTTGTGCTATATGCACGTACTTGCAAAATGTGTACGGATACACAAGGTTTCCGAACTTTTCCTTTTACATACTTAATTAAGGATGCTAATAATTCTCGAACATTCAGGATTTATCATTTGCGTCCCAGAACTAATGAGACCGCCTTATGAAACTAAATTATACTTCTAATAGAAGCCACGTCACTCACAGGAGCGCTTGCGGCGCACCACGAGTGCCCTGGTGCGTGGCTGTTTCCCAGCGCGCCGACACAATGCCTCTTCCTCAGCCTCGCAACTCGCGAGGTGCTGATTGGCGGCTTGCCGGCGAGCAAGCACGTTCTCACCGGTGTGGTGATCCTGCGCCAACAGGTACCCCTCCTCGCTGGAAGTGTGCACCCGATCCACGTACCGCCAAGCGTAGATGAGGCGCTTGGGCCCGACTGCACTCAGGGCTTTGGCACGAGCGTCCTCCGCCACCCTCACAGCCCTCGCACGAGCCTTCTGCCAAAGAGCCAATTTCCTGTCTCTCTCGGACGCAACATAGGCCTGCCAGGCAGCATGCCTCGCGGTGCGCTTCTCTTCCTCGGCCTTCTTCTCCGCCTCTATTTTGGCACGCTCTACCGGAGGCAAAGCCTCCCACAAGGCGACGTCCATTTCTTTTCAAATCTCCTCAAGGCTGGGGGGGGGGGGCTCGGTGCGTGGCGCGACATTCTCCTCATAGAGGGGAGCCGACGCGTCCTCCGACGTGCGTGCTGGCGAGATTGGGAACGCCGACACGTCCACCTCGAGGTGTCGCGGCGAGGAGCGGAACACCGACGCGTCCTCCTCGACTAGTGGCGGCGAGGAACGGAACGGCGATGCGTGACCGTTCGGCGGTGCAGCGAGGGGTGCCTAGGGCTTGGGAGGGGCGATGCCATGGTGGTCGACATGGGAGGGAGGGGGAGGAGATAGCGATGAACATGAGTGTTCTTCCGAATGCCGTGGGAGGTGCAATATTTATAGCGAGCAATGGCACACCTACGTAAGATATGGACTGAGATTTAGTGACTTAACTGCATGTGCAGTTGCGTCACTGACATGTGGGCCAGATGCCTATTGGGCCCACATGTCAGTGACCCAATGCACCTGTAGTTATGTAACTGAAGCAGCGTCCCGTAAGATATGTTGCGTGATTACCGTAACAGATATGTGGGCATATTTCTTGGAGTAAATTACGGGGGAGGGAAGGGGTGGAAATATTGCTGGTCACAACGGATTGGACAAGCGCGGGGGGAGGAGAGTCATGCATGCAGATTTTTTCCACACGGGGTGGAGTGGTGGGACCGCCGGAGGGAGAAGGAGAGTCAAGTAGGCATTCAGATTTGAAGGTGCACTAAATTATTGCAAGTGATGATTAAGGCTGGCCATATTGGTGGTAATGTGGTACTAGCTGGTATCATGCACATGGGAATAGCAAACATGCTGATGTGGCAAAGAATTAAAGAAGAGAAGGGGGGGGTTAGAGTAACATAGGTAGATACCGTATCATGTTAAATACTATGCTACTTTGTGTCAGTACGTACACTAGTATCGTGCACATGATACTAGTATATGATACTTTCTACTATGAGTAGCCTAAAGAGAATATTAACTAATCTCTTCTCTCTACTCTTATAAAAAGTAGAGTTGGTGATGATGGTGTGCCTGCCATCCTGCAATATAGGCCGTCCGATCTATATCTAACGGATAGGAAGGAAACTATGACAATTTACCCGCACTCTTCTCCACAGTTGCAGATAAGGCCTTCCCTCGTTCATCCTTTTCTCCCACATGATCTTGATGTTCCGTGTAATGCACGGGCATCTTGCTAGTGCATGTAAAAATCTTTGTCATTTAATAGTGTTCATGCATGCATGCAATGTGATAATGCATTGGTAAACATATTTTTTTTGTGAAGAACGAGAGCATTAATTGAGTACTTTTGCAGACTACAAAAACTATTCCACCGCCTCTATCTTGGTGAAAATTTTGAATCGAGCCCTTTAAACTAGATGGGAGGTAGTAGTACTCTAATAGCTAACCTTGTTGTGTTGACTATAGGACATGTCACGCACCTGGACGGAGGAACTAGTCTGCATTGTGCATATAGGTTTTGTCTGAAGTCAATGTACCTCTACTTTGACCAAACTTATAGAAAAATGTATCAACATTCACAATGTCAAAGCAATATTTTTATACTCATTATAAAACATAGTTTCATAAAATATATATTTAGTATTGTAGATATTGATATTTTTAGTATAAATTTGGTCAAAAACTTTGCAAACTTTGACTTGACACAAATCTCGCGGAGTAAAAAGGACTAGAGGGAGTACCATGCATGCGGAGTAGGCAAAAAATTGCTCATTTATAGCCGTGCGAAGTATCAAACTGCGCGACCGCGCGAGGGAGGCGAAGGTCGTGGGAGGCGCGATGTTTGACGGAATTAAGTGAAGTTACATCCATCCGCCGGCATGGCGTGCGAACATGTAGAAGCTATACCGCCAGGCCTATGATATGGGTCTAGTAGACATGACATTTAGTGGGTCCCGCATAGTACTCAAGAACTCTTTGGGGGCATGCAGCCATTTGTCCACCGGGCAAGCCAACAACCCCATGCCATTCGCACGCCCTACTCGTCCCCTTCTTCTACCTTACAAGAGTTTACTTCCAGTCATCCCGTCCTTTCACATTACACCAGTTCAACTTCTCCTAACCCACCTCCAAAATCCATGGCCTCTCAAATCTCCATGATCGCCACTGAGTACCAGGTTATAGCCATCACCGGCGATGAGCTCATCATCATCTACACCTATAGATCTACGACGGTTGAAGCATGCCTTGCTCGCTTCCTACCAAAAGTTCAAAGGATGAGTGGGTCGTTGGGCTAGATGTTGAGTACACCACAGTCCTGGAAAGCGAGAAGATTCTAAAGGAGGGAGATAAGAAGAAGCCCGCTGTGACCCAGGTTTGCGTACATAACGTGTGCTTGGTCTACCACATATGCCATGCCGACGCTGAGTGCCAGGATTTTAAGAATTTCCTCAAGGACAAAAGAGTGAAATTCATTACTGTAGACTGTAGGAACGACATGAGTATCCTGGGTCGGATAGGCCTCGTTGTAGGCCAGCCCTTCGATCTCCAGAACGCAAGCCTGGTGCCCTCCTCCTAGCCTTCAATGCTGACCTTGGCAGTAGCCATGATGGATCCTTCGTACGCTCAACTGAAGGAACCTCACCACGAGTTTCATAATGCATGGGAGTCGAAGACAATAGATGAAGATCACATCCTGTACGCAGCAATGGATGCCTACCTTTGTTTAAATATCTACAGGCGTTGGATGAAGAAGCAGAGCTCAGTATCTGGTTCAAGCAAAGAAGCGTCAGAGAAGAGGAAGGGGAAGAGGGACGAGGACAAAGTCGAGGACGTGGACTCGGACTCCGAGTAAGGTGGCAGTGCCGTCGCTCATGCTGGTTCTACTGCAGTGTCAATCGGACTAGTTGCTTAGTTTTATTTCAGGGGTGTGTTGTGCTGAGCCCTAGTAGAACTACGTTTACGTTCTTTATCGTTATTTGAACTCTTTAGTCGCACAGTAGTACTAGTATGTCTTACTACTGTTCTTCTTGTAGTTGGTACTACTGCTCGTATCTTCATGTTCCTACTATACTTGATAGTACGTACTAGTAGTATAATTTGGGTCAATCGATTTGTGAAATAAGTTTGACGGAGCGAAGGAAGAAGACGACAGAGAAGCTACCCCAGTATTTATATTAGGGTGGCAGGGTGCCCATCATCTATCTTATGAGTGTTGGGTGTGGAATGCAGTTTGCCGGAAAAAATGGATTGTGCCCGTTGTTAAATGGGTGGTAGGGGTGGGGGAGCTTGGCGGTGGCAGGCGGTTCAGGGGAGGGCGGGGCGGCAGTGGCAGGCGATAAGGCGTGTGGCGGGCTGGCGGCTCGATGTCTGAGAGAGAAGATGAATAGTGCATCAATTTCAGAGGTTGAAGAAGCCCTTCTGGCCATCCATGTTGCATCCAATGGCTCACAAGAGTCGACTGACCAAAATTGCTCCTTTAGATTGTATGATGCATGTGGCATTCAAGGTCTCGAAGGTAAATTCCGCGTCCGGTTTGCGGGCTCGGCGCTGGCGTGACCAGCTTCCGCCGCGACAGCCACCATGCGCGCCTCCTCCGTGCGGGCGGAGAAGACAATGACACGCTAGCTCCACCTCGCCGGCATGCTGGAGCACGCACTCGTCTTCCTCTTCGTATGCTGCGTGCATAGATGTGGCTCCACCAGCTGCTCATGTGCTTGGCAGCGCGGCGGCATCGTGAGGAGGGACTGCAGACGACGTGAGCGCGCGAGCCTTCGGCTTGATGGCACAGGGATGGCGGTGACACGGCGGTGATGGGTGAGAAATGGTTGGCCCGAGCAGGTGGGCACCGGCATGCGCAATGGCGGCGGCATATTAATGAGTGCGCGTATGGGAGCTTAGTTTAGTTTTATATAGGGTTGGTCAAACTTAAAAGAACACGTACTAGTACACGTAAACATTAGACTGAGGCCGCCCTTATATTAGTTACCACAACAACGATACAGAATCCCGTGCAAGCGTGTGCACCGCAGCAGTCCGGTCGATCGAACGATGCGTCACCGTGTCGCGCTTGAAGGACATCCATCGAACCTTTTTGTGTGTGTGTGAAAACAATCCCCGAATATTACTCAAGTTTTTTTCCTGGAAAAGTTCTTCACGCTACAATATTTCTATATATATATTTGAATTTAGCTTCAGTTCATGTTTATTTGGATTTGGACGTTTTAGGTGTGCCCTAGTTCGTTTTAGGGATCCCTTTTTTTAATACTGATTTTGTGTGTGTGACTGAGAAAGAACGTGTGTATGTGTCCATATGTGTGTTGTGGCAGAAGGGCAATGTGGAGACGGTGTGCGTGTGAGAGAGACATAGAGAGGTGTGAATGTGCAAATGATCATGCATGAGTGAGACATAGAGAGATGCCGATACGTTGTGTATACATGAAAGAACAGTCTTCTATTTGTACTTGTGTGTGTGTGTGAGAGAGAGAGAGAGGAGCATCCATAATGCAACAACCATCTCTCACAATTCGTCCGCCCCTCGCATGATCGCATGTAACACATGCATCAACGCACACATTTTGATACCCTCACCCGACCCCTGCCCACCTCAAGGCCAGCACATCGCTCTCTATCTCGCACACACAATCTCTTCGTCAAAACCCTATTTAGCATGTAGCTTTATGTCACATTCACACACATTCTCTCCATAAGTTTGATTTCTCTCAGTTCTAAGACACACACACATTGTACACACACTCCCCCTCCCCCAAGAACACAATTCATACCCATTCAAGGTTATATGACGACCACTCTCGCTTGTGCTTCTCTGCACGCCAACATGCACACCACCTCAATCTTGAAAGAGGGCATCGAGGAGATTGAAGACGACGACCACACTGCACTAGAGAATGTGGGGCCATTTGGAAGCATGATGATGTGACGATGGTTGAATTACTCCTCCCCCTCTCTCTCGCACAAAATTACCAATCCCTCTCTCTCCCGCACAAAATTATCAATCCCTCAACCCACGAGATCCTTCCCCTCTCGTCCATGTTTTTCCAGCTCTCTCATCAAACCTGTTGTCTCTTCTCCTTCCACGTGTACAAAATCTGGATGCACACGCATCTCACGTATATTACATGTCTCCATCTTTCTCATAGATCTAACTTCTTCCTCTCTCTTTCTCTCTCTCTATCTCTCTCTCATTAGGTATGTCTCGTACTCTCTTGCCCACATACATACAATCTTTCTCACCCTATCTGCTCCATCTTTGCAAGCTCCCTCTACACGTTTCATTCACACATTGGGATGTGTTCAAAATGTTGTTTTTATAATGGATGATGTAGAGTTATGGTTGGTTTTGTTGCATCCTACAAAGTAATAACTATGAAATGCATTTAGATTTTCATTTGACTGGGATTATGTGAGTTTGAGCATCTTATGAAGTACTATAGACCTCGTATACATCTTGGATGTCAACAATGATTCTAACTATTGAATTGTATAGACCATTACATTCGAAGTCAGTAGCCTAATATATTTATTTCACGATTACAACAACTGATTAATTCACTACAAACTAAGAAAACAGATGTGTACTCCCTTCATTTTTATTCAAGTTAGCATATTAGCATTGGTCAAAGTCAAGTTTTGTAAACTCTCACAGAGTTTATAACAAAATATATTAACATATACAATAACAAATAAATACCATTAGATTCATTATTGAATGTACTTTCACATCATACATATTTGTTATGGCATATGTTTATATTTTTCTATAAACTTGGTCAAACTTTAGTCAGTTTGACTTCAGACAAACCTAATATGCAGAGTTAATAAAAACGGGGGGTGTACTAGTAACTACCGGTAGTACTCGCTAGTTGCTTAGCCCAATCACCCAACATGCCACACAGGGAGTTCGGTGTCACAAAATTTTGAGGTCGGCGGGAAAATCTCTCGTGACCCTGATTCGAGCAGTGCGAAGTTACCATCATATACTTCGGGACAGGCCTATGGATCACGCTTGGTAGGGGGGCTATTTTGGTAACTTCAGGTTCACCCAACCCATCCAACCCACCCGACACCCAGAGTAGTACACCTGAATACTCCCCATTTTCTATCCCCACCACAAAATAGACTTCTCCATGGCACCGCAACCTTCGTGATCCTCCGCTTCTACATTGGCGCACTCGTCCACCGCAATGCATCTGCCTCATAGACGACGTCGATGCCCAACTTTAGCCGGTCCACCGTCGTCGTCGTACACGGAGCTTCTTCCTCGACACCGTCTTCCACAGTCTCGGATCTCCTTCCTAGAAGCCGATGCCAAGCGCAGAAGCACCACCATTGTGGACAATGAACTGACTCCCGTTGCCGACCATGATGCACAGAGGCCGCCGTGACCATCATACTACTCCTCGATTGGTATTGTGTGTATTGAATCTCTTAGCAGTACATGTGAAGTTCCAATTTTGTTCATACCTACCCTTCAAATTTCCTGGTTGCTATTGTTCTTGTAAAAGTAATTAGTTATAGCCTCCATTGTCCAACAGAATATCACCTTGTAATTGTGTGTCGCTCCTGTATCGCGTTGTGCTTGGGTAGGTTCTTCATCTGCAACCACTAGTGTGGCAAATGATGGAAAGCTTTTTAGAACTAGCAAGATGCACATGTGTTGCACGAAACATCAAGATGCATTTGTATGAGTAATTTATCTTGTGGGAGAGAAGGATGAACGAGGGAAGGCCTTATTTGCAAATGTGGAGAGGGGTGTGGGCATCATTTTGCAAAACTGCCATAGTTTCCATCCTATGCGTCGGATATAAATCGGACGGCCTATATTGCAAGATGGCAGGCACACCATCATCACCAACTCTGTTTTTTATGAGAGTAGAGATAAATATAAATATAAAATAATTATAAGAGTAGAGAAGAGAGTAGAGATAGCAGGGATGTCGGGAAAGGATCGCGCGTGCGTGGGAAAAAGCGACCGGGCGCGCGCTAGTTTTGGCGCGCGACGTCTGACGCACTTTATAAAATCCAACGCCCTCCCACCGCTCTATGCCTTGCCACCAATATCTCCTCGCTCCATGCCTCGCCACTTCTCTCTCCCCGCTCTTTCCCACCTCGCCGCCGCCGCGCCACCATGCTGTCGCATCACCGGGAAACTTGGGGATACCGCGGCGTCTGCGCGCCCCTCTCCGGCAGCTTCTCCGCCGAGATCTGGTTCCATGGGATGCGCCTCGGCCTCGGCACTTTTAACACTGCCCAGAAGGCCGCACACGCGTACGACGCAGCAGCGTGGCGCCTCCGGTGGCCTCATAGAACATTGAACTTCCCCAACGTGCCGACGCAGGAGCAGGCGCAGGAGCTCGCGCCTCCACCGCGGCTTATCACCGACGAGGATCGTCGCGACAACCGAAGGTCGGAGCACCGTCACAACATCACCGAGAAGGACGAGGAAGCCATGGCGCCGTGGGGCCAACGCTTCCCATAGGACATCAGCAACAGATGCAAGGTCTATGCGCAAAGGAGGGAGAAGAGGACGGCGAAGCGAGCCGCCTATCGCGAAGACAAGCGTATGCAGAAAGCGTCCACTCAATTCAACATGAAGCTAGGAGTAGCGTCGCATGACGATCAGTATCTTGCCGCCTACATTGATACGTCGGAGGAGGACATCATCAAGGAGGAATCGAACGACGAGGAGTAGTTGAACTATCTATTTGTATCTATCTATGCTATATCTATGCTGAGAACTATCTATGTCTCTACTCTCTACTTCTCTATCTCTACTCTCTATCTCTACTCTTACCAAAAAAACAGAGTTGGTGATGATGGTGTGCCTGGTATCCTGCAATATAGGCTGTCTGATTTATATTTGACGGATAGGAAGGAAACTATGGCAATTTTGCAAAAAGATACCCACACCCCTCTCCACGTTTGCAAATAAAGCCTTCCCTCGTTCGTCCTTTTCTCTCACAAGATAAACTACTCATGCAAAGGCATCTTGATGTTACGTGCAGCGCACAGTCATCTTGCTTGTATCCATCTATGCCAGTATCGACTCGAAGTCCAATGTGTATCGAGCCAGAGTAGGAAGGAGAAAAAATATAGCGCATCTGCTGGAGCGGCGTGCACGTGCAATTTTTTGCAGCGGCCGCTGGAGTGAGCACTCTGGCCCCGCAAAAACTGGCTATTCTGGCGCTATAAACGCTTTTTAACGCGCTGCACGTTGCGCTTCTGTTGGAGATGCTCTAACATGGCAGATGAGTGCTTTATTGTTGCCCACAAGATGTGCGAGCATTATTATATTTTTGTTGCCATGTTGAGATTTTAAAACCACAAGTGCGAACATGCAGAGGAGCAATGAAGACCAAACACAAGATATTCGGGACATCTTCAAGGAGCGTGGCAAGTTAAAGAGGAGTTGCACCGAACCTGTAAAACGAGCTTTGGTAAGTAACACCCTTTCAATTACTTTCATTTAGCGTCATGTTCTTCGATGTGTATATATTGTAGTTTCTGTTTCTCTTAGCCCCATGTTCTTCGATGTGTAATAAGAAGAGTCTTAATCGTCCTAATGCTTTGATTTTTAGCTTGATGTAGAAAGTGGGTGTTCTCACCTTGGAGTCTATTTTTATATTTTTCCTTTTGAATTCACTTCTCCAAGTCCTTTTTATCTGGCTTCTACTAAATGGATCTGGGTTGCTCTGAGTATTGATCTAAAACAGAAGTAACTTCATGTTAGGATGCAGTTCCTGCGAGGAGGGAAGTGTCGTCAACTTCGATATCATGTTTCCAAAATGAGGTTGTATTACACAGAAGGTGCCTGTTCCCTAATGATGCTTGATTAGACACAAGGTGCAAATTCCCAGATGATGCTGGATTACACACAAGCCAGGTGGAGTCGTCAACTGTTTGTGTCCTCATGGCTCTAGTAAAGGCTAAATGAAAGCATGCAACAGCCTTTGAGAATGTAGCTGAGTTCCTGAAGAAGCGAAAAGAGCAATCAGATGCTCTCTTCACCCAAGCCAAAGAAGAGATGGAAGAAGCCATAAAGAAGCTAGAAGAGGCAGAGCAGACTAGGCGTCTCCTGCTATCTAACACTGTTGTCAATACAAATTTTCCTTCATAATAGCTAGGTTCAAAAGTTTATCTAGTCAGCATGCATGTTGTGATGTCCGTGCATCTACTGATGTGGCACAAAATATTTTTTCGGGTCATGTAATAACAACAATTACTTTCCAAACAATAACAGACGAAGCATTGGGCATGGTATAGTTCACGCGCAAGCCCAACATTCCAAGTTCAAATTCCACATCAAACTCATGTTCACAAATATCTGCACACTCATAGATAATGTCCACAACCATGATTCACTTCAAAGCCAAAAAATTGTGAGGAGAGTTATAAATAAAGAAAAAACTCTAGTTCATACTATCAGTGCGAGCACAACAAGTCAAGACCATGTGTAATTAAATATATTTTGGTCATTTTTTGACTAATCGCGAATAACTTCTGGAAGCAGGTATATTCTCTAATGCCGGCCGCGGCTGGGGTCCATGATGTTTTGAGACAAACCGGGCAACACACCGGGTGTCTATGCCAGCGACATGGTGGTCATATCATTCGTGGGTTCAGAGCGGCGGCGGCTCTCGTGGTCTACTATTCCTCAGTGTCGGCGGTGGCCGCAAACGTGTTGGTCACCTCCGCCAGCATGCCGCGGTTCTGCCAATGTTTGTGTAGGATAGTGCGGCCAACCAGGGTGCACTAGACGCCATGGTCCCTCGTGTGCCGGCGTGCAGCAACTGGCCACTCCTCTGTGAGCAGGCTTAGAGTGTCGAGTTGATGCACCAGGGGCCATCTTGGAGCGGTGGCTTGCTCCTTCGCTTGCCCGCCTACAGCCTCGCCCATGGTACTGACGGCCTGGGGCGGGGAGGGAGGTGGGGCAGCGAGTTGCTTGGCTTGTCGGGGCACCCAGCCAGCTTTTATGCCAGAGAACTTATCTTCCTGCTCATCGGATGCTATGGAGAGTGTGGAGAAAATGGTGCAAGGAGGATATGGGGAGCAGCGGTGTGGTGCGGTTCTTGACAGGTGTCTGGCCTCGTTTAAATCGCGAGTGGATGAGAGGAGCTAGCTAACATTGTGTTCTAAAATGCGGCCGTCTTGCAGAAGGACGTGTTGCCGGCACACGTGCAGATTCAATGGACGTAGGCAGGGCAGTCTGAAGCCGGTTGCATGCGGCGAGGAGGCGTGTTCAGCCTGGCCTGTAGCGAGTGGGGCCCTCTTGGCTGGCGCGCCGGTTCAATGCCTGCGCTATGAGAGGTAGCGTCTATGTCAGAGCAATCACTCCCTCCAGTCCTTTTTTGTTTGGGTATACCAAAATCTCGTTTTCCATTCACATTTTACAAGTAAAATTCATGGACAAACTTTGACCCAAAATACGATGGGACTAGTAAACCAGGACGGAGGTATACTAGTAGTTATGAATTCCATTTTCGCTCCATACCAATCGTTCTAAAAACTACTTAGTACGTATAACGCGCCATTGAAAGTCGGAACTCTTACCCCGCTACAAAATGATATTTTAAACGTGGCTACTCGATCAGTGGCGACTGACGAGCCACCGCCTCCAGGTCATTCACCTGTGGTCCCAACCGTCAACTCCTACGGATCAAGTTATCACGTGAGCTGACTATTCCTACAAAGGTGCGCTCCACCACGTACCCGGTACCCGCGCATGCATCAATCATGCACCTAGGGTTTTAGGGTTTATTTGTTCATGGTGCCTTTACGTAACTCTCATGTGTGCGAGACAGTGAGAGATCGACTGCGTGCGTGCGCCTCTTGTCTTCGTATATGTACTCCACCATTTTTCTGGTGTCCAAAAAATTATATAGTAGTAATAACTAGCAATGTGCCAATGCGTTGCCACACGATCAAAGTAGATTAATACATATTCACCGATTTGATAGGAAAAAAGCGTCTAGTTTTGAAATACGTATATCACTAAAAATATGTTATGTTTCACTCAAAAAATATTCCTTTGGCGGTTTTGATGAGTTAAGGGAGGAATATGGTTTGTTTCAAGATTTGAGAAGTGGTATATCTCTAATTTCTACTCTTATAAAAACAGAGTTGGTGATGATGGTGTTCCTGCCATACTGTAATATATCCCTTGTTCATCCTTTTCTCCCACAAGATAAACTACTCATACAAATGCATCTTGATGTTCCATGCAATGCATGGGCATCTTGCTAGTTGTTGCAAAAAGCCCATGTGTGTGTGTTGTGTGTGAGAGAGAGAGAGAGGGAGAGAGGAGGAGGATGGAGTGCATGTGTGACAAAGACACAAAGAGTGTGTGCGCGAGAGGTATCAGCTTAAAATGAGGCGATAGTGTGTGTGTGTGCACGATCGAGAGGGCGTGTCTCAAGAAGGGACGAAAAATCTACATAGATACGAGGAGCGCGAGAGAGACATGTACGCGATAGTGGAAGCATGAGTGTGCCAGTTTATAAACCAATCTGGAGGCTAGTCGATCAATGTTTGTGAGAGAAATACGAGTCGGGGGTGCGAAAGCAGTTTTGTGTTTGTGTGAGAGAGACGTTAGTTGGGAAGGGGAGTGGAAGCATGAGTTGTGTGTTTGTGAGACAGGGGGGGGAGTTTGTCTGATCGGTAAACATATGAATAATGTCAGTTTTATAACTGGGATGGAGACGGAAAGGAGACCGTAACAAATGTTGTGTCTACGGGAGAGAGTAATTTTAGTGGTATGAGTCATATCTAGAGAGATATAGGGTGTGTGAGAGAACCCTATGGAGAGAAAGAAAAAGTGAAAGAGGAGTGAGAGAGTGTGTGTGGAAGTGAAAAAGAAAGCTTAGGTACCAAGTGATACCAGAGAACAGTAGAGACGTGAGAGATAATGAAAACAGTGTAATGTATAATGATAGGGAGAGTGTGACACTTCTCAAGGGAGACGTCGAGAGACCATGTTTGCGAAAATAGGAGAAACATGAAGTGAGCGTGCGGGTGAGATGGAGAAAAGAGAGTGATAGCTACATGAAGGAGCATGCGCGAGAGATGGGCGTGAAAGGAGATTCAAATATTTAGTTGCCTGTATAGAAAAATGTCAACATAAAAGGGATTTAAATATTTGAATTCGAGATGATGATACATGTAATTCATACTCAAACCAAAATTGATCTATCAAACATGCATACTTGTAAGTGCATCTAGTGCCCCTTAGTGATTTTGGTGTATTGAAGACTTATAGGTTAAGGGAATGATGCGTTTGTGAGTGTACACAGGTCTATAAGTCTATGAGGAGTTTGATATTTACAGAGAAAGTCGACCCCTAAAAATGAAGTTCTTTGACTGAATACTTTGGATTAGTGAAGACTTTCTGAAGACTTTGAAAGTGAAGAAATTGGTGTGATCCTGAAGACTTGGTATTCATTCGAGGAACATGAAGCGTGAAGACTTTTGTTTTCGTAGTTTCATTTTCTCTTTCTTGAGTCATAGGAAACACCGTACTGTTAAAGGGGTCGAGGAAATACTAAGGAAAATTTTCCAAGTGATGCTCAACTCAAAATCCTACACCTACCAATCCTTTCGAGTGAAGCCGTTGGACATCTCATATAGTTCAGTCAAATTTCTTCAGTGACAGAGACAAAGCTGTTCTGGTCTCTGAGGAATTTGTTCGGATTGAGGAGTTAGGAATTCTCCAGTGCGAATTGCCTACAAGTGAGGAGCATGATAGCCTTGAGGAATTTGTTAGTCAAATTACCGACCGTTGCTGTGCTACGCGCCAGCTGTCCCAAAGTATCCTTCCACCTAACGGTCATATCATTGAAGGGCATTTGTCTTATCATGTCGGGCTACTCCCTGCAACCGCTAGCTGGTTGGCTGCTCCGAGAGAAACTGACACTTGTCATTTGAGAGCGTCCCATCCTTCGAGGACTTTGAGCGAAAATCATCAAGTGAGGAAAACCCAAACCCAAACACCTTCAAACCCAAAGTGATTGAGCATAAGAGATTGATCCTGCGTGGATCCAACCCTTTTTACCTTTGAAGACTGTGCATCTTCCAGACGGTTAGGCATCATGGTCTAGAGCATCCAAGAGGAAATTGTGGATCACCGAGTGACCAAGTTTGTGAAGGTTTGGAAGTCACTTGAAGACTTACCACGAGTGATTGGGCGAGGTCTGTGTGACCTTAGCTCAAGGGGAATACGGTGAGGACTAAGTGTCCTGAGCTGCATGTTCAGGACTAGGTGTCCGAGACTGTGTGTCCTCAGGTTTAAATACCTAGCCGCCCTAACCAGACATACAACTGTCACAACAGTTGGAACTGGTCTACCAAATCATTATCTTCACCGAGCTAACTGGTTCCATTTCCTTAACCCTTCCATTTCCTCATTTCTATGTTGTGTGCTTGTTCATATCTGTTTGAAGACTTTGAGTCAAGACTTTCTCTATTTCCTCAGCTCAATTTCTTCAGTTTGTTTGTCTTCATTCTGTTTATCCTATGTTTACGCTTTCGGTACTCTGTGCTTGTTTTCATTTCATCATGAAGACCATGCTCATGCTCTGTTATGTTTACTTCTGAGTACTTATTCCACTGCAAGTAGTTCTTCTCTTAGGAATTTCCTCACCCTGAAATTCCTCAGTGAAGAATTCATAAAAATCGCCTATTCACCCCCTCTAGTCGACTTAACGCACTTTCAATTGGTATCAGAGCAAGGTACTCCCTTGTTTTGTGTGATTTTGGTTTAACTGCCTGGAGTTTTAGTTATGTCGACCGCAGGTATGATCAACGTTTCTACTGGGTGTCCTACCTTCGATGGGACGGACTACCCCTACTGGAAGAATAAGATGCGCATGCATCTTGAGGCAATTGACAACGATCTCTGGTACGTTGTAGAAAATGGCGTTCCCTTTGTCACTCCTACCATCAACGCTGCTGATGTGAAGAGATTCAAGCAACTCGACTCTCAAGCGAAGAACATCATATGTGGCCATCTGAGCAAAGGGCAGTATGGCAGAGTGAGTACTTTGGAGACAACAAAGTTTATCTGGGACAGGCTGTCCAAGGTCAATGAAGGAGTCTCAACACAGCGTGACTCTCGAGTTGACGTTCTTCGCAATCTCTTCAACCGCTTCAAAAGACTCGACAATGAGAATGTTCAGCAAACCTTTGATCGCCTCACTGACATCTCAAATGAGCTTCAAGCACTTGGTGCCACTGATATCACCGACCATGAGGTGGCAAAGAAATTGCTGAGATCGCTTGATTCCTCATTTGATACTTTGGCATTGATGATACAAGAACGAGGAGACTATAAGTCACTTGATCCCACTGATATCCTCGAGAGACTAAACACTCATGAGTTCCAGCTTGCTAAGAAGAGACATCTCTATGGACCAAGTTATGGCAGATCACGAGCTCTGAAGGCCAAGGCGGTGTCTAAATCTGAAGGTGAAGATTCTAGTAGCAGCCTTGGTGACCCTGAAGAACTGAGCTAGGAGCTAGCAATGCTCGTGAGAAAATTCCAGAAGTTCTCAAGACGTGGTCGTTTTGGAAGATCCTCAAGAAGTGGTTACAAGAAGAGACTCTGTCACAAATGCAAGAAACGCGGACACTACATTCAAGATTGTCCTCAGTGGGAAAAGGAATCAAAGAAGAAGAAGTACAAGGATTACAGTTCTAAGTATTCAAAGAAGAAGAAGAAATCTTCAAAGTCCTCTTCATCAAAACCTTCAAGGTCTTCATCTCACAAGAAGAGCAGCTCAAAGAAGGCTCGGGCATTCATTAGCAAGGAAATGGACTCTGAGGCTGAATCTGAGGAAAATGAGGAAGAGGAGGAATCTGAGGAGTCAGACTCTAGTGTGGCGAGCCTAGCTCTCGCTACCGCGCTCGTCAGCAAGTCCATCTTCAACTCTGAGGAAAAGGACCTCCCCAACACTACCGATGACGGTGATGAGGACTACGCTCCCACCTATTGCTCCATGCCAAAAGGCTCAAAGGTAATCAAATATCTCTCCTCTGAATCTAGTGAGTATGAATCTGATGAAAACCTCAAACCCAACTATTCTAAACTTGCTAAGATTGCTATGAAACTGCAAAAGGCTTTGGAAAAAGTTCAAAACATGCTAGATAAAAGCGATGACATGTTGGGCGAGGAAATGAATCGCACTAAAATTTTGACTGAAAATCTTCAGAGACTTCAGTCCAAGTTTGACAATCTTCAAGGTCATCATAACACTCTCTTATCTGATCATGAGAAGCTTTCTTATGAATTTCTTCAAAGAAAGCAAGATCTTGAGGAGTTAAGAGTGAGTTATGAAGATCTTCAGAAGGAGCGTGATTCATTGCTTGCTAAACAAATCAGTGCTACTCAGGATGAATTTGTTCCTCCATGTTTGAAGTGCATTGAATGTGAAACTCCTAATTCTTCACCTGAATGCTCAAATGCTTCCATTGCTGCAAATTCTTCAACTGTCTCTGCTATTACTAGTTCCTCATCTGAGGACATTGCTAGTATCACTGAAGATGCAGGGATGAAGGAATTGTATATGACAGGCATGTACAAAAGCCTCAAAGGGCATCAGGCTCTTTGTGATGTTCTTAAAAAGCAAATCCTCAACAGGAAACCTAGGAAAGAGGGTATTGCCTTTGAGAGGAAACTCAATACTGATGGGACCTACTAGAAACCTGAGCAGTATCCCAAAACCTCATGGGTTGCTGCAAAGGGACCTTCAGTGGATCCATCTACTTTATCCGGCTTTACATGTGAACCTTCATATTCTTCTAATGAGTCACTTGAGTCCAACTATAAACTGTTCAAAAATCAGAATGGCGAAGTATTTGCTAGATATGTTGGCACTAACTGCAGGAACGACCCTCCTATGAAGAAAATCTGGGTTTCTAAAAGGTGCCTTGAAAATCTTCAGGTGAATGTAATCATGACCCCACCTGTGAAGAATAGTAATCCCAGATCAAATTCTTCATATGGATCCAAGTCCTCATATGGACCAAACTCCTCACGAGGATCAAATTCCTCAAAAGGATCAAAGTCCTCATATGAGCATCATCGTGCTAACCCGTCTGTTTTGCAGGGAAATCTAAGGATTATGGATATGTGAATTATTCTTCAAATCATTATGTTCATAAATCCTCGAAGAATTTCTCTGCTTACTCTTATGCTTACCCTAATCCCTCTTATGTGAAACGAAGTGGATTGGCATCTATGCCACCTTTCTCTTATGGAGCTCGTAGAATGATGAACTCTTTGCCACCCCTTCAGATGTGGGTGGTGAAGAAAAAGAACTAATCTCTTATGCAAGGTCAGGTCTCCAAATGAACTTAATCGTCTAAAGAATTTGCTGGACACCTGAATATGCTTGAAAGGATGCAAGCTAATCATGAAGAAATGAATTTTCATTTCTCACGTCCTCATACTGCTTTATCTGTTCTATTGCTTGATGAAATTGATCTAATGAAATTGATATCATATTCTTCACTGATGAAGTATATGAGTTCGTAAGTTGCACTAATTCATCTGCAGGATGATCAACCCAAAGCCACTGAGTGGGTCCTCGTTAGTGGATGTACAAATCACATGACTGGTGACAGGAGCTTATTGATGGACTCTGCTTTATCTCCATCACATCTAAAGCATATCACCTACACTGACAAAGGCAAAAGCAAGGTATTGGGTCTAGGTAAGGTTGCAATCTCAAAGGATCGACACATGGACAACGTCATGCTTGTCGAGTCCTTAGGTTTTAACCTCATGTCTGTCTCAATGCTTTGTGATCTTGATATGGTTGTTGTCTTTGGCAAGTATCATTGTGTTGTGATCATGGAAGCTGACAATTCCAAAGTCTTCGAAGGCTTTAGGAGAGGAAATTTGTATATTGTTGATTTCTCTACAGGACCACAACCTTCTACATGTCTACTTGCAAAAGCTTCACAAGGCTGGCTATGGCATCAACGACTTGGTCATGCTGGGATGAGGAACTTACATACGCTCGCGAAGAAGAAGCATGTCATTGGCATTGAGGGTGTCAAATTCCTCAAGGACCATTTGTGTGGAGCTTGTGAAGCCGAAAATATGACCAAGGCCAAGCATCCCTCAAATACCATCATGACTACCACTCGTCCATTTGAATTGCTTCACATGGATCTCTTTGGCCATACTCACTATGCCACATTTACTAATGCTGCATCTTTATATGGCTTTGTCATTGTTGATGATTATTCTCGATATACATGGGTGCATATCATCACTTACAAAACTGAAGTGCATGAAGTCTTCAAACGGTTTTCCACGAGGGCTTCAACCAACTTTGGTGTGAAGATCAAGCACATCAGAAGTGATAATGGAACTGAGTCCAAGAATACTGGTCTTGATGACTATCTTGATGAACTTGGTATTACTCATGAGTTATCTGCTCCTTATACTCCTCAGCAAAATGGCGTCCTGGAGCACAAGAACAGGACTCTTGTTGAGATGGCCTGCACTATGCTGGATGAGTACAAGACGCCTCCTTGCTTCTGGCCTGAGGCAATTGATACTGCATGCCACATCATCAATAGGGTATATTTTCACAAATTCTTCAAGAAGACTGCATATGAACTCTCACTGACAAGAAACCCAATGTGAGTTATTTCAAAGTCTTCGGTGCTAAATGCTGGATTAGAGATCCTCATCACAATTCTAATTTTTCACCGAAAGCACATGAAGGTTTTATGCTTGGTTATGGTAAGGACTCGCACGCCTACAGAGTCTTCAACACCCATCACCACAAGGTTGTTGAAACTGTAGATGTGCGGTTTGATGAAACTAATGGCTCGCAAAGAGAGCACCTACCTCCTGTGACAGATGAAATACCTCCCGAGGAATCTATTAAGTTCAAAGCTACTGAGGATGTCATTCCTACCGAAGAACCTGCTGAAGATGTCGTTCCAAAACGTGAAGAACGTCATGCTGATGCACCTGAGGAAAATGGTGCTGAAGAAAATGCTGATCAAATTCCTCAACGACAACCAGCTCATCCTCGCATTGAAAATGAAGTGCAAATTATGAAAATCATCAGCAACATCAACATTCCAGGTGCTCTCACACGCTCACGAGCTTCACATTTTTCTAACTTTCGTGGGCACTTTGACTTTGTCTCTATCACAGCGCCCACTAAGGTAGATGAAGCATTTCTGGAGCCTGAGTGGATTCAAGCTATGCAAGAGGAATTACATCAATTCAAGCTCAACAACGTCTGGGAACTGGTCAAACGTCCAGATCCTCGCAAGCACAATATCATTGGCACAAAGTGGATCTACTGCAACAAGCAAGATGAAAATGGCCTTGTCGTGAGGAATAAGGCACGACTTGTAGCGCAGGGCTACACATAGGTTGAAGGAATTGACTTCGATGAAACTTTTGCACCTGTTGCTAGACTTGAAGCTATTCTCATATTACTTGCTTATGCTAACCATCATGATATCATCTTATATCAAATGGATGTGAAAAGTGCATTCCTCAATGGTAAGCTTGAGGAAGAAGTATATGTTGCTCAACCCCCAGGTTTTGAAGATCCAAAGCATCCCGACAAAGTCTTCAGACTCAATAAGGCCCTCTATGGCCTCAAGCAGGCCCCTCAGGCGTGGTATGATACTTTGAAAGAATTCCTCATGAAGAAAGGCTTCAAACCCGGTTCACTTGACCCAACTCTTTTCACTAAATCTTATGATGGTGAATTGTTTGTGTGCCAAATATATGTTGATGATATCATTTTCGGCTGTACTGACCAACGTTACAGTGATGAATTTGCCTATATGATGATTGAAGAATATAAAATGTCTATGATGAGAGAATTGAAATTCTTCTTAGGTCTTCAGATTCGTCAACAATGAAGTGGCATATTCATATCTCAGGAGAAATACCTCAAAGATGTACTAAGAAAATTCGGCATGCAAGATTGCAAAGGAGTCAAAATCCCTAGCCCACAAATGGCCATCTCTGCACTGATGAAAATGGTATTGACTTCGATCAAAAGGTATACCACTCCATGATTGGTTCTTTATTGTATTTATGTGCATCTAGGCCAGATATTATGCTTAGTGTTTGCATGTGTGCCCGATTTCAAGCTACACCGAAGGAATGACACCATAAGGCTGTGAAGCATATTCTTCGATATCTAGCTCACACACCAACACTTGGATTATGGTATCCCAAGGGCTCGGCTTTTGATCTCATTGGATATTCAGACTCTGACTATGCTGGTGATCGTGTGGACCGCAAGTCAACATCTGGCACATGCCATTTCCTCGGACGATCCTTGGTCTGTTGGTCTTCGAAGAAACTGAACTGCATATCACTATGTACTGTTGAAGCTGAGTACATTGTTGCTCGTTCTTGTTGTGCTCAATTGCTATGGATGAAACAAACCCTCAAGGACTACGGCGTCCACATGAAGAATGTACCTCTCTACTGTGACAATGAGAGTGCCATCAAGATTGCTCATAACCCAGTTCAACACTCGAAGACAAAGCACATTCAGATTCGTCATCATTTTCTTCGTGATCATGTGTTGAAGGGCGACATCTCTATTGAGCATGTGAAGACTGAAGAACAACTAGCCGATATCTTCACTAAGCCCTTGGATGAGAAGAGATTTAGCAAGTTGAGGTGTGAGCTAAATATCCTAGAATCTTCGAATGTCCTTTGAAAAGGACACACATCCTAACACTTATGCAAAATTGATGACTTAGATGTGCAACACACAAAGTAAAGTTTTTATTCATTCAATGAAGACTAATCCTCTAAGTGTGAAGAAATTAATGAAGAATTTGATTCTCAGAACCCTACGACAATTGTACGCGGTGTCTGAAATCATCATTCTTATACGGTGGGGCACGCCACCACCAAAAGTTGAAAATCCTAAATCTGAGTTTTTCCTCACTTTGAAATTCCTTAGTTGTTCTTCAACTTTGCATTGTCTTCACTCTTTCAGTCATTTTTCTTCATTAGCTATATATATATACATATGAGTTTATGTCCTCTACAGAATTCACTTATTGCTAATTCTTCAAGTTGCTTGTTCTGCTAAGTGAATGTGATCAGACCCTTTCCCCCTCTATGCTAAACTCAACCTAGTCTATTCACAAATTCTTCATGTGCGTTCTATTTGAAACTCGTTCAAAATCTTCACTATGTCCTTGTCAGCTGAAGAAATTACGAACGGAACTTTAAACGTATCTTATCTGAATTTTCGGCTTTTGCCGTTCAAACCATTCCACATCCCTTGACAACACTTATCCATCCACCCACGATCTCACATGATCTCCACTTCTCAGTATGTGGGTGACACATGTCAAGCGAATGATAAGGGTCAGGGGCACGTTCGTCCAATTTCCTTGGGCGACCAGTTTTTCACTTTGGCTATAAATACGCCTCTCCCTTCCTCACTTCGGTTTTACTCTGCTCGACCTCACTCACTCGCTCGAGCTCTCAAACCCTAGCGCCGCCGCTTCTTCCATCATCGCCGGTGAGGAAGAGCTTCATTGCCTCGACCTCGTCGCTGCCATACTCATGCGAGCCGCAGATTTCTTCACTCCACCACCGCCATAGCTGTCTTCCTCAGCCAAGTTAGGGCGTGGAAGATCTGAATCGATGAGCTTCAAATCTACACTTCACAGTTCATCGTGTTCTTCGTCAAGGGTAATTAAAAGTTACTTTTACTGCCCTTGTTGATTTTGTTGTTTTCCTCAGATCTTGAAAAGGTGTTTATTCCTCAACTCTTCACACACTAAACACCTCACATATCATCTGCTCTTGATCTGTCTCTCTAAGCAACATTTTTCTTCAAGATTCCTCAATTGTGTGGATTTTCAAATCTGTACAACTCTAGAACCTAAGTCAAAGAACACTTAGTGAAATTCCTCAAGACTCAACCGGTCAAATTCCTCAAACTTGTTCCTTTTGCAAAAACTTCTGAGAACGCATATGACCTCTTGAAATTCATCGCACCTATACTCTGTTCACAGGTACTCATGTCCGCTGCTGAATCTCTAGGTTCTCATCAACTTAACTCATTTGCAGCGTCCCTCGAAGAAAAGTTGCATACCTCTTCAAAGAGCTCAATTGTTCAAAACCCTCAGCTGAAGAAAATGGCAGATGGCAAGAAACCTCAGAAGGGAGGAAAGAAACTGGAAGTCAACACAGCTTTTGAGATCCCTGATGACATTTACAAGGATTATTGCACTCCTGATGAGGCCACACATGGAAAGGAGGACAAAAATCAGCGCAAGGTGCGCATACAAAGGATAGAGAGGAGATGGGCACGAGAATGGAGAGAATACATATATGTCACTCCAAAATATATGAAGAAATTCGCTCTTCACCCTCCTTGACCAAGACCTCCATTGGCACCAGGCCAAGAAGCTGATCCCACTAGCCTCAAGCGCGGTGAGGACTATCCTGATGAATGGGCCAAGTGTCAAGCTAAGTTGGCTAGAGTAGCAAAAGAAGCGATGAGGAAATTCAATGAAGACTCTGCTGCTGCTGCTGCCACTTCTGAGGCCTCTGCTAGCAAGCCGAAGAAGGACATGCCTAAGAAGCCCGCACATAAGCCCAGTGCTCCTTCTTCTTCAATGCCCTCACGGCCAACGTCGGCTAAGCCCTCACGACCAATTCCTCAAGACGCACCAGCTCCTTCAAAATCCTCAGCTCCTCCTTCCAAGTCCTCAGCACCTGCGCATCTCGCCTCATGCCAAAGGACAACAGGCATCTCTATTGCCTCAGGAGCCACTGCAAGTTCATCAGCTCCTCTGCACTCTTCAACTGGCCCCACTCTGCTGAAGACCAAGGCCACTGCAGGACGAGGCACTAGACAAAGTCCTCAAAAGAAGCAGGTCGACTTCCAAGTACCGTCCAATGATGACGAAGCTGATGATGAAGAACTCGCTGAAATCATTAGAGATAGGCAGCACAGGGCCGCTAGAGCCAAATGCATTAATCTGCCATTGATGCTAGACACAAAGTTGATCCTCGACTTCATTGACTTGTGGCACAAGGACTCCAACACACCTTTGCCTGAGCTGAACCTCACTCCTGGTCAAAGTCATGTGCCGACTCACTTCATTAACGAAGAAAAATGGAAATATGAACAGGGGAGGAAGGTGAAGAAAGCGCAGTACAAGAAAGAGCGCTTTCTGAAGCAAAACTTATTGAAGCTTTCACCTGAAGAACTTGTTGCTCTGCAATCAGAGATCAAGAAACTGAGTGATGAATTTGATCGCTACTATGCTGACTGGCTTGGAGCCAAAGTCAGATTTGTAAAGATAACTAAAAAGTTTACTACCAATGTTGCTGCCCCTACGCAACAAGAAATTCCTCAGGCTGAAGCATCTGCTCAGCCTACTGAAGAAAATGCCAGCACCGCTGATGATACTCAGGCTGCTGAAGAAAATGCTAGTACCAGGGCTGATGACTGCATTCCAGCCATTGATGAAACTTCCAGGGCAACCACTAGTGTTGCGCCTGAAGAAATTGCCAGGCCAGCTGAAGCTTCAACCGCTGTGCCTAAAGAAATTGCTTATACCAGGGCAACTGCATCAGTTGTGCCTGAAGAAACGGAACCAATTTCCTCTGCTCCTCCTGCACCCGCACCAAGTCCAATTCTTCCTTCTGCATCAGAAGCTAAGAAGACCAAGGCTGCGGAGCGTAAAGCTATGAAGAAAAGGAAAGCATCAACTTCATCAGACTCTTTAGCTCCGAAGAAGATGAAGAAATTGACCAGCTCGTTTGAAAATCCTATTGATGCTGTTCCAGTCTCAAGCATGCCATCAAAGGAAATTGTTCCTTTTGATGAAGAATACGTGATCCCAAGTGGATCCGATTAAGACATTCCTTCTGCTGCTTCCTCGGGGTAGTTGGATGAAGAAATTGAAGTGGATGCAATCCCTTCAACCCCAGTTGTTTCATCGCCCATGCCTTAGTTTACTTCTGAAGAGGGTGACGTTGAAGAAATGAGTGGAGAAGATGAGGATGTGGACATTGGGTGCACAACGCCAGTTCTAAATGATGACTTTTGGGAAAGTCAGCACCCCAATTCTCTATTGTTCACTCCTCTGCAACAAATTCCTCAGTCCCCAGTGACTACTGAAGTTCAAATGGGTTCTGAAGAACCACACCCCACTCCGTCCATCCCTGAAGAGATTCCAGCCACTAGCGCTAATGACATTGCTGCTCAAGAATTGAAGTCCTAGGCTGCCACTGAAGAAGAAACTGAAATTCCTTAGCCTGCAAAACCTGAGATCACGATTCCTGAGGCTGTGATGCAATTGACTGACACTCCTCACCCCAAGACAAAGGATCCTTTCTCAAAGAAGCAAAAATTCAAGGCTTATGACTTCTTCCACGAGCATGTTTTCTTCATAGACTACAACCCCTATGGCTCTGCTCGCCTTAGAAGGAAGCGCTTCTGGACTGCTAGCCAAGAAAACTTCTATTCTTCGCTGCTTTTCAACAAAGACAAAGTCTTTGACCATGAGCATATTCCTCACGTGGACATGGAATCACTGCCCTGCTTCACGCCAATCCTCAGTGTTCTTCATGACGCTGGGCTGCTCAACTTTTGCACGGATATTGTTGATTGGAATGAAGAGCTAATATTTCAGTTCTATGTGATGCTGCACATCACAGGAGAAGCTGAAGATGTGAACACTTGGGTATTGGACTGGATGACATAGAACACACATTTCAAAGCACCAGCCTCTGAATTACTTCATGCCCTGCCTGTCAGTCCTCCCCTTGAAGGCGCTCGTTGCATCTATCATGAACCTGAAGTCACTGCTCACTACATGGAAGTGTTGATGAAGCCGCTGAATCCCGACCAAGCTCCAAGGACCAAATTCCTTGTGAAGGAATTGTTGTTTGTGCCTAGAACTGTCTATCGCATTCGGACGAAGACATTGAGTCCAATCAAAGGCCATGATTCAAATGATGAAGAAGTTGTTGGCATCATGAAGAATCCGTTATTTAATATCATACATGGCATTCCTATCAACTACCATGATTTCTTCATGAGGACTCTGGCAAATGTTGCCCTCTCTCCATTTGAGTTGAAGCCTTATTCTCCTTGGATTATGAGATTCCTCAGAAGTAGGTCTTCACTCAACTACAAGGTTGATTTTCAGAATCATGTCAGTTACTTGCCCCCATTGAAGTCCTCAAGAGGACATTTTCCTCATCTGATGAAAAGGGCAAGGCTACTGCACTTATTGATGAAGGCATTCGTCCATTGGATGATCTGTTATGAAAAGTTGCATCCTACTCCACCAATGATGACTCTGCCACTCATGACTCTGCCACAAATGCTTCAAAGCAAAATCCTCAAGGCACAGCTCCAAGGGTGATGACTGATCGTGAGCTTCTCCTCAGTCTTCACCAGAAGGTCGATCGCAACCACAAATGGGTTAAGCGTCAATTTGGTTCTATTCTTCACAACATGACTGCCACGCACAATGCAGTGAAGAAAAACCATTACAACCTCCATGAAGTCTTCGGTCGCACCTGGGCTGTTTTGTCACATCTATATGGTGAAGATGATCTGAAGCAAATGGGTTTCAAGTAGGACTTTGAATGGTCTTAGCCGCCACCGGCGAAGAAATTCAAGAAGACTAAAGTTCCTTCCTTGGTAGCCAGCTCATATTCTTCATCACACGCGACAGATGAACGTGAAGACTTGGACGACACTGCGGAATGCCCTACTTCAACAACCGACCCCAACAATGCTGGTGCTCCTTCATCGACTCAGTGGTGATATTCTTTAGAGGCGTTAGTCCTCATTTTTCGTCCCTTTTGGTCATTCGATGACAAAGGGGGAGAAATTTGAGTTAGTCTTCAAGCGGGTCTACTTATATGGGCGTTTTTTTTTCTAAGTTACAACTCTCGTTCTTTTGAAGACTTTGCTGGATTGAGTTGTAAACTTAAACCCGATGGTGGTCTGATACTTTTGCTGTGTTCTTCTGCATGCTTATTCCTCATATATGTTAATGCACGCATGTTGAAGTACATCAGTCACCATATTTCATCATGCATTTCAAATTCTTCATATTATTTGTTAAATGCCTGTCTGGATTACAAGATATAGGGGGAGATCTCCATGATTCTACTCTTCAAGTGTGCATTGCTTCAAAAGCTAATTCCTCACTATGCACATCTTTAGGGGGAGTTCTTCTATATCTTGCAATCAAATTCCTCAATATTAGTATTTACACTTCGTACGTTTATCCCCATTGAAAACTTAACCTATATTGTCATCAATCACTAAAAAGGGGGAGATTGTAAGTGCATCTAGTGCCCCTTAGTGATTTTGGTGTATTGAAGACTTATAGGTTAAGGGACTGATGCGTTTGTGAGTGTACACATGTCTATAAGTCTATGAGGAGTTTGAGCCCCTTAGTGATTTTGGTGTATTGAAGACTTATAGGTTAAGGGACTGATGCATTTGTGAGTGTACGCAGGTCTATAAGTCTATGAGGAGTTTGATATTTACAGAGAAAGTCAACCACTAAATATGAAGTTCTTGGACTAAAGACTTTGGATTACTGAAGACTTCCTGAAGACTTTGAAAGTGAACAAATTGGTGTGATCCTGAAGACTTTGTATTCATTCAAGGAACATGAAGCGTGAAGACTTTTGTTTTCGTAGTTTCATTTTCTCTTTCTTGAGTTATAGGAAACACTGTACTGTTAAAGGGGGTCGAGGAAATACTAAGGAAAAATTTCCAAGTGATGCTCAACTCAAAATCCTACACCTACCAAACCCTTCGAGTGAAGCCATTGGAAATCTCATACAGTTCAGTCAAATTTCTTCAGTGACAGAATGAAGCTCTTCTGGTCTCTGAAGAATTTGTTCCGACTGAGGAGTTAGGAATTCGCCAGTGTGAATTTCCTACAAGTGAGGAGCATGATAGCCCTGAGGAATTTGTTAGTCAAATTTCCGACCATTGCTGTGCTACGTGTCAGCTATCCCAAAATATCCTTCCACCTAACGGTCATATCATTGAAGGACATTTATGTCTTGTCATGTCAGGCTGCTCCCTAGGCTATAAATAGCCGCCCCCTACAACCACTAGCTGGTTGGCTGCTCCGAGAGAAACTGACACTTGTCATTTGAGAGCATCCCATCCTCCGAGGACTTGGAGCGAAAATCATCATGTGAGGAAAACCCAAACCCAAACATCTTCAAACCCAAAGTGATTGAGCATCACTGAAGAGATTGATCCTGCATGGATCCGACGCTTGTTACCTTTTGAAAGTGCAACTATCCCTAGGTGGTTTTGGTAATTCATAACAACATATAGCTCATTGAGCTAATGCTATTCCAAGATGATTATTTCAGGAAAGCTCAATGATTGGCATGGCATGGATGTGAAAGTGGAACCCTCAAAATGCTAAGGACAAAGGATTGGCTCAAGCTCAAAAGCTCAAGACTCTTCATTTTATATTTTAGTGATCCAAGATCACATTGAGTCTTTAGGAAAAGCCAATACTATCAAGGAGGGATGAGGTGTTGCTTAATGAGCCTCTTGCTTCATGTGCTTAGTGATATGCTCCAAAACCCTCAACTACTTTCCCATATCCACATATGACCTAAACCCTAAGCCAAACTCGGTCCTACCGATTCTTCCGATTCGGCGCCACCGAGTTTCACTTGTCATAAGCCACTGCCAAACCCTAGCAATTCAGTTCTACCGATAGGGATCTCAGTCTCACCGAGATGGGATTGCAAACTCTCTGTTTCCCTTTCATAACTTTTCGGTCTCACCGAAAGGGCGGATCGGTCCCACCGAGATTGCAATGTAAATTCAGTGTTTCCTTTTTGTAACTTTTCGGTCTCACCGAAAGAGCAAATCGGTCCCACCGAGTTTGCTTGACCAACTCTCTGGTTAGCTAATCACCAAATTCGGTCTCACCGAGTTTGTGTAATCGGTCTCACCGAGATTACGTTATGCCCAAACCCTAACCATATCGGTCCTACCGTGTTGCATATCAGTCCCACCGAAAATCTCTAATGGTCACTAGGTTTACATTTTCGGTCCGACCGAGTTTGTTGATTCGGTCCCACCGAGATTGGAAAACTGTGTGTAACGGTTGGATTTTGTGTGGAGGCTATATATACCCCTCCACCTCCTCTTCATTCATGGAGAGAGCTATCAGAACACATACACAATTCCTACTCATATGTTCTGAGAGAGAACCACCTACTCATGTGTTGAGACCAAGATATTCCATTCCTACCATATGAATCTTGATCTCTAGCCTTCCCAAGTTGCTTTCCACTCAAATCTTCTTTCCACGAAATCCAAATCCTATGAGAGAGAGTTGAGTGTTGGGGAGACTATCATTTGAAGCACAAGAGCAAGGAGTTCATTACCTACACACCATTTGTTACTTCTTGGAGAGTGGTGTCTCCTAGATTGGCTAGGTGTCACTTGGGAGCCTCCAACAAGATTGTGGAGTTGAACCAAGGATTTTGTAAGGGCAACGAGATCGCCTACTTCGTGAAGATCTACCGCTAGTGAGGCAAGTCCTGTGTGGGCGATGGCCATGGTGGGATAGACAAGGTTGCTTCTTCGTGGACCCTTTGTGGGTGGTTGCTTCTTCGTGGACCCTTCTTGGGTGGAGCCCTTTGTGGACTCGCGCAACCGTTACCCTTTGTGGGTGGAGCCCTCCGTGGACTCGCGCAACCGTTACCCTTTGTGGGTTGAAGTCTCCATCAACGTGGATGTAGGATAGCACCACCTATCCGAACCATGGGAAAAACATCCGTGTCTCCAATTGCGTTTGAATTCTCCAAACCCTTCCCTTTACATTCTTGCAAGTTGCATGCTTTACTTTCCGCTGCCAATATACTCTTTGCATGCTTGCTTGAATTGTGTGATGATTGCTTGACTTGTCCTATAATAGCTAAAATCTGCCAAGAACTAAAATTGGGAAAAGGTTAAGTTTTTATTTGGTCAAGTAGTCTAATCACCCCCCCTCTAGACATACTTTCGATCCTACAAGTGGTATCAGAGCTTTGGTCTCCATTTGCTTTGATCTCCATAGCTTTTGGTGGTCATAGCCTTGGTTTCACAACCTAGGAGAGTATGGCGTCTAGCGAGGGAAATTATCATCGTAGAGGTCCTTACTTTGATGGTACTAATTTTGCTAGTTGGAAGCATAAAATGAAAATGCATATTCTCGGACATAACCCTGCCGTTTGGGCTATTGTGTGTGTTGGTTTGCAAGGTGACTTCTTTGATGGGAAAGAACCAAACCGTGAAGCTACCGCGGATGAGTTGAATATGTTGCAATACAATGCTCAATCTTGTGATATTCTCTTCAATGGATTATGCCCCGAAGAATTCAACAAAATCAGTCGTCTTGAGAATGCAAAGGAAATTTGGGACACTTTGATTGATATGCACGAAGGTATCGACTCCGTCAAGGAATCCAAGTTGGATGTGCTTCAAAGTCAACTTGACAAGTTCAAAATGAAGGATGGTGAAGGTGTCGCTGAAATGTACTCTAGGCTTGCTCTCATCACAAATGAGATTGCCGGCTTAGGAAGTGAAGAGATGACCAATAGATTCATCATCAAGAAGATTCTAAGAGCCTTGGATGGAAAATATGATACCGTGTGCACATTGATCCAAATGATGCCCAATTACAAAGATCTCAAGCCAACGGAGGTGATTGGAAGAATTGTTGCTCATGAGATGTCACTTAAGGATAAAGAGGAACTTCACAACAAATCAAGTGGTGCCTACAAAGCCTCATGTGAAGCCCCTACATCATCAAGTGAGAAACAAAACTTCAATGAAGAATTGAGCTTAATGGTGAAGAACTTCAACAAGTTCTACAAGAGTAGAAGCAAAGATAGAAGCTTCAAGTCAAGGTCCTACAATGACAAAAGATCTTCTAGTCGAGAGCGAAACTGCTACAGTTGTGGAAGACCCGGACACTATTCCAATGAGTGTACGGCTCCCTACAAGAGAAGAGAAGATTCTCCAAAAAGAAGAAGCAAAGAATCACCACCAAGAGAGAGAAGGAGTAGAGATGATCGATATGAACGAAGATACTCACGGAGAAGCAAGGATTCGGAAAGGAAGGAAAAATCATCAAGGAGCTACACAAGACGAAGACATCAAGCTCATGTTGGTGAATGGGTATCCGGCTCCGACTCTGACAGCCACTCCGAGAGAAGTTATCACTCCGACTCCGAAGATACTCAAGATGAAGGTGTTGCCGGTCTAGCACTTGTGTCAACCAACTCCTACGACATATTTGACTCACCAAATGAAGGAATTGGAAGATGCTTCATGACCAAAGGTCCTAAGGTAACACACCCCGAGTATGTTGATTTCAATAGTGATGAAGATGACTTGTTAGGTGATGATTTGCTTGTTGACAACTCTAGTGATGAATACTATGATGAAATGTCAATTAATCATGCTAATCAAGATAAAACGAATGACAATGATAAGGAGAATATTGAGGCTCTAACTAAAGAACTAAACACTCTTAAGTTAGCTCATGAAACTATCTTCGAAGATCATCGAGAACTTTTAAGAGCTCATGAGAAATTACGCTTTGAAAAGCTCAATCTTGAGCAAGAGCATGAGTTCTTAAAAGCAATCAATGATGATCTCCGCAAGAAAAGTTCTTCTCACATTGCCAAGTGTTTACTCTTATCCACTTACATGCCTCAAGTCAAGTCTAGTAACAAGAACAAGAAAGATTCTTCCTCTAGCAGTAACAATGATCCTGCTAAATCCAATATTGTTGCTTCTAGTAGTTCTCTTGATTCCACTAATGATTCTCTTAGCCAAGTTACACTTGAGCAAGAAAATAGCTTATTGAAGGGAATTATAGAGAAAGGAGTGTACAAAAGCCTTGCCGGGAGTAAGCAATTCGAGGAAATTGTGCGCAAGCAAGGAATGCACCGGAAGAATCAAGGTGTTGGTTTTGAACGAAAGTTCAATGCCAATGGAGTTGAGTGGGAAGAAGATCAATACCCCAAGACAAAGTTTGTTCCTCAACAAGAGAAGTATGATACTTCTTTCAAGGGGACACAAGCTCAAGATGATCTTCCACCACAAGACTACAAGCAAAAAGGCAAGGACAAGCTTCAAGAGGAAATTGATGCATCTGAAGAAGCTCCTAAGACCTTAGTCAATTGGATTCCCAAGACTACTTCAAGTTCCACTTCATCAAGTACGACTACAACTCCAAGGATTCCCATCAAGATGGTGTGGATCCAAAAGAAGAAGAACTAGAGAGTTCTTGAGGGTGACTCCGCCAACATACTTCACTCTTATCATTTTGGCAAGAACAAGTGCAATCAACTTCCACATCTTGCACTAGTTCAAGGAGTCACAAACCCTCTTGTTGGTAAGACAAGGGACAAGGTAACCTAAAAGTTTTCATGGACATCATCTTGTGTGTGCATCACTCTATGTCTATGGATATCCTTGTTTGTTCCTTGTGGGACTAACCCATGTAGGTATTGAAAGTGCAATTCACTCAAATGGATAGCTCCAAGTGATCTACATCAACATTGAGCATCCACATATTCAACATCTACATGAAGTCATCATCGACAAAACCCAAGGTTAGTTCATCCCTCTTAGGAGGGATATCACATCTAGGGGGAGCTTTACTCTAAGACTTGAGCTAAAGCAACTCTAACGATGTGAACACAAAAATGCTTTATGTAAAAGTGGTTACCCCACTTGAGCTTAAACGATGAGTATGACCTATGATCAAGTGTTCTCACTTGACTCCTAAGTCAATATACTCATATATAGATGACCTTGTCATCGCAAATTGCTTGATAGATGCTAGAACTGGTTGTGCATGCCTTTTCACATATTTCATTTTCCATCTTATTGTGTGAGCATGCTGGTTGCATATTTTACTCATTCGAGGACATCCACTTGTTGTTTTGATTGTTTGGTTTTATTTCCTTTTGCCAAGTGGATGGACAAGAATGCCTAAGAACCTCCTCTAGCTATCTATGCTTTTCTCGTCTGAAACTCTATTCATGCTACATCACAAAATTTGATCAAGTCAGATTCGAACCACTCTGTGTGAGGAGCGCTTAGAGTCCCCGATTCATCATAGACTTAAACTTCCAAAACCTCTTTATGATTCTCGGTCTGACCGATACCCCACTTTCGGTCCTACCGAGATCATTAAGTTGATCTAGGTTTTCGATCTCGGTGCAACCGATCTAAACCTTTCGGTCACACCGAGTTTCAGTAACTACATGCAGTTATGAATCTCGGTGCCACCGAGTTGTTCCACTCGGTCACACCGACAGGGTCGGGCTATATATAGTCACGGGCAAAATTTTGGAAATTTCTCCGAACCCCTTCGCCGCGCGATAGCCTGCTCTGCCAACGTGGTCTCCGGATCGTCTCCTCGCTGCCAGGCGCCTCCAGTCGCTGGTCTCCGTCGCCGTCAACGGGAATTCTACCCCACCGTTGCCGCCGTAGCGAGTCTCCGCCGAACTAGGGTATGGACTCGATCTTTGTGCTATTCTCCAATCCGATTCTTAGCACATTGTGATCATCATGATTCTTGCCACGATTGAAACACTCCTATCCAGTCAATGCGCTCATAGATTAGGTTTGATTCGAAAATTTTAGGGTTAGGTTTCTGCCGAAACCATCTCGGACCCACCGAGTTGAAAAACTCGGTCCCACCGATTTGGCTTATGCCATTGCACAAGTGAGACTCGGTCTGACCGAGAATTACTTATCGGTGTGACCGATTCTGGAACTCTGTGAAACCCTAGTAGTCTCGGTGCCACCAAACTGTGACTCGGTCTGATCGAGTTCACTAGTTTAGGTGCCAAAACTGCTTCGGTATCACCGAGTTTAAAAATCGGTAGATCCGAGATGATTTCAGTGGGAAACTAAAACTAAGTTTTTGGATCATTCTTTTGCAAAAATCTCTGCATTTTGTGATGCTCATCTATTCTACCTCATCTATAAACTGTTCACAGGGTCAGCAGTCAGCTTGTTCAACATGTCAGATCAGAGTGATAGCCAGAATGTGTCAGAACAGCAAGTGGTGATGAGTGAGGGCACTAGTCCCTCCAGCTCTTCAGATGATGGCAACAGAAGTACCCCAAGCAATTTGCCAAAAGCTGCCACTCGACAGAGGAAGAAGAGAACTTTAGATTCTGAAGATGAAGATTATGTGGCAGAGGAAGAGGCCACATCAAAGAGAGTTGAGCCAGCTCAAGGCACAAAGCCAGGCTTAAAGATCAAAAGGCCAGCAGGCAGGCAGCCTATGTCAAAGGCTAGAGCTTCAACTGAAAAGCCTGCACCCAAAGAGCCAGTTGCTGCTGAAGGCAAGAAGAGGAAGGAAAGGGTCAAGAAGACCGTAGCCAGAGTGCTTGGAAAGGCTTCCATCATGGAAGAGGAAGAGGAAGAAGAGGTTGCTGCACCAGCACCTAAGGCACCCAAGCTAATGGGTGATGCTACCAAATCAGGGGCTACTGCATCTAAGCCCAAGGCTGCATCAAAGGTCAAGACAGCACCAAAGAGAAATACAAGGAGCATACCTGCTGCTGAGAAGAACAAGGCCCCAGTGCCTGAAGCTGCTGAAGAAGAGGATGAAGAGCAAGTTCTCAGAAAACTCAAGCCCAAGATCCCAGACCACAACGATGCTCATCCTGTGGCTGAGGATATGAAGCTCGGGAGAGACTCAGGGCTGAGGAAGTGGAGAGAAGCAGATCCGTATGCTTCAAGGAGAAGGACTGCTGTGGATTACAGATTTCACACCAAGGAACAACAAGATTTCTATGAGACAGTACTGCTTGACAAGAAGCCCATTGTTTGTGACATGAGATGGGTCGACTGGACCTACATGAAAGAAAATGAGGAACACTACCCTGGAGTGTATGACAGCTTTAGTGCGTGTGGAGTTGTAGACTTTGTTGGGCAGAAGCTCACAAAGTGGAACGAGGAGCTAATCATGCAATTCTACTCCACAGCACACTTCTACCCAGATGGAAGGATCACATGGATGTCTGAAGGTACAAGGTACCAATCAACTGTTGAGGAATGGGCAAGGTTGATCAATGCCCCAGAGGAGCAAGTAGATGACTTGGACATTTATGCCAAGAAGAAGATGGACCACAACTCAATGTCCAATATGTACAAGGAGATTCCAAATGAAGCACTTGACACTTTCAAATTTGGCTCAGTGCATTATCTTCTGTCAGGGCTGCCAACCATCAATTGGATACTGAGGCACACCTTGTTGCCCAAGTATGGAGATCACAAGATGATCAGAGGCCATGCAATCAACTTGCTACATGTATTTGATGTACCTCAGAAATTCAAGGTCATGAGCCTCATAGTAGAGACTATCAAGAGGACAGCAGCTGACCAGAAGAGGAGCTGTGGATATGCCCCACAAATTCAGGAGCTCATTAACTCCAAGATGGGCACGGGCATATACTTGTTGGACAAGGAACACTTGCCCATCCGTCTAGATTTTGAGGATAATCAAGTTATTATGATTGAGAATGAGCCATCATCTGCCAAAGCACAAGCAAAGAAGGAGAAGGCAAGGAAGGAGAAAGATGCCAAGATGCCAACCCAAGAGGAGGCATCTGAGTATTTCCTGAAAACTAAACAAGAGCAGTTTGGTTACCTGATTGCATCCACCCTGTGGATTGAGAAAGGACTAGCCACCCTAACTCAGAACCAGGCAAGCCTAGAGAGAATCATGGAACAAAAGTTCTATGACTTGGATGTCAAGGTGACAGAGATTCAGACTGCAGTGGAGCAGCTCCAGGATGACATGCAGGAAAGGAGAGGCAGGACTACCACTGATGCCTTTGCCAGAGTGCCACGAGGTCCGAGGTCGTCTGCCGTGCCAGTTGCTGACACCAGAGCCACCACTTCAGCACCAGCTATAGCCTCAGTTCCACCAGCTCCAGCATCTACTTCAGCTCCAACTCCAGCGTCTACTTCAGCGTCTACAGAAGCCTTCATCCTTGGAGTGATCCGGACTCCATCACCACCTGAAGATCAAGCCTGAGCGTCGATCTAGCACTATGCATTTTCTAGGAACTTTTTGGTAACTTGTTGCCAAAGGGGGAGAAAAATGTATAGATCATAGGCTTCGAGAGAGAGAGAGTGTTGCTTTTTTTCTCTCTTGCTTTATTTGGTGGTTTTTCGACCTTGTTTGCTTTTGAGTGCTTGTGAGACATTGATGATCATGTGTTTGATCATAAGCTACACTTAATGTTTGCTTAATGCTATTATCTTATCTATCCTATGTGATCATTCACTATTCTTGGTGATGACTGCATGTATTTCATTCTTATCATTTTAAGCGCTCCACCAAGATGTATGTGACATGGAAGAGTAACCCATGACTCTAACTCCTGTGCATTTGCAGTCCAAAGCAAATTTTAAATATGCACAAATTTAGGGGGAGCTCTTACTTATCACATACTTCTCAAAGCGACGATATATTTCATGCTTATTATCATTTGTCGAAGCTTTGATCTATATGTTGTCATCAATTACCAAAAAGGGGGAGATTGAAAGTGCAACTATCCCTAGGTGGTTTTGGTAATTCATAACAACATATAGCTCATTGAGCTAATGCTATTCCAAGATGATTATTTCAGGAAAGCTCAATGATTGGCATGGCATGGATGTGAAAGTGGAACCCTCAAAATGCTAAGGAAAAAGGATTGGCTCAAGCTCAAAAGCTCAAGACTCTTCATTTTATATTTTAGTGATCCAAGATCACATTGAGTCTTTAGGAAAAGCCAATACTATCAAGGAGGGATGAGGTGTTGCTTAATGAGCCTCTTGCTTCATGTGCTTAGTGATATGCTCCAAAACCCTCAATTACTTTCCCATATCCACATATGACCTAAACACTAAGCCAAACTCGGTCCTACCGATTCTTCCTATTCGGCGCCACCGAGTTTCACTTGTCATAAGCCACTGCCAAACCCTAGCAATTCGGTTCTACCGATAGGGATCTCGGTCTCACCGAGATGGGATTGCAAACTCTCTGTTTCCCTTTCGTAACTTTTCGGTCTCACCGAAAGAGCGGATCGGTCCCACCGAGATTGCAATGTAAATTCAGTGTTTCCTTTTTGTAACTTTTCGGTCTCACCGAAAGAGCAAATCGGTCCCACCGAGTTTGCCTGACCAACTCTCTGGTTAGTAATCACCAAATTCGGTCTCACCGAGTTTGTGTAATCGGTCTCACCGAGATTACGTTATGCCCAAACCCTAACCATATCGGTCCTACCGAGTTGCATATCAGTCCCGCCGAAAATCTCTAACGGTCACTAGGTTTACATTTTCGGTCCGACCGAGTTTGTTGATTCGGTCCCACCGAGATTGGAAAACTGTGTGTAACGGTTGGATTTTGTGTGGAGGCTATATATACCCCTCCATCTCCTCTTCATTCATGGAGAGAGCTATCAGAACACATACACAATTCCTACTCATATGTTCTGAGAGAGAACCACCTACTCATGTGTTGAGACCAAGATATTCCATTCCTACCATATGAATCTTGATCTCTAGCCTTCCCAAGTTGCTTTCCACTCAAATCTTCTTTCCACGAAATCCAAATCCTATGAGAGAGAGAGAGTTGAGTGTTTGGGAGACTATCATTTGAAGCACAAGAGCAAGGAGTTCATTACCTACACACCATTTGTTACTTCTTGGAGAGTGGTGTCTCCTAGATTGGCTAGGTGTCACTTGGGAGCCTCTGACAAGATTATGGAGTTGAACCAAGGAGTTTGTAAGGGCAACGAGATCGCCTACTTCGTGAAGATCTACCGCTAGTGAGGCAAGTCCTGTGTGGGCGATGGCCATGGTGGGATAGACAAGGTTGCTTCTTCGTGGACCCTTTGTGGGTGGTTGCTTCTTCGTGGACCCTTCGTGGGTGGAGCCCTTTGTGGACTCGCGCAACCGTTACCCTTTGTGGGTGGAGCCCTCCATGGACTCGCGCAACCGTTACCCTTTGTGGGTTGAAGTCTCCATCAACGTGGATGTAGGATAGCACCACCTATCCGAACCACGGGAAAAACATCCGTGTCTCCAATTGCGTTTGAATTCTCCAAACCCTTCCCTTTACATTCTTGCAAGTTGCATGCTTTACTTTCCGCTGCCAATATACTCTTTGCATGCTTGCTTGAATTGTGTGATGATTGCTTGACTTGTCCTATAATAGCTAAAATCTGCCAAGAACTAAAATTGGGAAAAGGTTAAGTTTTTATTTGGTCAAGTAGTCTAATCACCCCCCTCTAGACATACTTTCGATCCTACACCTTTGAAGACTGTACATCTTCTAGACGGTTAGGCGTCATGGTCTAGAGCATCCAAGAGGAAATTGTGGATCGCCGAGTGACCGAGTTTGTGAAGGTTTGGAAGTCACCTGAAGACTTACCATGAGTGATTGGGTGAGGTCTGTGTGACCTTAGCTGCGTGTTCAGGACTGGGTGTCCGGCACTGTGTGTCCTCAGGTTTAAATACGTAGCCACCCTAACCAGACGTACAACTGTCACAACAGTTGGAACTGGTCTACCAAATCATTGTCTTCACCGAGCTAACTGGTTCCATTCCTCAACCCTTCCATTTCCTCATTTCTGTGTTGTGTGCTTGTTCATATCTGTTTGAAGACTTTGACTGAAGACTTTCTCTATTTCCTCAGCTGAATTTCTTTAGTCTGTTTGTCTTCATTCTGTTTATCCTGTGTTTACGCTTTTCGGTACTCTATGTTTGTTTTCATTTCATCATGAAGACCACACTCATGGTCTGTTATGTTTATTTCTGAGTACTTATTCCGCTGCAAGTAGTTCTTCTCTTAGGAATTTCCTCACCCTGAAATTCCTCAGTGAAGAATTCATAAAAATCGCCTATTCACCCCCTCTAGTCGACTTAACGCACTTTCAATACTCATACGAATTCACACACATCTATGTTGTTTAATATGTGGATATTACTGATCCATACATTTTAGTAGAACATAATTTGGTTTAAATTTTTTGAATTCAACCTTATGATTTTGAGATCATTATATTTGTAAATTATATTATATATGTAAAGGAGCAGAATTCTTTGTTGTTCTTTTGAAAGTATATATATATATATAAATGATGTATATAGAGTTTTATTCCATTCAAAAATGGATCGTGCCCGAACAAAAATAGAATACAAACTGGATTCGAATTTAGTTGGGACTGTAAATGTGCAGTCTTGCTCTGCAAAAATTTGAACGAAGCAGGGAAAGTCGCAGTAACCGCCCGAAACCAAAATCCGCGAGATGATAATTACTGCCTATCCCTCACACGCAAAGCCTATCGGCTCGATTTCTATAGGTTTCGATAGGGGTAGGTTTGTAATTTCACTCAAATGTGACATAACCGCCTCTCACCTGGATTCATACATGGTGGGTGCCAAAACACAGTGTCTCCTCGGCGGAAATCGACTCCCTCCCTGATTCATACATGGTGGGCGCCAATACAAACTCTCGTCGGCAAATATTCGGTGTGTGCGAGATTACCGTCCTATCCCCAACCGACTAATATTGCTGTGATGTAGGAAATTTTAAACGGGGGCTAAGTTTGTAAATTTCCTTGCAGTTGAGACAAGCGCGCCTTGAAGACATGGTTCCCCCTTCCTCTCTCCCTTCATTTCCCCATTCGTACTGCATGGGCGCCAAAACACCCTCTCCACCCCAGCCTCCTCCGTCGGCCACCCCATCCACCGCCGTCCTCATCCACCATGCCGGAGCTGATACCCCGACGCCGTTGTCCATTACAAGAGATCGACCTCTCTCATCCACGACTTCGGACCGGGATCCTTGCATCCCGTCCTCTTCCTTCATCCCTGCCGTCGTCCACCTTGCCAGCGCCGCTCCTACGACCGTCTCGTCCACTATCGGTGTTAAAACCGGCCAATCTCGATAGGGGGTCCCGAACTGTGCGTCTGAGGATCGAAGGAAATAGGAGACAAGGGCGACGTGATGTTTACCCAGGTTCATGCCCTCTTAATGGAGGTAAAACCTACGTCCTGCTTGATTGTATTTGATGAGTATAGGGGTTACAAGAGTTGATCTAACTCGAGATCGAAATGGCTAAACCCTATATGTCTAGCCTATGTGATTTGTCTTAGCTTCCATAGACTAAACCCTCCGGTTTATATAGACACCGGAGGGGTCTAGGGTTTTACAGAGTCGGTTTACAGAGAAAGGAAATATTACATTCGAACGCTAGGCTTGCCATCCACGCAAAGGAGAGTCCCATCTGGACACGGGGAAGGGTCTTCTGCCTTGTATCTTCTCGGCCCACCAATCCGGCCCATGTCAAATTGTCCGGACACCTGAGGACCCCTTAGTTTAGGACTCCCTCAATTGCCCCTGAACCAGTCTTCAATGACGATGTGTTCGGCACTCAGATCGTCTTCGACATTGCAAGGTGGGTTCTTCTTCGTATATAAAATAGTATTATGTACAAGAGAACTATATCCGGCTATGTATCATAATTACAACCCTCAACCACAAGGGTACAATACATAATAAGGCATAACTTTTTCTGTGAAACATCACGTCTAGCCTATCTATTATTTCGAACCATTTTTTGGCCTCCCGCTTCGCGTTTTGAGGCCCAGCCTCTATTGACACGTCTTGTCAAAGCAGAGATCGTGCCCCCCTTATTGCGGGATTTTCATGAATATAGGTTTGGGTAATCCAATCGTGTCATACACACGACCCCTTTCGAATAGGCGAGTTTTAAGGCTAGTGGGGGCGCTTGATATTCACTGCCTATATAAGCGGATAAAGATCCCTTTTTAACCCATGCCTCCTTCATTCCTCAGCCTGCCCATCCTCGAGCTCTAGCGCCCAAGTTTGAACCTTTCCCACTGCCCAACCCTTACAGCCATGGCCGGATCCGGTTCGCAGGGCAAGTGGATGGCTTCCTCCGTCATGGAGAGGAACGTCAAGGAACTCCGGGAAGCGGGGTACCTGGCCGCGAACATCACGCATCGGCTCCCCACCAAAACTAGATCATCCCTACTCCGGAGCCCAATGAGAGGGTGGTATTCATCCCCCACTTCCTCTGCGGACTAGGTTTTCCCCTCCACCCTTTCGTCTGTGGCCTCATGTTCTATTACGGGCTAGATTTCCACGATCTAGCCCCAAATTACTTCCTCCACATTTTGGCGTTCATCGTCGTGTGCGAGGCGCTCCTCTGCATCCCCCCACTTCAACGTGAAG
The DNA here is from genome assembly GCF_056163025.1 of Triticum urartu. NCBI lineage: Eukaryota > Viridiplantae > Streptophyta > Magnoliopsida > Poales > Poaceae > Triticum > Triticum urartu. The sequence goes on from NC_141874.1 coordinate 373,772,354, forward strand.
CCGAAAGTGGTCGACATGCAACATGCAGACTACGGCGGAGGCATGGTGAGCAAGCTCCCCAATGTCACCTAGCCCAAAGGGGCCTTTGTGGAAACCGTGAAGGGATGGCAATAGGAGTGGTTCTACATTACCGAACCTCGCGGCGCCACATGGGCAACCACTCCTGATTTCAAGTCTGGACCCCCAATGCGGCTCACGTCATGGATTAACATGGGCCTGGATTGGGCATCGTCCGACGAGGTGAGGATGCTGCAGAAGCGCATCAATAATATGATGGAGAAGAACATCAGTCTTGCTAATGTGATTCAGGTGATGCTTTTTCGTCGGATTCTTCCCTGCCAGCGTCGGCCTCTCCACATGTGGGAATTCAATCCGGATGGCCCTCGGACCTTGCAGCGATTCTTCGGCACGACGGACAAAGAGATCTGGAAGCTGCTTTTCAAGGCCCAGAGGTTGTGGCCGGAGGCGGCCGAAGACATCGGCCTCGACTGCGCTCATCTGGCCACTCTAGTAGGTTTTTTTGATTTCCGGACATAACTTCATCTTGCAAATCCAACGGGTATGCCAAGCTTTCCATTCTTCCCTCCGGGCTGGACAATGAAGGCGGAGCGGATCCAGGGTCCGGCTCCGCTACCCGAAGACCCAACCATTCCTCTGCTGACGTGCTGGTCCCGGTGCCGTACCAGGCACCGGAGAAGAATGCCAAGAAGAAGAGCAAGGAGGCTAAAAGTGGCCTTCGCCGTAAAGGTACTTAGGACGATGTGTCCGGAGATACCAAAGCTCCCTCCTACCACGAGGAGACAAAGACGAAGAGGAAGAGGAGGAGAGAAATTCTCCCCTTAAGGGGGGAAGAAGAAAAGAGCGGCTTCCATGAACCTAGAAGCGGAAGCGTCCAAGAAGGGGAAGATTTCCCTTTTGGATGACTCGGACTCGGATGCCGAAGTCATCCCCGAGTGGTGCCCTAGGTCGAATCCCCTGGCCGCGTCATAAGTGTCCAAGGGTACTGAATATCCAGTCTTTACGATTGTGGTTTTAACATATTGAAATTTCATGCTTCAGCCCGGCCCGTGATCTCCCCCAGCTATCATCGGCTTCTGGGAATTCGCTGGGGCCGGATATGGTGGAGAGTGAGACGCCTCCGCAAGCCTCCCCACCCACTGCCATGGACAACACCGAAGTGTTGTCCCAAAGAACCTCTCCGGGCCACGAAGAGGTGCGGGAGGCCGCCCAGACGGCGCCAGAGGGCAACACCTCGGCTGTCGAGAACATGGGAGAACCGACCCCCATGGAGACTGGTGACGGGGTCCATGCCCAATCCGACCCCCAGCCGATTATCATTCTGGAGACCCATATGGCTCCAGAATCGAGCGAGAAACCTCCTTTGAAAGACGGGGGCGTCGACTCCACCGGTGACCTCTATCAATCCAGAGGCTCAGGACACTCTGGTGGAAGTGCTTCAGCGCGCTTCCATTGTGGAGGAGCACCGTACCCTCATGGGTACGGTGGTTGAGAAGGTTCAGTCCGGTAAAAGCAGGTTGAATGAAGCCTTTACCAGCCTACTAACAGGGTTTGAGGTATGTGATGTAATATTCTTAGCTGCTTTGTATATGCCAAAATATGCCCGTGTATAGATATTAGCCCCTGAGACTCTGTTCGGATTTTGCGAAGAGGAGCCGAACAAAGGATCAAGTTGTATTCGCAGGAGATAATAAACGTATCTATTTTGAGAAACATGCTTCACTGTTGGCGGCAACAGCCCAGGCCGCCGAAGTGTCCGAACTTAAGCGGAAGTTGGAGCAGGCTAATGAAGAACTCGTCCGCACCAACAAGCGTTTTGAGGAAACGCAAGGTATGGTTTGAAAAAATATTGACACACTTAAAGGAATATGTCAATACGGAGTCTAATCTCCTGTGTTGCTAATTATATTTGCAGATAGGGTGACTAAGGTTGAGGACCTAAGGAGCTCCCTGGCCCAAGCCAAGGGGCGGGCGCGAGTGAGCCAAGCGGCTGCGGATTTAGAGTCCGAGCAGGTCACCCGCCGTAAGTATGAGGAGTGGGTGACTAACATGGAGCAGGCGCTCCAGGATGCCGCCAACAAGTGCGAGGCCTTGGGGGAGAGTAATAAGGCCCAGGCGGCCTAACTCACCAAGGCTCTTCAAGAGGCAAAGCAGGCACGAACCGAGTCCCAGGCGGCTCGCGAGGAGATTAGGCAAGCCGGACAGATAGCGGCTGGTAAGCCCTTTCTTTTACAGAGTATATTTGGCGGTCGGAGATATGCCTTGCTTAATAGACTATGGAGTTCTCCAGATGCCTTTGCGGATCTTCCAAGGAGTGCACCTGACGCTGCACAATTCTTCCGGTCCCAAGAGGGAAAGACCATGGAGAAGCTCTTCTGGTCTCAGCACCTGGCGCTAAAAAGGGGCGCTGCTGAACAACCAGATGGTGAAGTTGGCGGAGCTGCACAGGATGTCTGGTTTGGCCACGAAGGACATTATAGTTTGGCTATGGCTAGCCAGACCCGTTCCGAGAAGCTACTTCAGCTTGGTCAAGCGACTCGGCGACGCCCTGCCCCGAGTTGAAGCTGTGAAGCGCTCGACGTGCATAGAGGGTGCGTGGATGGCCTTCGCCCGCGTCAAGATGCACTGGGCGAATATGAGGCCGCCATCGTGGCCGTTGAGGATCCACCTGAGGGCAAAGATTACCGCAAGCCGGAGCGATACTTCGATGATGTCCTGGAGGGTGCCCGTTTAATCGAGGGTCAATGCTCGAAGGATATTATGTTTGAATGAATGTATCCGGGCTGCTCGGACTTCGTATTATGAAACAAAGCCTTTGTATGCTATGCTTGCTTGTTTATCTCAAATTATTTTCCCCATGTGCGGTCATTTGTTGTATCTGAAAATTTGCCAATCATCGGCTTCAGCCCCCACATAGATACTACGGGGGTGTTCGGAATAGCACCTGACCACACTTGTCCCAACGTCTTGGTCTGTAAAGGAGGTGATCGTGCAGCGAACTAGGCAATCAGACTATGCGGCTTTACCACTCTCACTTAGCCATAGGAGTTTGACAATGGGATTATATGCTTAGCCCCTGGTGTTGCATGGCTATCCGAACATGGGTGCTTTAAACACTTGACCGGGTGGAGGCGAGTCCATCGTGTAATACGGAAAAAATCGCGAAAGATTTAATAAGTCACCGAACCGCTGACCAGCTCTCGCCATATCATGACAGTCAGTTTTCGGCTTTGTCTACTGAGGTATTTAACTGGACAAGCCGGAAACACAATCTTAGTAGTTCTCCCTTTACTACCTTAGCCGAACAAGCGGAACGTAAGGTGGTAACCACAGGAGCCAGGCAACCCAACTATTGATCAAAGACATGATTCGGAGCCGATGCATATAATGCGGTATTCGGGACGCTTAAGTGTACTATGGAAGTGTCAAGACTTTTTTGTTTTTGAATATTTGTCGCCGAATAAATCCCCTGTCAATTAATGCCAATGTGTATATGTCGATCAGTCATAAAGACGGAATACAGATTATGGAATAGGCCAATACCGAATAAGGTAGGACAAAACTGTTTCCGCTATATTCTAATTGATACATCAAACGTGCTCTTACAGAGAATGCCATAATTATCAAGTCTATTTTACATGCCAAGAATTTGAGAACAAGGGAAAGCTCTATACAGGTCCTAAAAAGGAAAAGGTGGTCTTGAAGATCCTTTCGACACTCTGCCACACGTCTGCGCCACTTTTCACCTTGGTGTAGGATCCTTTGAGAGGATCAATCGATCGAGCATACATAAGGGGCCTGAAAAAGGGCCCTTGCTACCATCGAAAAGTGATTTGGGTTGTAAAGATCCTGAAAAATAGAATAAAAAAAGGAAAAAAAAGAAGAAGATGAAGGTCCGAATAGGGTCGAGCCATATTGTGGACTTTATTTTCAGTGTGCCTCCGTCCTTGCCAATGGTATTTTTAGTGTGTAGTTATGTACGCGCGCTACGTATGCCGTGATCAGGTTGGGGTTTTGATGGAGGCCGAATTGCTAATCTAGCTCTGGATGAGTCGGACTGTCATTTTGCAGGGTGTACCGGACTCGTTTGACAATGTCCGGGGGCTTGACTGCCGATGTAGTATTCGGCTTGATAAGGCCACCCTGTACTTCAACTGCGAGGGTTGCGGTATGCTCCTCAGTACGGAGGGAGCGCTCCATGTTTCCATTGATTATTATCACATCGCGTGGTCCAAGCATCTTGAGCTTTATATAGGCATAGTGCGGGACTGCATTAAAGCGAGCGAAAGCGGTTCATCCGAGCAGTGCATGGTAACCACTGCGGAAGGGGACAATGTCGAAGATTAAGTCTTCGCTTCGGAAATTATCCGGTGAGCCAAAGACTACCTCCAGCGTTATTGACCCTGTGCAATAGGCCTCTACACCGGGTATTACTCCTTTAAAGGTGGTTTTGGTGGGCTTGATCCTTGAGGGATCAATACCCATTTTACGGACAGTGTCTTGATAAAGCAGGTTAAGACTGCTGCCGCTGTCCATGAGGACTCGCGTGAGATGGAAGCCGTCGATGATAGGGTCGAGGACCAATGCTGTCGAACCTCCATGGTGGATACTGGTCGGATGGTTTCTGCGGTCAAAAGTGATCGGGCAGGCTGACCATGGGTTGAATTTTGGGGTGACTGGCTCTATGGTGTAAACGTTCCTTAGTGCGCGCTTGCGCTCCTTCTTGGGGATATGAGTGCCATAGATCATATTCACTGGTTTCATCTCGGGGGGAAATTTCTTTTGCCCCCCTGTGTCTGTTGGGCGGGGCTCATCATCATCCTCGCTAGGCGGTCCTTTCCCCTTATGTTCGGTGTTTATCTTACCGGCCTGTTTAAAGACCCTACAATTTCTGTTGGTATGATTGGCAGGCTTGTCCGGGGTGCCGTGGATCTGCCAAGACCGATCTAGTATTCGGTCCAAACTAGATGGAGCATCCTTGTTTCCTTTGAATGGCTTCTTCTGCTGGCTGGGTTTAGAGCCACTGAATCCGGCATTGACTGCCGTGTCTTCGGTATCTTCATTGTTGCTTCAATGCTTGTGTTTGTTGCGTCATGGCCTGCCGTTACCATCTCTAGCTTCGGAGGTGCCAGGGTCGCTGGCGCTGTTGCTTCTACGAGCTAGCCAACTATCTTCTCCCGCGCAAAAGCGGGTCATAAGTGCGGTGAGGGCTGCCATGGACTTCGGTTTTTCTTGGCCGAGGTGTCGGGCAAGCCACTCGTCACAGACGATGTGTTTAATGGCCGTGAGGGCTTCGGCATCCGGACAATCAACAATTTGGTTATTTTTAATTAAGAACCTGGTCCAGAGTTTCCGGGCCGACTCTCCGGGTTGCTGGACTATGTGACTGAGGTCATCGGTGTCCGGAGGCCGGACATAGGTACCTTGGAAGTTGTCTCTAAAGGCATCCTCCAGGTCTTCCTGGCTAACAATAGAGTTATCTCGGAGGCTGTTTAACCAGTGCCGTGCTGGTCCTTTCAGTTTCAAGGGAAGGTATTTGATGGCGTGGAGATCATCACCGCGGGCCATGTGGATATGGAGAAGGAAATCTTCATTCCATATCGCGGAATCTGTCATGCCGTCGTATGATTCAATGTTTACGAGTTTAAGCCCTTCTAGGAACTGGTGATGCATTACCTTGTCGCTAAAGCATAAGGGGCGGGCGGTGCCTCTGTATCGGGCAACGTCACGACGGAGTTCGGATGACATTCATATGTAGTTTTCGGCCCTGGTGAGGTTATGCCTGTCAGGCCAAGGTTGATGGTCGTCTTCTCGTGTTGGGGTGCGCCCCCTTGATCCATAAATTGATCTTGTTTGGCCTGCTCTATTTCTTAGGTCTTGTCGTAGGTCGTAGGTGTATCCTGGAGCCGCTGTCTCTCTGCCCTTACGGCGAGGTGGTGCGGGTCGGTGTTCGGCATAGGTGGCCGCTTTATCTCGCCCACGCGGTGGCCAGTCTGGTTCATCAGCGCAGTCATGTTTCGACGATATTGGCTCGAAGGCCTCGTCGTCGAATTGTGGCAGTAGCCGACACTTCGGATAGCTCTTTGTTGGGTGTTGTAGGCCATATTCTTTGGCATCTAGGACGTGTGTCCATCTGTCATTGAGAGTATCCTGTTCGGCTTGGATCCATTGTTGCTACTTTTTTAGGCTTCTTGAAGTGCGATTAGTTGGCACTTGAAGCGCTCCTACCCGAGGGGTTCCTCCGACAAGATGAAATCTTCGTTGCCGAGGCTGACATCGTCTTCGAAGAGCGGTAGATAATTGCTATCCTCCGAGTCCTCATTCCCGACTGGATCGTTGGAGTTAACTTGCCCCTCCTCCACATTGTTCTGTCCGGATGTGGGCTTGACGGGGTCTTCGGCATCTTGGCCTTTTTCGTCTCTGGATCGTCATCAATGTTGTCGATGTCTTCAAAGGTGTAATCCAGCATGTCAGTTAAGTCCTCGACAGTGGCTATGAAGTGGGTGGCGGGTGGGACTTGAAATTCCCTGCTCCCAGCCCCTGATCCGGGGACCGCATTAAGTCTAGGGTCTCGTTTAAGGGAGAGGATTGGATTGGGAAACGAGAGTCCGCGAGGCCAGTCGGGGCAAAGGCCTCCTGGCCATGCTTGCTTGGCGCGGACTTTGAGAGTTCGGATCTGGAGTCCGGTGATGAGTCCGGCCTTTCAGTGATAGGTGGAACCCGGTCTGATTCCGAGTTCGACGTCGAAACAATCGCCTCCGGATCTTCGATAGTGTGGTTTGCAGCGGAGAGTCTGGTGGGCTCCAAACTCCCATCTTCGGACCTGGCGGTTTGCTCCAGATCTAAGGCCAGAGTGGTGGCCGGGGCCATGAACCCTTTGAAGATGAAGTCTCCTCCGATATCGACGACATAATTTAGGTTCCCGAAACTGATCTGATGACTAGGGGCGTAGCTATCAATCCGTTCGAGGTGGCCAATTGAGTTGGCATGTAGAACGAAGCCGCCAAACACAAAAATCTGGCTGAGGAGGAAAGCTTCCTCGAAAACGGCATCATTGTTGGTGATCGAACAAGCCATCCAACCTTCTGTTGACGACACAGTTGAACTCTCAATGAAAGCACCAATGTCGGTGTCAAAACTGGCCAATCTCGGGTAGAGGGTCCCGAACTGTGGGTCTGAGTATCAAAGGAAATAGGAGACGAGGGCGACGCGATGTTTACCCTGGTTTGGGCCCTCTTAATGGAGGTAAAACCCTACGTCCTTCTTGATTGTATTTCATGAGTATAGGGGTTACAAGACTCGATCTACCTCGAGATCGTAATGGCTAAACCCTAGATGTCTAGCCTATGTGATTTGTCTTAGCCTCCATGGACTAAACCCTTCGTTTTATATAGACACCGGAGGGGTCTAGGGTTGTACAGAGTCGGTTTATAGAGAAATGAAATAATACATCCGAATGCTAGGCTTGCCATCCACACAAAGGAGAGTCCCATCCGGACACGGGGAAGGTCTTCTGCCTTGTATCTTCACGGCCCACCAGTCCGGCCCATATCAAATTGTGCGGACAGCCGAGGACCCGTTAGTCCAGGACTCCCTTATCCACCGCGCCGGGATATTTCCCCTTGCCGCCACCGTCTACACTCCTATATCTACTTCCACGCCACCGACAGCCATCGCTGCCGCAGCACTGTCAAATTCTAGGCAGATGCATACCCGGCGCCGCACCAGAGGCGGTACTCTTTCATATCTGCTCAACTTATTTATTGCAACAAGAAAATAGATCGCCGCTGCTTTACTCTAATTTCTTGTCCATCACTTGTTAGTTCAAAGAAAACATTGGTTGCAAAGTTTCCTTTGTCCGGTTTGCACCTTCAGATCCGCCATGGCACGCTCGACACTATACTCGCAATGCTTATGGTTTTCCCCTTTTATATTCCACACTAGTTACATGACAGTAGACTAAATTTCAAAATTGGGTCAGTCGATTTTTGAGAGCTCACCGGAGTTCACCGGTGCGAAAGAAGGGGCTCGGGTGGGGATGGTGGTTGTGAGGGTGGTGGTGGGGCCTCGCCGAAGTAAGAAAACTCGATGCGGGTGGGGGCAGGGGAGGGGGTGGGGTGGTGGAGGAACATAGGCGCTGGGGGCGGTTTAGGGGAGGGTAGGGGGGGTCGGGGCCGGTGGTTCGGCCGGCGGCCCGTGCGGTGTTCTGTATGGGAAGAATCAAAGACGGGGAAGAACAACAGTTAGGAGACGTAGGATCTTCATCCAACCGCCTGAACGGTTAGCAGACATGCCTTTATATTCAATACCATCATCGTAGATGCTTAGCACTGCTCCTGAATTCATCAAGCTAAACAACGTGCCACTCATAATTCCAAACTTTTTGCTCAAATACAAATCTGATATGATGCTGATATTACTAAAACAGATAACGTTTCATTGGTCAGCTAATATTCCTACTTTACTTTCGAAAAGCACGTGCACCACATATAGAGAGACAACAGGGAGTTGCATTGTTAATGCGCTCTGGATCATCATGTGTGGGCACTGCGCAATGAACATTTTATTATCCAAAATCTACTTGCTCTTCTTTAGCATGTTCCACTTATGTTCTTCTTTAATAAGTACTCTCTCCGTTCCTAAATACAAGTCTTTGTATAGATTCCATCATGGACTACATATGGAGCAAAATGAGTGAATCTACACTCTAAAATGTATCTGTATACATATGTATGTGATCCATAGTGGAAATCTCTACAAAGACTTATATTTTGGAACGGAGGGAGTATGATAGTAGTACAATATGTTCCTTGTAGTGAAGAGGAGCAGGGACATTTGCAGTGTAGAGGTCTATTCGGTCGTTTGTGACGGACACTTTCAACTCTTCAGGCCTCTTTGATTCGTAGGATTTTGTAAACATAGGAATAGGAATTGTAGTGGCCTGCCCACTTGAATCCTATAAGATTAGCTAGGAAATGCGGGGAGCTGTGTCACCTTTGAGAGTTACACTGATATTAACAGTACCGCACCTTCAGTTGAAGAAAGCTGATACCCTAAGCCTTTCTAGCCGTACCGGCAATAGTAGCCTATATTTTCCAGCAAGTTCCACTTAGCTGATTTTACTTCTGATGCTTACGGTTTTCCTGTTATATCTACACCATGATCTGGGTAGCTGCTTTGTGTCGCACTAGCAGCAGTCCACTCTTGAAGCTAAACAACACACCAATCATAAGTCCAAAGCTTACTTCTTAAAATACGAATTGTGATATGATACTAATATTAGTTAATAGACACACATTTAATTGGTCAGGTAATGCTCCCACTTGATTGGCCACATATAGAGAGACAACATGGAATTGCATTTCTTTGGGCGATGTGATTCATCATGAGTGGGCAACCAACATTGTATGCAAAGAAGCGGAACCTCAAGAATATGCTTCCTCTTCTGTTCTTTAACATGTTCCTCTTTTGTTATTCTGTATTTAGTATGTATAGTATGTTCCTTGTCAGGAAGGGGAGAAGGGACATCTGTAGTCAACAGCTAATAGAGCTTGCCTGTACGTGATCGATAGGCCTTCAATTAGTAGCGGCGATACAACACCATTTTTTCCAGCCAGTTCCACTTTCCCGATTTATATATCCTGGTTATGGTGTACCCCTTTTATGTACACTATGATTCTGCCTAGTTTCTGTGTGCTCTTGTTATCATTGTTTGGCAATAAACTCTCTATACAGTATATTATGAACCTATCATCTGCTATCCTTACTTCTGGAGCCTATTTTTTGTGTACTTGTGCCAGATTATATTAATGCAGACACCATATTACATCACACATGGGCTCTCAGAATCCAGTGATAGCACACAGGGGGTTTACAGGGCGCCCCTATATTAGAATATCCTCTGCATTACAAAGATAATCTCACTACTATTTGTTTTTTCATGCTTCTCAGATATTATAGGTAATCACAGTGAATATCCGAATCCGCGCATCAGAAGAATATTGTGGAACACTCCAACGAATTACAAAATTGGCAGCAAGGCATTAAGTGCCATTCTGGATGCAATGAAACTCATACGCTCCCCACTTGTACATTCTTGTTCAGAATATGATCCGAATGACTATTCTGACCTCGAGGAGTCAAAGGTAGATGGCCTGTCATGTTCACCCATAAAGGTGCTTGTTCTAATTTGGCAAGGTTTTATTGATTGTGCGTATCTTGCATAAGGTGTCTTGCATTTATTCTACTTCGTTGCATCGCCATTTGCTTAGTTTACTAATCATATATGTCAAGATGCCATGCCCATCCATTATCAATACATATTCCATCTGTCATCATACAATGTTTTTTCACTCAAATGCTGTTCTTGCTGAACCTGAAGGAGCACCAACAAAGTCCTTGAAGAACGTGGTGGTGCTGGAGAAATCAGTCAGCACCCCACTTATATTGGCTCTACAACCAGTGACACAAAACGTAGGACCGACTCCAGCAGACTGTACCCATACTTCATTGGCCACAGCACTAGCCACACCACACATGACCTGCACTCCAGCAAAAGGTATGTCAATTTTAGTTGCCATAGCACCAACTGTACCACAGAAAAATCCCACTGCAGCAAAAAGTACAGCAAGTCCACTGGCCGAAGACATATCCCAACTGCAGAGATGGCCAATTCCTGCAGATTGGAACCCCATTCCAGTTATTCCTAGTTTAAAAGACAATGCTTTGAATGTTGCTAGGGACTACGTGCATATATTCCCATCATGGGAATATTATAGGGAAGACAACACCATTTTCACATCTTCCTGTCCCATTTACGTGTAAGTGCTATTATCAATGGTGATTATTTTACTGTTTTCTGCTGATTGAACACATCAATGATTTACATTACATTGTTGTAAGTAGGCGAGGGTCAATCTGGATAGTTATGATGAGCAAAGCTTGATTGCGCTTTTCAAGGAAGGATTGCAGCAGTATCGGTGTTACTTGAGGAAATCACACTTTGATGGCATGTCTATAAACGGATTTCTGGTGAAGTCTCCTGTGCTAAATTTAGAAGACATTGAATGGAAAAACCTTGTTATGCACTGGTCTCGTTCCCAGGATGAGGTACTGTCTATGATATCACATGACAATTTGAACTTCTACTTTTCTGCATGTGCCTTACGGATCTCTTTTGCAGGAAATCTATTCGAAGAAGAATTCTGGTTTGAAATGGACGACATGACATCACAAATATAATGCTTGCTGCTTTGCTCTTGTTAGTATTTGTTGTCTTGTATCACTGTACTTGCATTCATACCTGGTTCATTATGTGACAGCAGTATGCATGATAGCTTGCTTATCGATTGTTCGCTCCAAATTATCTGATCTGTATGAATGGTTACATAAGTGTAGAATATATCCAATGTCAATGAATTTTTTTAGGTCTGCATTGTTCTTGTAAGTACATGCCGTCCTTTATCAGTGTACTTATATTGACAGCTAGTTGTTCATGTACCATCACTCTGCAGCTTATTTTCCTTTGCCCTCAATTTTCTACATATCAGATCTATATTTACTCTTGGATAACACCGATGGTACTGAAGAAGTTTAGCTCTGCATTACTCTTGGCTGTACCTTTTGCATGTATCGCTGTACTTACATTTATAACTACTTGGTTATGTAGCATCACTCTTCATCTTATCTTAAATATTCTTCATTTTTTCTTATATTATCACATCCATATTTACTCTTAACAAAATGTATAATTAAGGCAATGCTTATGAAGAAGATTCTATGGTAAACTTCTTGAATTGCCCCCCATCAGCATGGACAAGGGCTTTATAGAGCCTGTCTTCACCACTAATGTAAGTTTGTCCTTCTCAAGCCTTCAAATTTTGTTGTGTATATTTGGTTAGGCATGACTGCAACAGCTGTTTATTTTTGGTGTTTGCATCAAATTACACGTTTAAAGTTTATCATGTAGTTCGTAAACAAAAGTTTGCCTTCTCAATTTAAGTTTTCAGTTGCACAATCAAGTTCCTTCTTCATACCATGTAAATTAAACTATACAGAGCAAGTGATCTTATTTTGCACTGCATGTATGCTTCTGTTCTTGATCCATAATCCAGTGGTGTGGTGAACTGTAGCGACCCGACCCGAATGGATCGAAGTCTCTGTGCTTAAGTGTCATCTCTGGATCGGTATGCTGACACACACAGTACTCGAGAATTTATAACGGAGGTAAATCACATGTATAAAGTAACGTAAATACTATTACCTCAATCCATATAGCGAAAGTAACAACAAAGTTGTGGATACCCTTCAACACCAACGACAAAGTTGAGTGTAGAGGTCGTAACCCTATCGTATCACTTACTCATCGTAAAATTTCTGCAACATGAGACATTGCAGCCATGTAGGTTAGTACATTGAATGTACTGGCAATTTCACACCATAGAATGATAATGAGAATGTCATTCTCTGTATGCATATTTGGCTTGTGGAGGCTCTAAGTTTAATCTTGCATAAAGCTAATTTTTTCCTACAACAAAAGGAATAGATGTTATTTAACTACCAAGTTTATGCCATTATTGCGAAGGTTCGTCCAACTGAAACCCAAAATTTCCAAGTATAAACATTAACCCAACAATTTCATTATATAGAATGATGAGATCAACCAATAAATCAAATATCAGATACTCAAAATGTCCATAACCAGGGACACGACTAATCATGATTAGTTTCTACACTCTGTATAGGTTTGCACACTTTTCCCCACAAGACTCGATCTCCTCTATTGAATTTCTCGCACTACATGATGTTTGAGAAATGGATGCTCGAGACACAGTCTTTCCGAAGCATTAACTCTTTACTCTGGGTAGACAGTACCACCAACTTTCCCCTACATCTGCTAGTCTACCACTGAAAGAGGTCACACAACATACTCAACTATGCCAGAGCCCATAATGGATTGTGGCTGCACACGGAAGTTTCTAGCATGAATAATCTTATGATCCCTTTGAGTCTAGGTGGCATTCCATAGGGTCATCACACGGGTACTCCTAGATCCCCTTGGGCAAGCACTGGGTTCTCGAGGTGCCCGGGCAAACCACTGGGTGCTCCAGGGTGCCCCAACCATTCCACCTAGATGTGTGTTAATGCTGCCACCTTAAACTTACCCTTAATTATTTTATCTCTCTCATCTTGCATGAATCTCAAATACCAATCCCCGTCTACGAGAATGGCTAAGCAATATGAGCATAACGTAAGTTCCCGGGGTGAATTAAAAAGGTAATAGGTTCCTACCTCATCAACTACATAGCAATCCCAATTCCCAATCCTACTCATGCAGTCTTTGAAAGGGAAAAACTAATGCATAAAAACTGGGTATGAAAAATATGATCAAAATGTGAACTTGCCTTGTACTGTTGATGAAAATTCTTCGCACTCATAATTATGGTAGGTCTACTCATCACACTCCGTTCAAACTATCGTAAGCAAGAAGGTGTAACCATACATAAGCAATCACTCAAAAGATCCAAAAGAACAAAGAAAACACTTTGGAAAACTTCAAAAACCATCAAATAATGCTTCTAGAAAGCAATATATTTTTAACATCTGCAAAATTGTGTGATTTTGATCTTAACAGAAAGTAAATGTCAAGAGCTATGATTTGCAAAAAGAATCAATTAAATCGGAGTTATAAAACTCAAGTTATAGGCAAAACAAGTTTGAATTCAAATCTGATCTAATTCAAAATTTAAAATTTCAAAAAGTTGATTTTATATGTTCTATGGATAGAGGGGATCATGAAGAAGAATTTGGCCTTGGTTTCATCTAATTTGTACAAACGAGTAAAAAGCCGAGAGGATTTGAAAACAAGGGCTAAATTGTAAAATAAAACTAGCAAATAGGTCCCTGGTAGAAATTTAGAAGAAAAAGAAAAATTCTACCGGACAAACTTTTGCTACAGAGACCTAAATGATGAAAGTGTTCGCCCAGAGACTTAACTAGCGAACGTTTGCTAATTAAAGAAATGATTCGGAATAAAAAATGAAGCCGATCTATTATAGGCCCTAGAATCTAGATCGGACAACGAGAGAGGGCGGGGAGTTACCGCGGCGGCGGCAAAGTCCGGCGACGTGGGACGGCGGGGGCAGCTCGGCTCCGGTCGTGGCGGCTGTCGCGATCGTCGGCGAAGGTGGCGAAGAGCACGGGGAGGGGCAGCGCGGAGCGGCAATTGTGGTGGTGGCGTCGGTGGCGGTCGACGGTGACGAGGGCGGCGGTTGCGGCTTCCGGCGGTGGCGGCTGTGAGATGCGGCGATGGCAGCGCGATGCGAGGAGAGGCGAGGCGACGGCGGGCACGGGATCCAGGGGTCCCGGGGTGGAGTATAAATAGTGGGGGGGGGGGGGGGCGAACCTCAGGAGGCGTCCCGAGCTCGTACGACGGTGCGGCCAGAGTCCATGCCGGAATCGGTGAGGAAGGCAGCGGCAACTTGGGCCTGGGCTGGCTCGGCTGGGTGGGCCCAATTCGGGAGAAGAAGTTTTTTAAAATACAAACACAACAAAAATATAATAAAACCAAATAAAATAAAATATAACATAGGCATAATATATATCAAAATTTTCAGAAAAAGATTTTCTACAACATGAACATGTTTTAGCGGCAAATAAATTCCACAAAAAATTTAAATAAAACAAACAATGCTACTGTTGCAAGAAAACCCAATAAAAATCATTTTTAAATACCAAAATGATTTGAAATTCATGTTCTCCTAATTTTACATTGAAGGGAATCATTTTACCCTTATTTCCATTTATTTTATTTTTGGAGAAAAATAATTTGAATAAAACCAAATAACTCCAAATTGAAAATGGTTTTTCAAATATCTTCAAAGGGACCTTCAATTTGATTCTTTTAAACTTCCAACTCATATTTCATAGCATTTGAAGAAGTCATTTTATATTCTCTCATAAAAATCATTGAGTTGCATAAAGTTTCTGAATTTAAAATATTTCCAAATGAAATTCAAATATTTTCAAAAACCCTTTTCATTTTAAATGGAAGAAGTCATGTCATCTTCTCTCTAGGGTTTTGAATTTGAAAAGTATTTGAATTCATGGAGATTAGAAATGCAAGGTGAAAGTTTGGGAAAGTCATTTCATTCCCTCTCATTCAACTTCCAAATTTTGTCAAATTTCACTCAATTTCACACAAGCAACCACACAACAATCAAAAAAACACTCAAAACTATTTATTTAATATAACATTCCAAAATTCAGAATTTTGGGATGTTACATGAACCTACCCACTAACACAATGTCATATTCTGCAATGTCTAAACTATGAACAATGTCATATCATTCTACTATTATTTAAACTGTCTCTTTATTTGCCAATCTGAAATGGGATAAATTGACAGCACACTAACCATTGATACTTATGAGTTCTTGATCTGTAATCTAGTGGTGTTGTGAAGCTGCCAACTCCTTCACAATGTCATTTCCTGCCATGTCTTAACCTGAACAATACCATATTGTGTTAATGCCATTTTAAACTGTGTTGCTTTATTTGTTAATAAGAAATGTGATGAATTGTCGGTACTGATACTTATATGTGCAAAACTGTCATTTGTCTGCTTGTTTCTCTTTCAGAGTGAGGAGGATATAAGCGTCATACAAGCGCTGTCTCATCCGCTTGCTCAGCTGCTTGTGCTGCAGCTCGCGAGCAGGGCTAACCTTTCTTGAACTCTATTGAAGTGTTGTCGGTTTTGTATATTATTTTGTCGGCATGTCTATTTGCACTGGTGTCGATCTTTGTTGCCCAGTGTATGTAATCTGCTGTCTGCTTGTGCTTTATTATCATAGTGCTGAACTTTGATACCCAGTGGATGTAATATGCCATAATTTCTTTATTGTATAGTCTAGGATTTTTCTTATTCATGATGCTGCAGTTATTTTACTGTATATATATCATGTCTTTGCAGTAAACCAGCCAAATCGTAAAATTACGGTACATAATCGGGCTATCATGCAAATCACTATGTTTGATCCGCATCATGGGCTCAGTCATCTTGGTCCGTTAACAGGCCTAAATGTAAACTGGCCCACTAGTAGTTTTGGGCCTTTAATAGGCCGAGTAGACCAACGACCCTATTTTCACAAGAAAATTCAATGGGCTTTTAGTAGGCTGAAAAGTAGGCTGGGCCTGAAACGTGCCGAACAGCTCACGGGCCGACAGCAGGCTGAAATAGACCCGACACATGATTATGCCAATCACATCACGGGTCGTTAACAGGCCAAAATTGTCTCGGTCCTTGTTTCACCCAATCAGATTATCGGCTGTGAGCAGGCCGGATGCAAAGCAGGCCATAGTTAGGCCCAACTAATGACAGGCTTTTAATAGGCCGAAAAAATATAGGGCCAAAATGTTAAACGGGCCTTAACAGGCCAAAACTAATATCAGGCCGTATTACTAAATGTGCCCTTAGCAAACAGAAATCCTGACCGGGCCTCAAGTGGGCCCCAAAGCACAGCGTCCAGTTGATGGGCCAAATCTGATATAGGCCATAATTTAGCTCAAAGGCTCTTAAAGGGTCGTATCTGATCTGGGCTGTAATATGGCTCGGAACATGGTAGGCTATTAACATGCCGGATCTCATATGGGCCTTTATTAGGCCCAGAACGTGGCAGGCTGTTAATGGACTGGATCAAATATGGGCCGACATTTGGCCCAAAACATGGCAGCCTGTTAATGGACTGGATCAGATATGGGCCGACATTTGGCCCAAAACATGGCAGGCTGTTAATGGACTGGATCAAATATGGGCCCGCAACTAACTCATTAGTCACATTGCTTGCAAGGCTTATCATGATGTGGATTACCAAGAGGGCCCAAAGATACCTCTCAGATACTTGGAGTGACAAATCCTAATCTCGATCTATGCCAACCCAACAAACACCTTCGAAGATACCTGTAGAGCATCTTTATGATCACCTAGTTACGTTGTGACATTTCATAGCATACAAGGCATTCCTTCGGTATTTGGGAGTTGCATAATCTCATAGTCGAAGGAATATGTATAAGTCATGAAGAAAGCAATAGCAGGAAATCTTAATGATCATTATGCTAAGATAACGGATGGGTCTTGTCCATCACATCATTCTCCTAATGATGTGATCCTGTTCATAAAATGACAACACATGTCTATAGTTAGGAAACTTAACCATCTTTGATTAATGAGCTAGTCTAGTAGAGGCATACTAGGGACACTATGTTTTGTCTATGTATCCACACATGTATCAAGTTTCCGGCTAATACAATTCTAGCATGAATAATAAACATTTATCATGATATAAGGAAATATAAATAACAACTTTATTATTGCCTCTAGGGTATATTTCCTTCAGTCTCCCACTTGCACTAGAGTCAATAATCTAGATTACATTGTAACGATTCTAACACCCATGGTGTCTTGGTGCTGATCATGTTTTGCTCGTGGAAGAGGCTTAGTCAACGGGTCTGCCACATTAAGATATGTATGTATTTTGCAAATCTCTATGTCTCCCTCCTTGACTTGTTCATGGATGGAGTTGAAGCATCTATTGATGTGTTTGGTTCTTTTGTGAAATCTGGTTTCTTCGCTAAGGCAATTGCTCCAGTATTGTCACGAAAGATTTTCATTAGACCCGATGCACTAGGTATTACACCTAGATCGGATATGAACTCCTTCATCCAGACTCCTTCATTCGCTGCTTCCGAAGCAGCTATGTATTCTGCTTCACACGTAGATCCCGCCATGATGCTTTGCTGCACCAACTGACAGCTCCACCATTCAATATAAATACGCATCCGGTTTGTGACTTAGAGTCATCCGGATCAGTGTCAAAGCTAGCATCGACGCAACCATTTATGACAAGCTCTATGTCACCTCCATAAATGAGAAACATATCCTTAGTCCTTTTCAGGCATTTCAGGATGTTCTTGACCGCTGTCCAGTGATCAACTCTTGGATTACTTTGGTACCTCCTTGCTAGACTTATTGCAAGGCACACATTAGGTCTGGTACACATCATTGCATACATGATAGAACTTATGGCTGAGGCATAGGGAATGACTTTCATTTTCTCACTATCTTCTGGTGCTCGGGCATTGAGTCTGACTCAACTTCACACCTTGTAACACCGGCAAGAACCCTTTCTTTGTCTGATCCATTTTGAACTTCTTCAAAACTTTATCAAGGTATGTGCTTTGTGAAAGTCCAATTAAGCATCATAATCTATCTCTATAGATCTTGATGCCCAATATATAAGTAGCTTCACCGAGGTCTTTCATTGAAAAACTCTTAATCAAGTATCCTTTTATGCTATTCAGAAATTCTATATCATTTCCAATCAACAATATATCATCCACATATAATATTAGAAATGCTACAGAGCTCCCACTCACTTTCTTGTAAATACAGGCTTCTCCAAAAGTCTGTATAAAACCATATAAAAGTCTGTAGATTCCAACTCCGAGATGCTTGCACCAGTCCATAAATGGATCGCTGGAGCTTGCACACTTTGTTAGCACCATTAGGATTGACAAAACCTTCTAGTTGCATCATATACAACTCGTCTTTGATAAATCCATTAAGGAATGCAGTTTTGACGTCCATTTGCCAAATTTCATAATCATAAAATGTGGCAATTGCTAACATGATTCAGATAGACTTAAACATAGCTACGGGTGAGAAATTTTCATCATAGCCAACTCCTTGAACTTGTCGAAAACCTTTCATAGTCAACCAAAGTCCATACTTTGTTCTCATACATGGATCCTATCTCAGATTTCATGGCCTCCAGCCATTTCGCGGAATCTGGGCGCATCATTGCTTCCACATAGTTCGTAGGTTCGGCATGGTCTAGTAACATGACTTCTAGAATAGGATTACCGTACCACTCTGGTGTGGAACGTACTCTGGTTGACCTACGAGGTTCGGTAGCAACTTGATCTGAAGTTTCATGATCATCATCATTAGCTTCCTCACTAATTGGTGTAGGCATCATGGGAATGGTTTTCTGTGATGAGCTACTTTCCAATTCGAGAGAAGGTATAATTACCTCATCAAGTTCTACTTTCCTCCCACTCACTTCTTTCGAGAGAAACTTCTTCTCTAGAAAGGATCCATTCTTAGCAACAAATATCTTGCCTTTGGATCTGTGATAGAAGGTGTAGCCAACAGTTTCTTTTGGGTATCCTATGAAGACGCACTTCTCTGATTTGCGTTTGAGCTTATCTGGCTGAAGCTTCTTCACATAAGCATCGCAACCCCAAACTTTAAGAAACGACAACTTAGGTTTCTTGCCAAACCACAGTTCATACGGTGTCGTCTCAACAGATTTAGATGGTGCCCTATTTAACATGAATGCAGTTGTCTCTAATGCATAACCCCAAAACGATAGTGGTAAATCAGTAAGAGACATCATAGATCGCACCATATCTAATAAAGTACAGTTACGACATTCGGACACACCATTCCGCTGTGGTATTCCAGGTGGCATGAGTTGTGAAACTATTCCACATTGTTTTAAATGAAGGCCAAACTCATAACTGAAATATTCGCCTCCGCGATCAGATCATAGAAACTTTATTATCTTGTTACAATGATTTTCCACTTCACTCTGAAATTCTTTGAACTTTTCAAATATTTCAGACTTGTGTTTCATTAAGTAGATATACCCATATCTGCTCAAATCATCTATGAAGGTCAAGAAATAATGATACCCACCTCGAGCCTCAACACCCACCAGACCGCATACATCAGTATGTATTATTTCCAATAAGTCAGTGCTCACTCCATTGTTCTGGAGAACGGAGTCTTAGTCATCTTGCCCATGAGGCATGGTTCACAAGCATCAAATATTCATAATCAAGTGATTCCAAAAGTCCATCTATATGGAGTTTGTTCTCGCGTTTTACAAATATGTTGCATTATCATTATCAACTTTGCATCTTTTGGCATCACTATTATGAATATGTGTATCACCACGATCGAGATTCAACAAAAATAGACCACTCTTCATGGGCGCATGACCATAAAAGATATTACTCATATAAAAAGAACAACCATTATTCTCTGATTTAAATGAATAACCGTCTCGCATCAAACAAGATCGAGATATAATGTTCATGATTAACGTTGGCACCGAATAACAATTATTCAGGTCTAAAACTAATCCCAAAGGTAGATGTAGAGGTAGCGTGCCAACAGCGATCACATCGACCTTGGAACCATTCCCGATGCGCATTGTCACCTCGTCCTTAGACAATCATTGTTTAATCCGTAGCCCCTGTTTCGAGTTGCAAATATGAGCAACAGAACCAGTATCAAATACACAGGCGTTACTACGAGCATTTGTAAGGTACACATCAATAACATGTATATCAAATATACCTTTGTTCACTTTGCCATCCTTCTTATCCGCCAAATACTTGGGGTAGCTCCGCTTCAAGTGACCAGTCTCTTTGCAGTAGAAGCACTCAGTTTCAGGATGGGGTCCAAATTTCGGCTTCTTCCTGGGAGTGACAACTTGCTTGACATTCTTCTTGAAGTTCTCGCCTTTCCCTTGCCCCTTTTCTTGAAACTAGTGGTCTTGTTAACCATCAACACTTAATGCTCTTTCTTGATTTCTACCTCCGCAGCTTTGAGCATAGCGAAGAGCTCGGGAATTGTCTTATCCATCCCTTGCGTATTATAGTTCATCATGAAGCCTTTGTAGCTTGGTGGCACTGATTGAAGAACTCTGTCAATAACACTATCATCTAGAAGATTAACTCCTAGCTGAGTCAAGTGGTTATGGTACCCAGACATTCTGAGTATGTGTTCACTGACAGAACTATTCTCCTCCATCTTGCAGCTATAGAACTTGTTGGAGACTTCATATCTCTCAACTCGGGCATTTTCTTGAAATATTAACTTCAACTCCTGGAACATCTCATATGGCCCATGAAGTTCAAAACGTCTTTGTCCGATTCTAAGCCGTAAAGCATCGCATACTGAACTATAGAGTAGTCACCAGACCACTTCTGCTAGACGTTCAAAATGTGTACATTAGCGGGAGGGGGCTTGTCACCTAGCGGTGCATCAAGGACATAATTGTTCCGTGCAGCAAAGAGGATAATCCTCAAGTTACTGTAACATCCCAATTTTCAATTTGGATGTTATTATTTAGATCATTCATATGCATCCATGATTTCTGCACTTTTCCCATTTGTTTTATTTGAATTTTGATCCTAGAAACCTTAAGCAACTCAAGGACCAATTGAGAGAGTTGGAGGTTTCCCAAAAATCCATTTTTGAATTTTCAAAGTTTGAAAAATAGGATCAAATTGATTTATTCGAAATTCTATTCCAATTACTTCAAATAAATAAAATAAAGAGAGAAGATAAAAGTACTTCAAAAGCAACAAAGAAATATTGGAAATTGAATTTTGAAGTTTGGAAAATTTTATTTGCAACATTATTTATTTTATTGCGGAGTTTATTAGTACTAAAAATTGTTTCCAAAATTTTGCATTTAGTCTAGAAAAATGTTCACCTAAGCCCATATATTTAGGGGGGAATTATGTGATTTTTTCTGGAATTTTTAGGTCTTTATTTATTTTTCTTTTCAAGGTTTTAACGTTTCTGTAAATAGGAAAAACAGAAAAATGTTTTGTTAAAATAAATAAATAAGAGCAAGGCCCACCGACCGTGGCAGGCCAGGCTAGCCGGCCCAGCCCAACAGCGGCCCGTGCAGCCAGCCCAGCCCAGCTGCCTGCGCCCGCTCGCCCGCACTCACTCACCCGAACCGCCTGTGCCGCTGTCGGATTTGTCTTCCACCCCGAGCCGGAGTCTGCCACCCGCACGAGTCCGCCGCTGCTGCCGTGCCTGACCCGGACGCCTCCTCTCGCTTTGCCCCTTCCCCACGCAACCCCTCTTTATAAGCCCCGACCTCGGCCTCTCTTTTCCCTCAAACCACAAGCCTCGAAACCCACCGCAGCTCTCGCATGAAGTCGCCGGAGTTCGAGCCTTGCGGGAGATCCGCCGACCGCCCTGCGCTCCACTGCCGCCCTTGACCGACGCCGTCACCACCTTCGGATTCCTCTCACCGAGCCGCATCTCCCCGTGTCTCCGCCCGAAGCCGCCGACCACCGGAGCCGTCGCCCCGATCGAAGCCGAGCCGACGCCGCTGCCTTCTTCGTCCCTGGTGACCTCCACCACCGCGGTAACCCTCGCCTCTCTCCTCACCCATCCGATTCTCCTTCTACGGCTAGGAATAGATCGATTTGTTTTTTTCTTTTCGAACTATTGTCCTTTAGTTAGCGAATGTTAGTTGTTTAAGCCTATGTAGCGAACGCTTTCACCTAATAAGTTTCTGTAGAGGACGTTCATTCGTTAGTTTCTGATTCGTAGCTAGGGACCCAGATGCGATTATTTTTCTTATAGATTAGCCCCTGGTTTTCAAACGATCACAACTTTTTACTCCTTTGTCCAAATTTGACGAAACCAACGCCAAATTCTTCATCATAAACCCCTCTATCCAGATAACCAATTTAATAGTATTTTTGAAAGTTTAAAATTTGAATTCAAACAGATTTGAATTTGAACTTCTTTTGATCATAACTTGAGTTTTGTAACTCCGATTTAGTTGATTCTTTTTGAAAATCGAAGATCTTGATCTAAACTTTCTGTTAAGTCCTAATCCTCATAGTTTAGATACTGTTAGAATTTTTTTGTTTAAAAGTGTTATTCCCTTATTTTTGAGTTTTCCGAATCTTTTTCTTCGGTTTTCTTTGCATCTTCATGCTTGAGTGCTTATGTATGCTATTGTTTGTCTATGATAGATTTTCCGGAGTGCGCAGCTTGCTACTACGAATCTCTAGGGTTTACCAATCGTCAAAAAAGGCAAGTTACACTTTGATCATACTCTTTCATACCTAGTTTTTATTATGCATTAGTTTCACCCTCAAAGATTGCATGAGTAGGATTGGGGGCATGTGGTTATTGCTATGTAGTTCATGAGGTAGGAACCAATTACTTTTGATCTCCTCGGGAATATACGTTATGCTTATAAATTGCTTAGCCATTCTCGTAGACGGGGATTGGTATGTGAGATTCATGCAAGTTGTGAGAGATAATAATTAAGGGTAAGTTAAGGTGGGAACATTAATACACATATGGGAGGATTGTTTGGGGCACCTGGAGAAACCAGTGCTTTCCCAAGGGAATCCTGGAGTACCTGTGTGATTACCCTAGGTCCGCCACCCATGCTCAAAGAGATCATATAATTATTCATGCCTAGAAACTTCTGAGTGCAGCCACAAGCCATTATGGGTGTAACATCCCAAATTTTCAATTTGGAATGTTATACACTAGATCATCATTGCATATCATATTTTATTCTGCATTTAGGTTGATCCTAGAAATTCTACGCAACTCAAGGACCCATGGAGAGAGTTGGGGATTTCGTTATTTTCATATTTGAGTTCTCTCAAATTTTGAGAATAGGATCATTTGATTTTATTTATTTTATCATCAATTATTTCTATTACAAAAATATGAGAGAGGGAATAAAATGACTTTCCCAAAATAAAGAAATATTGAGGATTTAATAATAAAATCAAATAAGATTTTATTTCAGAGTTTTCGGTATTTTATTTGAATATAGGAAAAATGTGCGTTTTTCAAAATTTCATTTAGGTCCCAAATAAATGTTCACCTTGTGCGGCTTGATTTTAGAAGCCCGTGAAAATTTATTTCGGAATTTTTGGAGTCCGTTTAGTATTTCTTTTTATTTTTTTTCCGAGCATAATTATAATAATAATAAAAAAATGAACCGACCTAACGTGTCGTGTCCGACTAGGACTCCGGCCCGACTAGGCAATATAAGCCGGCCCAGCCCCCCCGAGAGAAAACCCTAGCCGCCAGCCCCGCCTGCCCTCGAGCCCCGCGCCGCCGCCGCCCCGCGCCGCCGCCGCCCCGCCCCGCGCCGCCGCCGGCCGCCGCCGCCGAGGTTCGCCACCGCCTCGACTTCCATGCCATCGGTTGTTTTTAAAAAAAATATTAGATCGGTTTTCGATCATTTTTTTCTTTTTAGATTCGGTTTTTTAAATAGATCGGTTTTTCCAGTTTATTTAAATAGCGAGCGTTCGTCCGTTCGTTCGTTCTAGTGAGTGTTTGTCGTTTTTTTCTTTTTCTCGGATTAAATCCACAATTTTTCTGATCGCGATTCCTGATCCGATTTTCGTTTTAGTATAACGTTTCGCTCGTTTATCGGAATCAGGCGATTCAAGCGCCTAGAGTTTCATCTCGAAACCCTCTATCCGTTTAACCAACTTAAACAAGATTTTGCTACTGTAAAATTTTCCCTAGATCCAGATTACTAGAACGAAGTTGTTTTCTTTTGCCGTTTGACTTTCGTTGCTTTGTTCGATTTGATTCTTTTGCCAACCGGAGTTCTTAAGTTGAACCTTCTGGTTAGATATCTTATTTGAGTTTTACCTGTGCATTAGATGTGTACTTCTTGTATGCTTGTTCGTTTGTCTGCGATAGAATACCCGGAGTGCGCCGCATGTTACTTCGAATCTCTAGGTTTCGCGGATCATCAGCAAGGCAAGTAACACTTTGATCATACCTTTTCTACTACCCAGTTTTATTGCATTAGATCAATGCTCACACATTGCATGGTTAGGATCTAATTAAATTGTGGGATGGGAAGTATTTGAGGTAGAACCTATTACCTATTTATCAAACCTTTGGGAGTTACTTCTACGTTTGCTTATTATGACATGCTATGCTAGTAGACGTGGATTGGGTGAGAGATATCCATGACAGATGTGAGTTTTGTTAATTAATGGTTTATCTAAGGTGGCAACTTAAACACACATCTGGGTGGATTGAGGCACCTGGGTATTCCAGGACTTGCCTGTTTTCTTTTGGACCGCCACCCAGGCTCAAAGGGATCATGAGACTATTCATACAAGAAACTTCCGTGTGCAGCCACAAGCTATTATGGGCTCTAGCATAGTTGACTAAGTTGTGCGAACTCTTACAGTGGTAGACTAGCAGATGTAGGGGATGTAGGTGGTACGGTCTACCCGATCGTAAGGTGCTAGCGCTTCTGAAAGACTATGTCTCGGTCATCCGTATTCTCAAACACCATGTAGTGCGAGAAACCAAACGGTGGCGATCGAGTCTTGTGGGGAAAAGTGCGCAAACCTCTGTAGAGTGTAATAAACAAATCATGGTTAGCCGTGTCCCCGGTTATGGACATCTTGAGTATCTAGTACTTGGATTATCATGTGAATCTCAACATGTTACTCTAAATTAATTTTGTTGGTTTATGTTTAATGATGATGCTTAATTGGGATTGAGAATGCTTTCAACCATTCTAAATGTTTAACAACTACCATGATAGTTAAATAAATTTTATTCCTTTGAAGTAGGGAAAAATTGGCTTTACGCAAAAGGAGTTGACCACAGCAGGATGCACAGATGCGAGGAAGGTGAAGTTTGCCGCACATCAGTTAGAAGGACCCGCAACATCATGGTGGGAGAATTTCACAGCCACTTTCCCAGTCGACACTGTCACATGGGACGAGTTTCAGCAAGCTTTTCGTACTGCACATGTTTCATCAGGAGCTATGGCCATGAAGAAGCGTGAGTTTCGCAACTTATGCCAAGGAGGATGGACAGTTGGCCAGTATATGGAGGAATTTAGTAAGTTAGCACGTTATGCCCGAGATGACGTCGCTACAGATGCAGCTAAGCAGGAGAAGTTTCTGGAAGGACTGAATGATGAGTTGAGCATGCAGTTGATGGTAGCAGCCTTCAACAACTACCAGGAGTTGGTAGATCATGCTCTTATGATTGAAGGGAAGCAACAGCAAATTGAGAACCGCAAGAGGAAGTATGGACAAGGGAAGTACAATTCTGGAGCTCAGCAGAAGCCACGTTTTACCCCTAGACCGGGAGGACATTTTCAGCATATCCATGGAGGAGGTAGCTCGCACAATCACAATGGCACCAGGAATGGTAATGGGAATGGAGGAAGCAATGGCCAGAACCGCACCAACCCATCAACCCCAGCCAAGAAGGACCTGAGCCAAGTCACTTGCTATAAGTGTTCGAAGACCGGACATTATGCCAATGAATGTCCTCAAGGCCAAAATGGCAATGGAAGTTCTGGGAAGAAGACGAACCCTTTCAACAGGGGACAGGTGAACCACGTTAGCGTGGAGGAGGTTGAAGCTCAGCCCGATGCAGTAATAGGTAAGTTTTTGGTTAAGTCATTTACTGCACTCGTTCTTTTTGATACTGGTGCATCGCATTCATACATCTCAAGGGGATTTGTGGATAAGTATAACCTATCAACCCAAGCCCTTAGGTCACCCATGTTAGTAACCTCGCCTGGAGCAGAGTATGTGGCTAGTCTATGGTGTGATCGGTTACCATTAAGGATTGGTAACTATGTTTTTCCCTCTGACCTAATAGTATTGGAATCCCAAGGATTGGATGTGATATTAGGCATGGATTGGTTATCAAAGTATGAAGGGAATATTGAATGTGCTAGTAAGTCAATTTTGCTTACCACAACAGAAGGGAGAAGGATCAAGTATGTATCCCGACATGAGCCGAAGAGGACTCAAGTAAATTGCCTAACAGGAGTTGTGCAGGAGGAAGTACCAGTGGTAAGGGATTTCCCTGAAATATTTCCAAAGGAGTTACCAGGCATGCCACCGGATAGAGATATTGAGTTTTTGATTGAGCTATTGCCAGGCACAGGGCCAATATCAAAGAGACCATATAGGATGCCAGCAAAGGATTTGGTGGAAATTAAGAAGCAGATTAAGGAGTTACTGGATAAGGGATATATTCGCCCAAGTTCTTCGCCTTGGGGATCTCCAGTACTTCTAGTGGAGAAGAAGGATGGATCGTTAAGGATGGTTGTAGATTATCGGGGATTGAATGAAGTAACGATCAAGAACAAGTACCCACTACCAATGATCAATGATTTGTTTGATCGATTGCAAGGAGCTAAGGTATTTTCCAAGATCGATCTGCCATCAGGATACCACCAGTTGAAGATTCGAGAACAGGATATTCTGAAGACAGCTTTTACCACCAGGTATGGGTTGTACGAGTATACCGTCATGTCATTTGGTCTGACTAACGCACCTGCTTATTTTATGAACATGATGAACAAAGTGTTTATGGAGTTTCTGGATAAGTTCGTCGTAGTGTTCATTGATGATATCCTGGTTTATTCGAAGAATGAAGAGGAGCATAAGGAGCATTTGTGTTTGGTACTTGGAAAGCTCAGAGAACATCAATTATATGCCAAATTCAGCAAATGTGAGTTTTGGTTGAAAGAAGTAGGATTCCTCGGACACGTTATATCTGGAGAAGGTATAGCAGTTGATCCCGCTAAAGTTGATACCGTGACTAAATGGGAAGCACCGACCACAGTTGGAGAGATCCGGAGTTTTCTTGGACTCACCGGATACTACCGGAGATCCATTGAGAATTTCTCAAAGATTGCGAAGCCTATGACGGAGTTATTAAAGAAAGATACCAAGTTCATATGGACGGAGGAATGTGAGGCTAGTTTCTAGGAATTGAAGAAACACTTGGTTACTTCACCAGTGTTGATTTTGCCAGATCAGACCAAAGATTATGAGGTGTATTGGGACGCTTCACGTCGAGGACTTGGAGCAGTGGTTATGCAGGAAGGGAGAGTTGTTTCATATGCCTCAAGACAACTGAAGCCTCATGAGTTGAATTATGCTACGCATGATTTGGAGTTAGCAGCCGTAGTTCATGCTTTGAAAACATGGAGGCATTTCCTCATCAGAAACCATTGCGAGGTGTACACGAATCATAAGAGTTTGAAGTACATTTTCACACAGAAGGAGTTGAATCTCAGACAAAGGAGATGGTTGGAGCTTATCAAGGATTATGATATGAAGTTGCATTATCACCCCGGAAAGGCTAATGTAGTAGCTGATGCATTAAGCCGTAAGAGCCATGTCAACACGTTAATGATGGGAGAAATACACAAGGAGTTAGCAGAAAATCTTTGTGAACTATGTTTAGAAATAGTTCCAAGAGGCTATGTAGCAGCATTGGAGATCCAGTCAACTTTGATGGATAGAATCAGAGAAGCTTAGAAAATTGATAAAGAGATTGCCGCTATTAAGGAGAAACTTAGCAAAGGAAAAGCTAAAGGATTTCGTGAGGATGAGCACGACACCCTATGGTTTAAAGACCGTGTTTATGTGCCCAATGACCCGGAGATCAGGAAGTTGATTCTGCAAGAGGCACATGATTCACCATATTCGATTCACCCAGGAAATACCAAGATGTATTTGGATTTGAAGGATATTTTCTGGTGGACTGGAATAAAGAAGGATATTGCGGAGTATGTAGCAGTTTGTGATGTATGTCAGAGAGTAAAGGCAGAGCATCAGAAGCCAGCAGGATTGTTACAACCATTGTCGATACCTGAATGGAAGTGGGATAAGCTAGGCATGGATTTTATGGCGCGATTTCCCAGGACTCGTTCAGGCTATGACTCAATTTGGGTTGTAGTTGATCGATTGACGAAGGTAGCTCATTTCATCCCGGTAAAGACCACTTACACCAGTGCTAAGTTGGCAAAGATATACATGACCAGGATCGTATGTTTGCATGGAGTTCCAAGGAGTATCGTATCAGATAGAGGAACCCAGTTTACCTCAAAGTTCTGGAAGCAGTTGCACGAAACTTTGGGAACTAGGCTAGAATTCAGTACATCTTTTCATCCACAGACAGATGGACAGACCGAGAGAGTCAATCGGATTTTGGAGGATATGCTGAGAGCTTGTGCGCTAGATTACAGATCTAGTTGGGACGGTAATTTGCCATATGCAGAGTTATCTTACAACAACAGTTACCAAACCAGTTTAAAGATGGCCCCTTTCGAAGCCTTGTATGGAAGGAGGTGCAGGACACCGTTGTCATGGGACGAAGTTGGAGACCGCCAGTTGTTTGGACCTGATTTGATTAAAGAGTCTGAACAGAAGGTGAAGTTGATTCGCGATAGGCTCAAGGTAGCCCAGTCCAGACAGAAAAGTTATGCAGATTCTAAACGCAAGGAGATAGTTTACGAAGTTGGAGATAGAGCTTATCTTCGAGTATCTCCACTTCGAGTTAAAGGGAAGTTAGCACCATGATTTATAGGACCATATCGAGTTTTGGAGCATATGGGAGAAGTGGCCTACAAGTTGGAATTTCCTGAAGGATTGTCAGGAGTTCATGATGTGTTCCACGTTTCTCAGTTAAAGAAATGTCATGCGGAGATGGCTGACATACCGTTGAGAGATACAGTGCCTTTGGAAACTATTCAGTTGGATAACGATTTGACGTACGAGGAGAAACCAATTAAGATTCTCGAGTTTGCGAGTCGAGTTACTTGCAGCAAGGTTATCAAGTTTTGCAAAGTTCAGTGGAGCCACCACACAGAGGATGAAGCCACCTGGGAACGAGAGGAAGATTTGCTCAAGGACCACCCTCACCTATTTTCTAGCCAACCCGAATCTCGAGGGCGAGATTCATCTTAAGGGGGGTAGGTTTGTAACATCCCAAAATTTCAATTTGGAATGTTATACATTAGATCATCATTGCATATCATATTTTATTCTGCATTTAGGTTGATCCTAGAAATTCTACGCAACTCAAGGACCCACGGAGAGAGTTGGGGATTTCGTTATTTTCATATTTGAGTTCTCTCAAATTTTGAGAATAGGATCATTTGATTTTATTTATTTTATCATCAATTATTTCTATTACAAAAATATGAGAGAGGGAATAAAATGAATTTCCCAAAATAAAGAAATATTGAGGATTTAATAATAAAATCAAATAAGATTTTATTTCGGAGTTTTTCGGTATTTTATTTGAATTTAGGAAAAATGTGCGTTTTTCAAAATTTCATTTAGGTCCCAAATAAATGTTCACCTTGTGCGGCTTGATTTTAGAAGCCAGTGAAAATTTATTTCGGAATTTTTGGAGTCCGTTTAGTATTTATTTTTATTTTTTTCCGAGCATAATTATTATAATAATAAAAAAACGAACCGACCTAACGTGCCGTGTCCGACTAGGACTCCAGCCCGACTAGGCAATATAAGCCGGCCCAGCCCCCCCGGGAGAAAACCCTAGCCGCCAGCCCCGCCGCCCTCGAGCCCCGCGCCGCCGCCGCCGCCCCGCCGGACGCCGCCGCCGCCGCCTCGCCCCGCGCCGCCACCGGACGCCGCTGCCGCCGCTGAGGTTCGCCGCCGCCTCGACTTTCGTGCCATCGGTTTTTTTAAATATATATATTAGATCGGTTTTCGATCGGTTTTTTTCTTTTTAGATTCGGTTTTTTTAAATAGATCGGGTTTTTCTGGTTTATTTAAATAGCGAGCATTCGTCCGTTCGTTCGTTCTAGCGAGCGTTCGTCGTTTTTTTTTTCTTTTTCTCGGATTAAATCCGCGATTTTTCTGATCGCGATTCCTGATCCAATTTTTGTTTTAGTATAACTTTTCGCTTGTTTATCGGAATCAGGCGATTCATGCGCCTAGAGTTTCATTTCGAAACCCTCTATCCGTTTAACCAACTTAAACAAGATTTTGCTACTGTAAAATTTTCCCTAGATCCAGATTACTAGAACGAAGTTGTTTTCTTTCGCCGTTTGACTTTCGTTGCTTTATTCGATTTGATTCTTTTGCCAACCGGAGTTCTTAAGTTGAACCTTCTGGTTAGATCTCTTATTTGAGTTTTACCTGTGCATTAGATGAGTACTTATTGTATGCTTGTTTGTTTATCTGCGATAGAATACCCGGAGTGCGCCGCCTGTTACTTCGAATCTCTAGGTTTCGCGGATCATCAGCAAGGCAAGTAACACTTTGATCATACCTTTTCTACCACCTAGTTTTATTGCATTAGATCAATCCTCACACATTGCATGGTTATGATCTAATTAAATTGTGGGATGGGAAGTAGTTGAGGTAGAACCTATTACCTGTTTATCAAACCTTTGGGAGTTATTTCTACGTTTGCTTATTATGACATGCTATGCTAGTAGACGTGGATTGGGTGAGAGATATCCATGACATATGTGAGTTTTGTTAATTAATGGTTTATCTAAGGTGGCAACTTAAACACACATCTGGGTGGATTGAGGCACCTGGGTATTCCAGGACTTGCCTGTTTTCTTTTGGACCGCCACCCAGGCTCAAAGGGATCATGAGACTATTCATACTAGAAACTTCCGTGTGCAGCCACAAGCTATTATGGGCTCTAGCATAGTTGACTAAGTTGTGCGAACTCTTACAGTGGTAGACTAGCAGATGTAGGGGATGTAGGTGGTACGGTCTACCCGATCGTAAGGTACTAGCGCTTCTGAAAGACTATGTCTCGGTCATCCGTCTTCTCAAACACCATGTAGTGCGAGAAACCAAACGGAGGCGATCGAGTCTTGTGGGGAAAAGTGCGCAAACCTCTGCAGAGTGTAATAAACTAATCATGGTTAGCCGTGTCCCCGGTTATGGACATCTTGAGTATCTAGTACTTGGATTATCATGTGAATCTCAACATGTTACTCTAAATTAATTTTGTTGGGTTACGTTTAATGATGATGCTTAATTGGGATTGAGAATGCTGTCAACCATTCTCAATGTTTAACAACTACCATGATAATTAAATAAATTTCATTCCTTTGAAGTAGGGAAAAATTGGCTTTACGCAAAACTGTAATCATAGAGCTTTCCACCAGCCAAATATGCATATAGTATAGCTGTTTCATTCCATTACTCTCTATGTGTTACATTGCCAGCATATTCCATGTGCTGACCCGTTTCGGGCTGCAACGTTAATGTTGCAGACTTTTCAGACAATGATTAAGGAGTTTTAGGTCGTGGTTCTATACTCAGTGATGCCGTTGGAGTTGATGGACTCACTTATCTTCCAAGCCTTCCGCTGTTATCGTTATTAGATGGCCTTAAGCCATATTTATTGTAATAAGTTCTCTTTTGAGACACTCGATGTAATAAGTGTGTGATTGCTACTCTGCTATAAATCCTCCGGGTACTGTGTGGTGTCAGCATTACTGATCCAGGGATGACACCGGAGCACAGAGATCAGACTGTTTGAGGTCTGGTCGCTACAGAGATGGTATCAGAGCACACGCTGACTGTAGGACACGACCACTAAGCTAAAGACCTAGATCACTATTCACTCTCTTCTCTTCTGACCTCTCATCTTTTCCACTCTTTAGGATGGCGGATGCAAGGAACTAGTTCACGCAACCAGATGAAGATACACCCTTTGGACGTCACTTGAAGGAAGTCACTAGATACCTGAACATAGGAGTACCAAGCTTCACCGGAACCTACAACGCCACTTTACCTGAAGAAGAGCACTGGATGATTCAAGTTCAAGTTCCAGGAAGGACGTTCATGCCAGTCACTGAGCCCATAGAGTTTTCTTTTGATGCACCAACTTGGAGTCTAGGAAAGAGCATGGCAGCTCACATTGCCATGGGACGCATTGGAGAAGTCTACCGCAATGACCTCAAGGATACAATCTACCAGATTTGTGGGCGCCGAGATGAACACTGGGAGATGATCAGCACCAGGAAGGATAGATCAATCGCAGCCTTTATCCAGGAGCTAAACCAGCACATTCGACGACAGGACAACCAGATGTGCGCCGACATGATAGATCTGACGAAGGCTAAGACTAGAATCAAGGAACTGGAGGAAGAACTCAAGGCTACATGTGAAGATTTTGAAGAAGAAATTGAAGTATTGGTGGAGAAGAATGACGACCTGATCAAGAAGATTGGAATATTTATGGGAGGCCCTACGCCAGTAGAGGAAGACGAAGAACCCAAGGAGATTAGCCTGGAAGACTACATCATCATCGACGGCACCGATTCGGAACCAGATAGTAGCGATGATGACTATGTTGATGAAGCTGGAGCAGATATCATGGAGTCTGCAACCGAAGAATATTTCTAGTAGACCACCTCATCAGTAGTAGTAGTCCACCATGTAAATATAGTAGTCCGAGCACTTTTGCGATAGATAGATCGATTGTATGCCCTTGTTTGATTGAATGAAGTGAATTGTTTGATTTTTCCTCATGTGCATATGGGTAGTGTTTTCTCTTTAGACCCCCTCTATTCTTACATCTCATCTTTTCTAAACCCTCAGATGCCTCCGAGACGTGACCCCGGATTTGCCTTTCCACCGGAGCTCACCCAGTTGATCCAGCAGCAGAACACATTGATGCAGTTGCTAGTCCAAAATCAGAATCAAGGGAACAACAACAACAACCCACCACCACCACCACCACCTGTTGACCACTTAGCCCGTTTTCTTAGGCTAAATCCGCCGGTGTTTTCCAGTAGCACCGAGCCGATAGTAGCAGATGATTGGCTTCACAAGATTGCTAGGGAGTTGACCACACCAGGATGCACAGATGCGGAGAAGGTGAAGTTTGCCGCACATCAGTTAGAAGGACCCGCAGCATCATGGTGGGAGAATTTCACAGCCACTTTCCCAGTCGACACTGTCACATGGGACCAGTTTCAGCAAGCTTTTCGTACTGCACATGTTTCATCAGGAGCTATGGCCATGAAGAAGCGTGAGTTTCGCAACTTACGCCAAGGAGGACGGACAGTTGGCCAGTATGTGGAGGAATTTAGTAAGTTAGCACGTTATGCCCGAGATGACGTCGCTACGGATGCAGCTAAGCAGGAGAAGTTTCTGGAAGGACTGAATGATGAGTTGAGCATGCAGTTGATGGTAGCAACCTTCAACAACTACCAGGAGTTGGTAGATCGTGCTCTTATGATTGAAGGGAAGCAGCAGCAAATTGAGAACCGCAAGAGGAAGTATGGACAAGGGAAGTACAATTTTGGAGCTCAGCAGAAGCCACGTTTTACCCCTAGACCGGGAGGACATTTTTAGCATACCCATGGAGGAGGTAGCTCGCACAATCACAATGGCACCAGGAATGGTAATGGGAATGGAGGAAGCAATGGCTAGAACCGCACCAACCCGTCAACCCCAGCCAAGAAGGACCTGAGCCAAGTCACTTGCTATAAGTGTTCGAAGACCGGACATTATGCCAATGAATGTCCTGAAGGCCAAAATGGTAATGGAAGTTCTGGGAAGAAGCCGAACCCTTTCAACAGGGAACAGGTGAACCACGTTAGCGTGGAGGAGGTTGAAGCTCAGCCCGATGCAGTAATAGGTAAGTTTTTGGTTAAGTCATTTACTGCACTCGTTCTTTTTGATACTGGTGCATCGCATTCATACATCTCAAGGGGATTTGTGCATAAGTATAACCTATCAACCCAAGCCCTTAGGTCACCCATGTTAGTAACCTCGCCTGGAGCAGAGTATGTGGCTAGTCTATGGTGTGATCGGTTACCATTAAGGATTGGTAACTATGTTTTCCCCTCAGACCTAATAGTATTGGAATCCCAAGGATTGGATGTGATATTAGGCATGGATTGGTTATCAAAGTATGAAGGGATTTGTAGACTAGCAGATGTAGGGGAAAGTAGGTGTACCAGTCTACCCAGAGTGAAGAGTAAATGCTTCAAAAAGACCGTGTCTCGATCTTCCGATCATGGAGGTGGTCGAGTCTTGTGGGGAAAAGTGCGCAAACCTATGTAGAGTGTACAAACTAATCATGATTAGTCATGTCCCCGGTTATGGACAACGTGAGTATCTAGAAGTGAATTATTGGTTGATCTCATCACTCTATTTAATTAATGTATTGGGTATTATCATTGTTACTTAGTAAATTTTGGGATTGAGTTGGAGGAACCTTCTCAATAATGGCATAAACTTGGTAGTAAATGAAATTTATTCCTTTGTTGTAGGGAAAAAATAGCTTTATGCAAAAATTGAATTTAGAGCCTCCACCAGCCAAATATGCATGTAGTAATAGATATTGTTCATTATTGCTCTATCGTGTGATCTTGCCAGCATATTCCATGTGCTGACCTACATGGCTGCAACGTCTCCTGTTGCAGAATTTTCAGATGAGGATTAAGGTGCGATAGGTCATTGTCGTGCACTCAGTTTTGTCGTGGAGTTGGATGGACTCATTTACCTTTGAAGCTTCCACAGTTATTTTATTTAGTTGGCCTTCAGCCATATTGTTGTAATAAATACTCTTTATGAGGACCTCGATGTAATAAGTGTGTGATTGAACTCTGTTATAAATCATCGAGTATTGTGTGTGTCAGCATACCAATCCATGGATGACACTTAAGCATAGAGACTTCGATCCATTGGGATCGGGTCGCTAAAAGATGGTATCAGAGTACACGCTGACTGTAGGATGCGACCACTAGGAAAAGCCACAGGATACTCTTCTCTATTCATTTCTAATCCTTCTCTATTTCTACACTATAGATGTCGGACCCCAGGAACAAGTTCACTCAACCTGATGACGACACCCCTTTCGGACGACACTTGAAGGAAGTCACGAAGTACCTGAACATTGGCCTACGAAGCTTCACCGAAAGCTTCATAGCAATTTTACCAGAAGAGGAGCGCTGGAAGATCCAAGTTTGTGTTCCTGGAAGGAATTTCGCACCAACTACCGAGGCCATCAAGGTTTCCTTTGATGCACCAACCTGGAGCTTAGAAAAGAGCATGGCCGCCCACATCAGCTTTGGACGCATTTGCGAGGTGTACAACATGGATCTCGAAGATACCGTCTACCAGATATGTGGACGCCGGGATGAGCAATGGGAGATGATTCACACTAGGAAGGATGGATCTATTGCAGCATACATACAGGAGATGGATCAGCACATTCGTTGATATGAGAATCAGATGTGCGCTATCATGAAGAATACCAAGAAGGTGATGACCCGAAATATGGAGCTAGAGGATGAA
The DNA here is from genome assembly GCF_056163025.1 of Triticum urartu. NCBI lineage: Eukaryota > Viridiplantae > Streptophyta > Magnoliopsida > Poales > Poaceae > Triticum > Triticum urartu. The sequence goes on from NC_141874.1 coordinate 373,808,325, forward strand.
CTCATGGCAACTCGCGATGGATACGAAGAGGAAATTGCTGTGCTACTGGAGGAAAATGAAGACCTGAGGAAGAAGATAGGAATGCCCATGGTGAAACCAGAACCTGAAGTGGACATTCGTTCGGAAGACTACATCATACTAGACGACACAGACAGAGACACCGACAATGATGAAGAAGAAGATAATGACGATGAGGACAATGATGATTATGACGACGAAGCTAGTGCTGATATTATGGAGTCTTCCACCGATCAAAACTTCTAGTCGACCACCAAAATTATATTAGAGTTCTTCCAAGTAGTTAGAAATCGTTCATGAGATTTTTGTAATAGTAGCTTAGATCGATTGTATGAACGTTATTTGAAATTGAGTGGTGTGAATTGAATATATTTGTCTCATATGCATATGGGTAGTGAAATATCTCATTAGACCTTATTATATTCTGTTCTCTCACCCCTCTAACCTATCAGATGCCTCCGAGACGTGACCCCGGATTCACTTTCCCGCCGGAGCTCACGCAGTTGATCCAACAGCAGAATGCCTTGATGCAGATGCTCATTCAGAACCAAGGAAACAACAACAACCCACCGCCACCACCCCTAGTTGACAACCTAGCCTGTTTCCTAAGGTTGAATCCGCTGGTGTTCTCTAGCAGCACCGAGCTGATTTGTTGCTGACGATTGGCTCCACAAGATCTAAAGAGAGTTAACAACTGCTGGATGCACGGATGCAGAGAAGGTGCGCTTTGCCGCACATCAGCTTGATGGACCCACAACCTCTTGGTGGGAGAATTTCACCACCACCTACCCCATTGCTATAGTTACATGGGATTAGTTTCAGAAGGCCTTCTGCACCACACATGTCTCAGCTAGAGCCCTGGGTTTGAAGAAGTGTGAGTTCCGCAACTTATGCCAGGGGAATCGTATCGTGGGGCAGTACGTGGATGAGTTCAGCAAGTTAGCACGCTATGCCCCAGATGATGTGGCCACACATGCCGCAAATCAGGAGAAATTTCTTGAGGGGCTCAATGATGAGCTGAGTATGCAGTTGATGGTGGCAACTTTCACCAACTACCAGGAGCTGGTAGACAGTGCCCTCATGATTGAAGGCAAGCAGCAGCAGATAGAGAGCTGCAAGCGGAAGTATGGGCAGGGGAAGTACAACTCTAGAGCTCAGCAGAAGCCCCGTTATTCCCCATACTTGGGAGGACACACTCATCATACCCATGGAGGACATAACCATGCAGGACATTCTCACAATGGAGGAAATTCACACCACCATAGTGGCCCTAAGAATGGTAATGGGAATGGAGGAAACAACAGTCATAGCCGTTCCAACCCAGCAACCCCCGCCAAGAAGGATCTGAGTCACATTACTTGTTTCAAGTGCGGGAAGACCGGACACTATGCCACCGAGGGTCCTGAGGCAAAGAATGGTAATGGCAATGGAAGCTTAGGAAAGAAGACCAATCCCTTCACCAAAGGTCAGGTGAATCACGTCAACATGGAGGAAGTTGACGAGCAGTCTGACGCAGTTATTGGCAAATTTTTGATTAAGTCATATAAAACTCTTGTTCTTTTTGATACTGGTGCATCGTATTCATTCATATCAAAGGGGATTTGTGGACAAGTTTAAGTTGCCAACCGTAGCCCTTAAGACACCTATGTTAGTGAGCTCACTAGGAGCAGAATATATGGCTAGCCAGGCTTGTTTTCAGTTGCCGTTGACCATAGGTAGGCATGTTTTTCCCACAGACCTCATTATCTTGGAATCACAATGATTGGATGTGATACTAGGCATGTATTGGCTATCCTAGTATAGGGGAAACATCGATTGTGCTAGTAAGTCTATTCTTCTCACCACCCTAGAGGGAAAATGGATCAAGTATGTGTCTAGGAATGCGCCAAGGAGGACTCAAGTAAATTTCCTTTCGGGAGTTGTTCAGGAGGAAGTACCAGTCGTGAAGGATTATCCCAATGTATTCCCGGAGGAACTACCAGGCATGCCATCAGACCGAGACATAGAGTTTTTGATCGAGTTGTTGCCAGGCACCGGACCCATATCCAAGAGACCGTATCGGATGCCCGCAAATGATTTGGAGGAAATTAAGATGCGGATTAAGGAGTTATTGGAGAAAGGTTATATTCTACCAAGTTCATCACCTTGGGGAGCCCCAGTACTTCTAGTTAAGAAAAATGATGGATCCTTGAGAATGGTTGTTGATTATCGTGCATTGAATGAGGTGATGATCAAGAACAAATATCCTCTACCGATGATCAATGATTTGTTTGACCACCTGCAGGGAGCTAAAGTTTTCTCCAAGATCGATCTTCGATCGGGATATCACCAGCTGAAGATCCAAGAGCAGGATATACCTAAGACATCTTTTACCACAAGGTATGGGCCATATGTGTACACGATCATGTCTTTCGGTTTGACTAATGCCCCTGCCTACTTTATGAGCATGATGAATAAGGTGTTCATGGAGTTCTTGGATAAGTTTTTTGTAGTGTTCATTGATGATATATTGGTTTACTCGAAGAATGAAGAAGAACACAAGGAACATTTGCGCTTGGTTCTTGAGAAGCTCAGGGAACATCAGTTGTATGCCAAGTTCAGCAAATGCAAGTTTTGGTTGAAGGAAGTCGGATTTCTCGGACATGTTATATCAGGAGAAGGAATAGCAGTAGACCCCTCCAAGGTTAAATCTGTCACCAAATGGATGGCACCCACCTCAGTTGGAGAGATACACAGTTTCCTTGGACTTGGAGGATATTATCGGAGATTCATTGAGAATTTCTCCAAGTTTGTGAAGCCCAAGATGGAGTTATTGAAGAAGGACACCAAGTTTAATTGGACCGAGGATTGTGAGGCCAGTTTTCAGGAGTTGAAGAAAAGTTTGGTTACAGTCCCAGTGCTAATTCTTCCGAATATACGCGAGGATTTCCAAGTATGTTGTGACGCTTCTCGTCAGGGACTTGGAGGCGTTCTTATGCAAGAAGCAAGAGTTGTTTCATATACCTCACGCCAGCTTCGACCCCATGAGTTGAATTATGCCACACATGATTTGGAGTTGGCAGCCATAGTGCATGCGCTCAAGACATGGAGGCATGTTCTTATTGGAAATCATTGTGATGTTTACACGGATCATAAGAGTTTGAAATACATCTTCACACAGAAGGAGTTGAACCTCAGGTAGAGGAGATGGTTAGAGCTCATCAAGGATTATGACATGAGACTGCATTATCACCCATGAAAGGCTAATGGCGTGGCAGATGCTTTGAGCCACAAGAGTTATGTTAATACTCTCATAACTGGAGGATTATCTCAGGAGTTAGCCGATGATCTCCGAGAACTTTGCTTGGAGATAGTTCTGAGAGGTTTCGTTGCAGCAATGGAAATTCAGTCCACTTTGTTGGGAAGGGTCCGACATGCCCAGAAGACGGACATGGAAATTGCGGAGATAAAAGAAAGGATGAGTAAGGGAAAGGCTAAAGGTATTCGTGAGGATGAACACAGAACTTTGTGGTTTGAGTATCGTATCTGTAACGCCCGGATGATCATGCTACAGTAATCCCACGCTAATCATGCCATGACACCTCGGTTACTGTTGCTAACCTCGCAATGATTCGAAACCGTTTCAAATTTAAATTCTAAATAAGACAAACGACAAAAGTTTTCAAAATATTAAACAAAAATGTTCGGTGTGTGACTAATATTGCAAGGGTAATTATCGTAAAGAAAACAAATTTTTATAAAATGCCTAAATGACTTAAAATGAAATAAAACAGAGAGAAAATAAATAAAAGAAAGAAAATGCAAAAGGGAAAAACAAACAAAAAAAAGAAAAGAAGGAGAAAACCCCTCCCTGCTGGGCCGTGGCCCAGCTGGCCTCCAGGCCGTCCAACCGGCCACCTGGCCCAATCGGCAGCGCCCCACCCCCACTCCCTTATACCCACTCCCCCTAACCTAATCCACCCACCGACACCCCACTCCCCCCCGAAATATCTCCCTCCCCCCTCTCTCCCGATTGGATCGGGAGGGGAACAAACCGCACCAGACCGCGCCGACGCCGCCGGCGATCCCCGCCGCCCTCGTCCGCCATCACAGGACCGCCTCGACTTCATCTCCCTCCCCGACGAGTCACACGAGCAGGAGCGCCTCTGCATCGAGCTCCTCGTCGTCTTCTTCAACCTTCGGCCACCCGCGCGCCGTCGCCGATTTCGTCGCCGTCGAGCCTCCCCTGAGCCCGCTTTGCACCTCTACAGGCTCAATGTGAGCCCCCGCTTCCTCCCCTCTCTCTCTCGTCGCCGTTCGCTAGCTGTACGCGCCGCCCCCATTTGCTTGTTGTGCCGCTCGGAACCGCGCCCCGTGCACTCGCCCGCCGTCTCGCGCATGGCCTCGCCCCGGTTCGCTAGCCCCGCCCCGCGCCTCCCCTCGTCCGACCCGCTCCTGCCCCCCTGCTCGCTGCTGCGTCTCGCCTGCGCCGCGCCTAGCGCCGCCACCCGCCTGCGCTGCTGCGCTGCCGCCGCGGCTACATCACGCCCCCCCCCCCCCCGCGCGCGCCTCGACCCTCGCCTACGCGCGCGCATCCCCTACCCTCGCTGCCTGCGCCACCCTCGTCGTCGTCCCCTGCCCGGTGCCACTCCGGCCGCTCTCCCCCCCAGCGCCCGCGCGCGCCGTCGGGACCGCTCCGCCCAGCCGGTCCGCGGCGACCCCTCCGCCGTCTCACCTGGTCCTAGCCGTCGACGAGCGCTGTGCGTGCCCAGCGTCCCTCGGGCTTGCACCCATTCGGGCTATGCCCGTTAGCCACGTGCCCACGCCCGCTCGCCTGACCCGCAAGGCCCCTATGCCACAGACAAGTGGGCCTAGCCCCTAGAACATTTTTTTAAAAAATAAAAAAATAATAATAAACTTAATTAATTAATTAGTTAACTAAATTAATTAAGTTAATTAATCCTAGTTAATTAATCTAACTAATCTGTTAGTTAATTAAATAGTAGTTTGTTTAGCCTAATCTCTAATCAACCTAAACAGTGTATGACAGGTGGGTCCCACTGGACCCACTGGTCAGGTTGACCGATTCAACTCTGTTGACTGCTGATGTCAGCATGACATCATGTTGATGTCATTAATCTATTTTTCGAATTAATTTAAATAATTAATTAAATTCCAGAAATTAATAAAATCTTTAGAAAATCATATCTTTTAATCCGTAACTCGGATGAAAATACTTTCTACATGAAAGTTGCTCAGAATGATGAGACGAACCCGGATACGCAGCCCATTCGTCCGCCACGCACCCCTAACATGTCAAACTCGCAACTTTCCCCCTCCGGCTCCTCTGCCCGAAAACACGAGACACCGGGGATACTTTCCCGGATGTTATCCCCCTTCACCGGTATCACCTACTACCGCGTTAGCGCACCTCTAACGCCGTTACTTGTCATGTCATGCATCACTATGCATATGCTTGCATTATATTTATTGTTTCTTCCCCCTCTTCTCTCGCTAGACATGGAGACCGACGCCGCTGCTACCCAGTATGACTACGGTGTTGACGACCCCTCTCTCTTGCCAGAGCAACCAGGCAAGCCCCCCCTTGATCACCAGATATCACCTACTCTCCTCTATACTGCTTGCATTAGAGTAGTGTAGTATGTTACTGCTTTCCGTTATTCCTATCCTGATGCATAGCCTGTCCTTGCTACTACTGTTGTTACCATTACCTGCTATCCTACTGCTTAGTATAGGATGCTAGTGTTCCATCAGTGGCCCTACACTCTTATCCGTCTGCCATGCTATACTACTGGGCCGTGATCACTTCGGGAGGTGATCACGGGCATATACTATATACTTTACAAAGTTACATTACCTGTGGTACTGTTCGGAGTTGGGGGCTGAAGGGGCAGGTGGCTCCATCCCGGTAGAGGTGGGCCTGGGTTCCCGACGGCCCCCGACTATTACTTTGAGGCGGAGCGACAGGGCAGGTTGAGACCACTTAGGAGAGAGGTGGGCCTGGCCCTGGTTGGCGTTCGCAGATACTTAACACGTTTAACGAGATCTTGGTATTTGATTTGAGTCTGGCTACTGGCCTATACGCACTAACCATCTACGCGGGGACAGTTATGGGCACTCGACGTCGTGGTATCAGCCGAAGCCTTCGTGACGTCAGCAATGGAGCGGCGCGCGCTGGATTGGACTGGAACGCCTACTAGGCTAGGTCTGCTTCCGGCCGCCCACACAACGTGCAGGTGTGCTAAGGGCGATGGGCCCAGACCCCTGGGCGCTTAGGTTTAGACCGGCGTGCTGACCTCTCTGTTGGTCTAGGTGGGGCTGCGACGTGTTGATCTTCCGACGTCGGGCATGAGCCAGGAAAGTGTGTCCGGCCAAATGGGATCGAGCGTGTTGGGTTATATGGTGCACCCCTGCAGGGAAGTTAATCTATTCGAATAGCCGTGATCTTCGGTAACAGGACGACTTGGAGTTGTACCTTGACCTTATGACAACTAGAACTGGATACTTAATAAAACACACCCTTCCAAGTGCCAGATATAACCGGTGATCGCTTTCTCACAGGGCGACGAGGGGAGGATCATCGGTTAGGGTTATGCTATGCGATGCTACTTGGAGGACTTTAGTCTATTCTCTTCTACATGCTGCAAGACGGAGGCTACCACAAGCGTAGTCTTCAAAAGGACTAGCTATCCCCCCTTATCCCGGCTTTCTGCAGTTCAGTCCGCATATAATAGCCTTATTCCAGTTGATACCAATGCATACTTATGTAGTGTAGCTCCTTGCTTGCGAGTACTTTGGATGAGTACTCACAGTTGCTTTCTCCTTTCCTTTCCTCTATCCTTTCTACCTGGTTGTCGCAACCAGATGTTGGAGCCCAAGAGCCAGACGCCACCTTCGAGGACGACTCCTACTACACCGGAGGTGCCTACTACTACGTGCTGCCCGCTGATGACGACCGGGAGTAGTTAGGAGGATCCCAGGCAGGAGGCCTGCGCCTCTTTCGATCTGTATCCCAGTTTGTGCTAGCCTTCTTAAGGCAAACTTGTTTAACTTATGTCTGTACTCAGATATTGTTGCTTCCGCTGACTCGTCTATGATCGAGCTCTTGTATTCGAGCCTTCGAGGCCCCTGGCTTGTAATATGATGCTTGTATGACTTATTTTATTTGTAGAGTTGTGTTGTGATATCTTCCCGTGAGTTCCTGATCTTGGTCGTACACATTTGCGTGTATGATTAGTGTATGGTCAAATCGGGGGCGTCACAGTATCTATGTGCCCGATGACCCAGAGATCAGGAAGTTAATTCTTCAGGAGGCTTATGATTCGCCTTACTCGATTCACCCAGGCAACACCAAGATGTATCTGGACTTGAAGGAACATTTCTGGTGGACATGTACGAAGAAGGATATCGCCAAGTATGTAGCAGTACGCGACGTATGTCAGAGAGTTAAGGCAGAGCATCAGAAACCAGCAGGATTACTTCAGCCTTTGTCGATACCCGAATGGAAATGGGATAAGCTTGGCATGGATTTCATAACCGGATTGCGCAGGACTCGTTCAGGATATGACTCCATCTGGGTTGTAGTTGATCGATTGACCAAGGTGGCTCACTTCATTCCCGTGAAAACCACTTATAAGAGCGCTAAGTTGGCCAAGATATACATGACCAGGATCGTATGTCTACATGGAGTTCCGAGGACCATCGTATCAGATAGAGGGACACCATTTACTTTGAAGTTTAGGAATGAGTTACAGCAAACTTTGGGTACCAGGCTAGAGTTCAGTACAACCTTTCATCCATAGACAGATGGGCAGACCGAGAGAGTCAATCAGATTCTGGAGGACATGTTGAGAGCTTGTGCTCTAGATTATGGATCTAGTTGGGATGATAATTTACCTTACGCAAAGTTCTCATATAACAACAGCTATAAAGCTAGTTGGAAGACGGCCCCTTTTGAAGCTTTGTATGGAAGGAGGTGCATGACACCATTGATGTGAGATGAAGTTGGAGATCGAAAATTGTTCGGACCAGATTTAATCAGAGATTCTGAGGAGAAAGTCAAGTTGATCCGTGATAGACTCAAGATAGCCTAGTCTAGGCAGAAGAGTTATGCTGGTACTAAATGCAAGGAGGTAACCTATGAAGTCGGAGACAGAGCATATCTTCGTGTGTCGCCACTTCGAGGAGTTAAACGGTTTGGAGTCAAAGGAAAGTTAGCGCCACGATTTGTGGGGCCATACAGAGTCTTGGAACATATGGGTGAACTTGCCTACAAGTTGAAATTACTCGAAGGTTTGTCAGGAGTTTGAAGGAAATATGCCCTAGAGGCAATAATAAAGTTATTATTTATTTATTTAACAAGAAACATAATACATGTGTGAATACATAGACAAATAGAGTGTCACTAGTATGCCTCTACTTAACTAGCTTGTTGCTCAAAGATGGTTAATTTCCTAGCCATTGACATGGGTTGTCATTTGATTAACCGGATCACATCATTAGGAGAATGATGTGATTGACATGACCCATTCCGTTAGCTTAGCACACGATCGTTTAAGTATGTTGCTATTGCTTTCTTCATGACTTATACATGTTCCTATGACTATGAGATTATGCAACTCCCGTTTATCGGAGGACCACCTTGTGTGATACCAAACGTCACAACGTAACTGGGTGATTATAAAGGTGCTCTACAGGTGTCTCCGAAGGTACTTGTTGGGTTGGCGTATTTCGAGATTAGGATTTGTCACTCCGATTGTCGGAGAGGTATCTCTGGGCCCTCTAGGTAATGCACATCACTTAAGCCTTGCAAGCATTGCAACTAATGAGTTAGTTGCGGGATGATGTATTACGGAACGAGTAAAGAGACTTGCCGGTAATGAGATTCAACTAGGTATTGAGATACCGACGATCGAATCTCAGGCAAGTAACATACCGATGACAAAGGGAACAACGTATGTTGTTATGCAGTCTGACCGATAAAGATCTTCATAGATTATGTAGGAGCCAATATGAGCATCCAGGTTCCGCTATTGGTTATTGACCGGAGACATGTCTCGGTCATGTCTACATAGTTCTCGAACCCGTAGGGTCCGCACGCTTAATGCTACGATGACAGTTATATTATGAGTTTTATGTTTTGATGTACCGAAGGTTGTTCGGAGTCCCGGATGTGATCACGGACATGACGAGGAGTCTCGAAATGGTCGAGACATGAAGATTGATATATTGGAAGCCTATGTTTGGATATCGGAAGTGTTCCGGGTGAAATCGGGATTTTACCGGAGTACCGGGGGGTTACTGGATCCCCCCGGGGGCTTAATGGGCCTACATGGGCCTTAGTGGAAAAGGAGGGAAGCAAGGGAAGTGTGGGGCGCGCCCCCCAAGGCCCAAACTGAATTGGTTTAGGGCAAAGGGGGACGGCCCCCCTCTTTCCTTCTTCCCCCCTCCCAACTCCTAATCCAACTAGGAAAAGGGGGGGAGTCCTACTCCCGGTGGGAGTAGGACTCCTTCGGCGCGCCTCTCCCCTTGGCCGGCCGCACCTCCCCTTGCTCCTGAAAGGGATACTTGAATAAAGTTCAAAGAATTTCAGAGTGAAGTTGAAAATCATCGTAACAAGAAAATAAAGTTTCTACGATCTGATCGTGGAGGAGAATATTTGAGTTACGAGTTTGGTCTACATTTGAAACAATGCGGAATAGTTTCGCAACTCACGCCACCTGGAACACCACAGCGTAATGGTGTGTCCGAACGTCGTAATCGTACTTTACTAGATATGGTGCGATCTATGATGTCTCTTACAGATTTACCGCTATCGTTTTGGGGTTATGCTTTAGGGACGGCCGCATTCACGTTTAATAGGGCACCATCGAAATCCGTTGAGACGACGCCTTATGAACTGTGGTTTGGTAAGAAACCAAAGTTCTCGTTTCTGAAAGTTTGGGGCTGCGATGCTTATGTGAAAAAGCTTCAACCTGATAAGCTCGAACCTAAGTCGGAGAAATGTGTCTTCATAGGATACCCAAAGGAGATTGTTGGGTACACCTTCTATCACAGATCCGAAGGCAAGACTTTTGTTGCTAAATTCGGAGTTTTTCTAGAGAAGGAGTTTCTCTCGAAAGAAGTGAGTAGGAGGAAAGTAGAACTTGATGAGGTAACTGTACCTGCTCCCTTATTGCAAAGTAGTTCATCACAGAAAACGGTTTTTGCGACACCTACACCAATTAGTGAGGAAGTTAATGATGATGATCATGAAACTTTAGATCAAGTTGTTACTAAACCTCATAGGTCAATCAGAGTAGGATCCGCACCAGAGTGGTACGGTAATCCTGTTCTGGAAGTTATGTTACTAGACCATGACGAACCTACGAACTATGAAGAAGCGATGGTAGGCCCAGATTCCGCAAAATGGCTTGAGGCCATGAAATCTGAGATGGGATCCATGTATGATAACAAAGTGTGGACTTTGGTTGACTTGCCCGTTGATCGGCAAGCAATTGAGAATAAATGGATCTTCAAGAAGACGGCTGACGCTGACGGTAGTGTTACTGTCTATAAAGCTCGACTTGTTGTGAAAGGTTTTCGACAAGTTCAAGGGATTGACTACGCTGAGACCTTCTCACCCGTAGCGATGCTTAAGTCTGTCCGAATCATGTTAGCAATTGCTACGTTTTATGATTATGAAATATGGCAGATGGATGTCAAAACTACATTCTTGAATGGATTTCTGGAAGAAGAGTTGTATATGATGCAACCAGAAGGTTTTGTCGATCCAAAGGGAGCTAATAAAGTGTGCAAGCTCCAGCGATCCATTTATGGACTGGTGCAAGCCTCTCGGAGTTGGAATAAACGCTTTGATAGTGTAATCAAAGCATTTGGTTTTATACAGACTTTTGGAGAAGCCTGTGTTTACAAGAAAGTGAGTGGGAGCTCTGTAGCATTTCTGATATTATATGTGGATGACATATTACTAATTGGAAATGATATAGAATTTCTGGATGGCATAAAGGGATACTTGAATAGGAGTTTTTCAATGAAAGACCTCGGTGAAGTTGCTTACATATTGGGCATTAAGATCTATAGAGATAGATCAAGACGCTTAATTGGACTTTCACAAAGCACATACCTTGACAAAGTTTTCAAGAAGTTCAAAATGGATCAAGCAAAGAAAGGGTTCTTGCCTGTATTACAAGGTGTGAAGTTGAGTAAGACTCAATGCCCGACCACTGCAGAAGATAGAGAGAAAATTAAAGATGTTCCCTATGCTTCAGCCATAGGCTCTATCATGTATGCAATGATGTGTACCAGACCCGATGTGTGACTTGCTATAAGTCTAGCAGGGAGGTACCAAAGTAATCCAGGAGTGGATCACTGGACAGCGGTCAAGAACATCCTAAAATACCTGAAAAGCACTAAGGATGTGTTTCTCGTTTATGGAGGTGACAAAGATCTCATCGTAAACGGTTACGTTGATGCAAGCTTTGACACTAATCCGGACGATTCAAAATCGCAAACCGGATACGTGTTTACATTGAACGGTGGAGCTGTGAGTTGGTGCAGTTCTAAACAAAGCGTCGTGGCGGGATCTACATGTGAAGCAGAGTACATAGCTGCTTCGGAAGCAGCAAATGAAGGAGTCTTGATGACGGAGTTCATATCCGATCTAGGTGTCATACCTAGTGCATCGGGTCCAATAAAAATCTTTGGTGACAATACTAGAGCAATTGCCTTAGCGAAGGAAACCATATTTCACAAGAGAACCAAGCACATCAAGAGACGCTTCAATTCCATCCGGGATCTAGTCTAGGTGGGAGACATAGAAATTTGCAAGATACATACGGATCTGAATGTTGCAGACCCGTTGACTAAGCCTCTTCCACGAGCAAAACATGATCAGCACCAAGGCTCCATGGGTGTTAGAATCATTACTTTGTAATCTAGATTATTGACTCTAGTGCAAGTGGGAGACCGAAGGAAATATGCCCTAGAGGCAATAATAAAGTTATTATTTATTTCCTTATATCATGGTAAATGTTTATTATTCATGCTAGAATTGTATTAACCAGAAACATAATACATGTGTGAATACATAGAAAAACAGAGTGTCACTAGTATGCCTCTACTTAACTAGCTCGTTGATCAAAGATGGTTAAGTTTCCTAGCCATTAACATGGGTTGTCATCTGATTAATGGGATCACATCATTAGGAGAATGATGTGATTGACATGACCCATTCCGTTAGCTTAGCACACGATCGTTTAAGTATGTTGCTATTGCTTTCTTCATGACTTATACATGTTCCTATGACTATGAGATTATGCAACTCCCGTTTACCGGAGGAACACCTTGTGTGCTACCAAACGTCACAACGTAACTGGGTGATTATAAAGGTGCTCTACAGGTGTCTCCGAAGGTACTTGTTGGGTTGGCGTATTTCGAGATTAGGATTTGTCACTCCGATTGTCGGAGAGGTATCTCTGGGCCCTCTCGGTAATGCACATCACTTAAGCCTTGCAAGCATTGCAACTAATGAGTTAGTTGCGGGATGATGTATTACGGAACGAGTAAAGAGACTTGCCGGTAACGAGATTGAACTAGGTATTGAGATACCGACGATCGAATCTCCGGCAAGTAACATACCGATGACAAAGGGAACAACATATGTTGTTATGCGGTCTGACCGATAAAGATCTGCGTACAATATGTAGGAGCCAATATGAGCATCCAGGTTCCGCTATTGGTTATTCACCGGAGACATGTCTCGGTCATGTCTACATAGTTCTCGAACCCGTAGGGTCCGCACGCTTAACGCTACGATGATAGTTATATTATGATTTTTATGTTTTGATGTACCGAAGGTTGTTCGGAGTCCCGGATGTGATCACGGTCATGACGAGGAGTCTTGAAATGGTCGAGACATGATGATTGATATAGTGGAAGCCTATGTTTGGATATCGGAAGTGTTTCGGGTGAAATCGGGATTTTACCGAAGTACAGTGGGGTTACTTGAACCCCCCGAGGGCTTAATGGGCCTACATTGGCCTAAGTGGAAAAGGAGGGAAGCAAGGGAAGTGTGGGGCGTGCCCCCCCAAGGCCCAAACCGAATTGGTTTAGGGCAAAGGGGGACGACCCCCATCTTTCCTTATTCCCCCCTCCCAAGTACTAATCCAACTAGGAAAAGGGGGGAGTCCTACTCCCGGTGGGAGTAGGACTCCTCCGGCGCGCCTCTCCCGTTGGCCGGCCGCACCCCCCTTGCTCCTTTATATATAGGGGCAGGGGGGCACCTCTAGACACATAAGTTGATCGTCTCTTAGCCGTGTGCGGTGCCCCCCTACACCATATTCCACCTCGATAATACTGTAGCGGTGCTTAGGCGAAGCCCTGCGTCGGTAGAACATCAACATCGTGTCAGGACCCCGATTCCAAGTCACATCGATCTAGCCGGTAACACCTCATATCACTTTGCAGCCTCACGCACGGTATCCCACGGGTGTCGCCTTACCATGGCCCGGGACCGTTTGCGCCTTTTGGCTCACGTATATGATAGTGTCGCTAGCATCCATATGACAGAGAACCCTGGCCGACATGGCTAGTCGTGAACCCAAAACGGCACAGACCTATGGAGACAGGCATACATGAATCACATCGAGCATGTCGGTCATCAGCGAGTGATTCCGGGCTGTAGCACTGGGCTAATAGGACTCCGGGGGTCACCGCGTGACATTTCCTCGATGGGACAGACATAGGAACGAAGTGAAACACATGCCGGCCAGTAAGTGTCCTGAACAGTAGTGCTGGGCTAGCAGGACTCTGGTGAACCGGGCTGTAGCGGACTACTATGGCTCGAGGAACACTATACTACATTTCCCCATAAGAAAGGCTGCCAAGGATAAACAACTAGATTGTCGGATCCCACTCATACCAAGCATTTCAATCATACACACAATATGCCCGATATGAGTACATACAACATGGCATCACAACAAAACTCTACAACTCAAGTACTTTATTTAAAAGGCTCCAGGGAGCCATACATAACATGTTCATACAGATAGGGGTCACATGACCCGACACTCAAGTCATACAATCATACAAGCACATGCGGAAGCAACCAATCTGAGTACAGACACTAGAAAGAAAGAAGGCTTCTCGAAGCCTGTCTATCTACATAGGGCCCTCCATGGCCAGGATCACCACCTGGGTGGCTAGTCACTCGTCGACGTCAAGGTCTACATAAAACCCATCGGAGGGGGCAGTGTTGTCGTCTGAAAACAATAAATAAGCAAACATGAGTACAAGGTACTCAGCAAGTCTTACATCAGAACCTACTATACATGCTTATTCTCAAGAAGGTGGTGGGGTTAATGCAGCAAGCCAGCTTTTACTCTTGGCTAAGCTATCCTACGGAACTCCACCAGTAAAATAGTTTTCGCACACGAGTCCACTACTCACCAACACAATACTCCACCGGGGATCCTCCCTCGTCATCCCACGAGAGGGCCATCATCGGTACTCACACTTATCTTGAGTCTTTTAGTAGTATCCATTAAATTATGTATGAACTGTATAGGCAACCAAGTAGTCCTTTACCACGGACGCGGCTATTCGAATAGTTTTATACCCTACAGGGGTGTACTTCATCATACACGCTTTCACCACTTACCGCCGTTTACACAACATGTACTCGGCAACCTTCAAGTGGAAGCCCAGCGAGGGTGTCGGCCACGGCCTACCTAAACACTTAAGTCTCTAGTCCAGGTTTATCGCCTATCTAGGTTCCATCCGCAGGGAGTCCGGCCGAGGTTTCCACATACGGCCCCGAACGATGTGAATAGGGTTCCCGAGACACCAAACGGGTGACTCGGTACACCGTGCCACGGTGTATCTACCGCAACATAGCCCACCCCTAGGGTCAGCGCTACGCACGGCCGCCAACACATAACCTACAAACACCAGAAACTATTTGCAACTCCTGGACAGAGTACTAGGGTGATTAAGAAGCCGTGAGGGTCAATTAAGGATCCCAATGCATGGTAGTAGCTGAATCTTAAATCACACATACAGATCTCAGTTCTTATGGACGGCCTCAATGAAACAACCCACCATGTACTCCTACATGGCCTCTCATCGATACCTTTACCAAAACAGGTTCAACACATCCCTCATATTACCGACACAAGCATTTCACTCTAGCCCATCACCCAGATGAACCAGACCTGACACAACTCTAAGCATAGCAGGCATAGCAAGGTAGGAATCACATGCATGGCTCAATCACCTCCTACACATGCTAGTGGGTTTCATCTAGTTACTGTGGCAATGACAGGTCATGTAGAGGATAAGGGTTCAACTACCGTAGCACACAGTAGTTTGAATCTCGTTGTCTTAATGCAGTAAACAAGAGCAGAAGCGAGAGCATGGGTTTGTATCGGAATGATCAATGGGTTGCTTGCCTGATGGAATGGTAGTGGGATACTGCCCTTCAGTTGGATACTCGTGAATATCCTCGGAGGCAGAACCTACCACGAAGAACACATCGGAACACAATCAACACATGACGATATGCAACAATATGATGCATGCTATGACATGGCAATATGAATGTGTCTTGGCCTAATGCAAGCTATAACAGAAAGGAATGTGCTTATTTGAATCAAAGATTCAATTATTAGCTTATTAAACATGGCTTTAATAGTGCATTTCCTTATTCTGCTTAAACAGCGAGGTAAACTTGTTCTGTCATGCATGAAACCATTACAGATGGATAGATTGAATTTTTCTGATCATTTTTCATATATAAATCTTTGCATTTGGAGCTATGGTTGATTTTCTATGATTTTTAGAAGTTTTGACTATTTTCTGGAATTTCCTGAATAAAAATAAATCCAGAAAATGCATTACTGCGTCAGCATTGCGTCATGCTGACCTCAGCAGGTCAAAGGCGCCAGCCCAGGTCAAACCTGACTGGTGGGCCCCTTCTGTCAGCCTCTCAGCTAATTAACAGGATTAGATTAACACTAATTAGCTGTCAGTGGGGCCTGGGCCCACATGTCAGTGACTGATTTAATTAAAATTAGTTAAAGCTAATCCTAGATTAGTTAGCAGACCGGCCCCACCTGTCATGGACTCAGGGGGGGTCTACCTGGGCCCACCCAGGTGTCAAACTGGGTCAAAATTGCCGGCGACTCGACGCCGGCGAGGCCCGAGACGGTGGTGCGGCTCGGAAAACACCCACAGGGCACGGGCGAGGCCGTTCTTGGGCTCGTTGGAGAGCTCTTGCAGTCGCGCATCTAGTGGTGGTGGAGGCCGGGCCTACGGTGGCCGGAGACGACGACGGCGAGCTCCAAGGCGGCGGCCGGAGTTCGGCCATGTGCGGGGTTTGGGCTACGGCGTGCAAACGCGAAAACTAAGGCGCTAGCGAGGCACTACGCGATGCGGCAAGCATGTTGCGTAGCATGGGAGGACCAAATGGTCGCCGGAGCGACGCCGGCGACAAGCTCGAGTGGAGACGAGCTTCGGCCATGGTGGAACTATGGCCTAGAGGGTGCAAATGCGTGGGAAAGAAGAGGGGAAAGGCGGCGGAGCTCACAGGGAGGTCGATGAGCAGCTCAGTGGGCTCGGGGGCGACCAGAGCGAGGCAAATCGATGAACGGCATCCGCGGGTACCGAGGTTGAAGACGGCGCGATAGCGGCGATGCAGGGCCTCCGGCGAAGCGTGGCTCGGTGGGGAGGGGGAGGGCGTCGCGGCAGAGCGATTTGGCTTGTCAGAGGGGCGAGGGGGTGGCTCTGACGTCGTCTACGGTGAACGACGGCGAGGAACACGCTTGGGCATCGCGGGAGAGAGTGAGGGAGACGAGGGGGAGAGTGAGCGAGGATGAGAGGGGGACGTGGGGGTCGCGTGGCATCCCTGGACGTCTCCAGGCATCGGCGGAAGCAGGAGGTGGCCGGCGTGTGGCCACGGGCGCCGGCCACGGGCGCCGGCCACGCGCTCCGCGTCCTCCTGGCGGGAGGTGGACGACGACTGGCAAGCCAGTCGGCTGGGCCGAGCCAGGTGGCTGGGCCAGCACAGGTAAGGCCCAGGTGGGCTCCCTCTCTCTCTTTTTTTTTGATTTGTTTCTGTTTTTTCTATTTAACTGCAACTGTTGGGCTTTAATTAAAATACTAAAACGTTTCCAAAAATCCTGAAAATAATTGTGGGCTCTGTTTAGAATATTTCCAACAGCAAACATTTATTTCCAGAATTATTTGAGCATTTAAATTATTTTATAGAATTTAAATGCCCAAATTCAAATACTTATGATTTAATTCAATGACCTTCTGTTGACCTAGAGAATTGTGCACCAATTTTTCCAGAGGTTTTAACCCAAGACAAAGAGGGTGAACTTTTTAGAAGGGCATTTCATATTCATTTAAAATAATTTTAGTAAACCCTAGTTGTTTCCAGGGGGTGTTGGCGGTTTCTGCCTTCCCCATTTCAAATTTAAGAGAAATTTAAACATGATGCACACTCTAATGCTTGAACTAGCTAGGGTGTGACAACTTACCCCCACTCAAAAGAATCTCATCCCGAGATTTAGGATCCTCTGGAAAGAAGGTGGGGTACTCGAGTCGAAGACGATCCTCCCATTCCCAAGTGGCTTCTTTCTCGGAATGGTGTGACCATTGAACCTTGAGAAACTTGATATTCTGACGTCGAGTGGTACGCTCGGCTTGATCAAGGATACGAACGGGATATTCCCGATAGGAGAGGTTATCTTGTAGATCAAGCGTTTCGTGGTCCACTCCACGGATAGGATCCGCAAAGCAACGCCTGAGTTGTGAAACATGGAAGACATCGTGAACTCTAGAAAGATGCGGAGGTAGTTCCAATTGGTAGGCAACTTCTCCTCGTTTGGCAAGAATGCGAAAGGGTCCAATGTAACGAGGAGCCAATTTGCCTTTGATACCGAAATGATGGGTTCCCTTTAACGGAGTAACCCGAAGGTAAGCCTTCTCGTCGACTTCATAAATCATAGGCTTATGTTTACGATCATATTGACTCTTTTGACGAGATTGGGTTGTTTTCAATTTCTCACGAATAACGCGAACCTGCTCTTCTGCTTCCCGAATCATATCCGGGCCAAAGAGTTGTCTTTCCCCGGCTTCTGACCAGTTAAGAGGCGTTCGACATTTTCGTCCATAAAGAACTTCGAAAGGAGCCTTGCCCAAGCTGGCTTGATAACTATTGTTATAAGCAAACTCCGCGAATGGAAGGCATTTCTCCCAACTCATTCCGAACGAGATGACAGAAGCTCGGAGCATATCTTCCAGAATTTGATTGACTCGCTCTACCTGACCACTTGATTGAGGATGGAAGGCGGTACTAAAAGAGAGACGAGTTCCCATAGCATTTTGGAAACTTTCCCAAAATCGAGAGGTGAAGAGACTCCCATGGTCTGAGTTAATTTCCAATGGAACACCATGAACAGACACTATTTGGGAGATGTATAAATCAGCTACCAGGCTAGCGGTGATACTCTCACAAACAGGTAGGAAATGGGCTACTTTGGAAAGTCGGTCGATCATGACGAAGATGGCATTATTCCCTCTCTTGGTCCTGGGAAACCCAGTGATGAAATCCATACTAATTTTATCCCATTTCTACTCGAGAATAGCCAAAGGTTGAAGGGTGCCAGCAGGCCGTTGATGCTCTGCTTTAACACGACGACAAACGTCGCAATTAGCAATGTATTGAGCGATTTCTCTCTTCATCCTAGTCCACCAAAACCTCTGGCGTAGGTCTTGATACATTTTAGTACTACCGGGATGAATGGTGAGAGGGTATTCATGAGCTTCCTTAAGGATCAACTAGCGTAGATGTTGTTTCTTTGGAACCACCAAACGGTTCTCGAAGAAGACAGCACCTCACTCATCCATGGAGAAAAATTTAGCAACTCAACTAGCGATGTTTTCCTTAATTCGGGATATGCCCTTATCATATCACTGGGCGGTTATGATTTGATCCATAAGGTTAGGTTTCGCTACCAGGGTGGATAGAAAACCTCGAGGAACAATGTGAAGATTAAGCTTATGAAATTCCTCATGGAGAAGTAGTTGACTTTGTTGTAACATCAGGTTGTTACAATAAGACTTACGGCTTAGCGCATCAGCCATGACATTGGCTTTGCCCGGGGTGTAAGTTATTCCTAAATCGTAATCCGAGATCAACTCAACCCAACTTCTTTGCCTGAGATTCAAATCTGGTTGGGTGAAGATATATTTCAAACTTTGGTGATCGGTGAAGATCTCGCAACGATTACCGAGAAGGTAATGTCGCCAAGTTTTAAGTGCATGGACTACAGCTGCAAGCTCTAGATCATGTGTGGGATAATTTTCCTCATGTGGGTGTAATTGCCATGAAGCATAGGCAATTACCTGACGATCTTGCATGAGTATGCAACCTAGTCCTTGTCGCGAGGCATCGCAATAGATAATAAAGTCCTTGGAGAAATCTGGTGGTACTAGTACGGGAGCAGATGTCAGGCGTCTTTTCAGTTCCTGAAAACTGAACTCGCACTGTGGAGTCCACTCGAACTTTTTATCTTTCTTGAGGAGTTCAGTTAGAGGTTTAGCAACCTTGGAGAAATTCTCAACGAAGCGGCGGCAATAGCTCGCTAAGCCAAGGAAGCTCCGAACTTGCTTAACCGTCTCAGGTGGAGTCCAATCAAGGACGGCTTGAACTCGCTCGGGATTGACAGCAATACCCTTACCAGAGATTACATGGCCTAGATAGGTCACTTCTGGCAACCAAAATTCACACTTGGAGAATTTGGCATAAAGGCGATGCTCTCGGAGTTTCATCAATACCAGCCTTAGATGTTCGGCATGTTCCTCTTCGTTCTTGGAGTAGATGAGTATGTCATCGAGGTATACTACGACGAATTTATCCAAATACTCCATGAAGACCGAGTTCATTAACCGGGAGAAGGTGGCTGGGGCATTGGTTAAACCGAAGGACATAACGGTGTACTCGTATTGGCCATAACGAGTAACAAAGGCCGTTTTGGGAATGTCCCCGTTTCTGATTTTGATTTGATGGTAGCCCAACCTCAAATCCATCTTGGAGAAGACTGAGGATCCAGCGAGCTGATCATACAGATCATTGATCTTGGGAAGCGGATATTTGTTCTTGATGGTGACCAAGTTGACAGGTCGGTAATCCACAACCATTCGATCTGTTCCATCCTTCTTCTTAACGAAGAGGACGGGGCAAGCCCAAGGAGAGGAACTAGGACGGATGAAACCCTTTTTCAAGGACTCATCGAGTTGGTTCTTAAGCTCGGCTAGTTCTAAGGGTGCCATCTTGTAAGGTCTTCTAGATATTGGAACGGTTCCTGGAACAAGGTCTATCACAAACTCAACATCCCTGTCAGGTGGAACACCTGGCAGTTCTTCTGGAAAGACATCCGGAAAGTCTCGTACTACCAGAACATCCTCAAGGTCTGGAAGAGGGTTGGCATTTAGGGAGTAAAGCTGGCGCTTGGCCACTCGAGTTAAGACATTGACTGTCTCGCCCGATGGGTGAGTAAGTTGAACGGTTCTAGTGGCACAATCGATCTTAGCATAATGAGCTGACATCCAGTCCATACCCAAGATGATGTTTATGTCCGTGGACTTGAGAGCTATTAATGATGCAAGGAAGACAAGTCTATCGACAAGAATTTCGTTCCCATGGCTTACTCTAGAAGTTTTCCATTTGGAACCCGGAGTTTGAATTACCATGGAAGTGGGCATGTCACAGAATGTCGTGTTGTGCAATCGAGCATAGTTCTCGGATATAAATGAATGAGATGCTCCAGTATCGAAAAGAACAGATGTCGAATGGCAGTTAACAAGGAGCGTACCAAGGACGACGTTAGGATCCTCACGAGCCTCCTCGGCTGAAACATAGTTGACATGGCCACGGGCAGTAGTGACCGGCTTGGCGTAGAATGTCTTTCCCGCGGGCTTACCACGGCCAATAGACTTTCCAGTTTGAATGGGGTTGTTGTTCTGGGGACACTCTCGACTATAGTGACCCGGCTCTCCACACTTAAAGCATGTCACCACAGTGGGGCGTAGAGCAGCATTAGCAGCGGGGCCACCATAGGGCTTGGGCGGTGCAAATTGCTGGTTGGGACGAGGCGCCTCAAAGGATGGCCTCGGGATGAACCTGGGTGGCAGTGCTGTGCTTGGAATCCACACCCGGCGCTTCTGAGCTCCAGAGCCGGATGGAGAGCCAAAATCATGGGAGTGCTTGCGTGAAGCGTCATAATCAGTCTGGCCTGTCTCAGCACTTATGGCTTTATTGACCAACTTCTGAAAGGATGTGCACTCGTGCAGACGGAGATCGCGGTGAAGCTCAGGGCTAAGTCCCTTGCGGAACCTTGCCTGCTTCTTAGCATCAGTAGATACCTCTTCAGGGGCATAACGTGCCAGATTCCCAAATTCACGACTATAAGCATCCATAGTCAGTCTTCCTTGGGTGAAGTTGCAGAACTCCTCCCTCTTGCGCTCCATGAGACCTTCCGGAATGTGATGCTCACGGAAAGCCTCACTGAATTCAGCCCAAGTAGTGATTTGGCCGACCGGGCGCATAGCTTCAAAATTCTCCCACCAGAGGCTAGCAGGGCCTTCGAGATGATAGGCAGCATAAGTAACTTTGTCGGCTTCGGCTACGTTGGCAGAACGTAGCTTGTGGGTGATGCTACGAAGCCAGTCATCCGCGTCGAGGGGTTCGACGGAATGGTTAAACTTTGGTGGGTACAGCTTGATAAAGTCATTGATTGACACCAAGTCATTTCATGGGTGGCGTGCAGTGTTCTGCTCAATCCGCTCCAGCAGGCGGTTAGTCTCACGCTTGTTTCTTTCCGCCTCCAGCATCACTTCGGCCAGAGAAGGCGGGTGAGGCAGATTTTCACCCCTAGCTGCACTGGCTTCCCCCTGCTCCGAGGCAGCAGGGTTGCTGCGGGTGTTGACCATCCTAGGAGAAAAACAATACAACGTTTTAGATAAGGATGGTTCAAACTTAGCAAGGAAGTGCAGAATGTAATGGATAACACGGAATGCAGAGATGTTCATCCGTATGTCATGGTAATATAAAACTGCCATATATATACCATCGGTCAGACACATCATACATAGTTTAGTACAAGCCCAGGCTACAGTACAACTATGATGAAAGACGTTACATCTCATCGGAGGAATTCCAAGCTCCTGTACATTATTTGTCTACACCTCCGGAATTGACTACACGCCAAGTCATATTCCACAAGTCACGCAGGACAGTGGAGATACAACTATTACAATACTAGTGGTACTACTACTAACTCAGACAGCTCCGTAGTAGTCCTCATAGAAGTCACCTCCATAGCCTGGAAGTTCAACATGACCATCCAGGAATAGACGGTCCTGAGGAGCCTGTGGACCATAGGGACTAGGATGAGGTCTTGGACCAACAAACGGTGGCCTGCGGGGACCACGGGGTGGGGTAATGCCTCCCACATCACGCCAATCCACCATGTCTGGCAAAGCTGATCTCACAGGATACAGATCCCTTGTATCCAGACATCCAGCTTGCACCGCAGGTGCAAACCGAGTCAATGTGGCCCAATGATCAGCACGGGTATTGAAAAGCTCCAGCCTCAAGGCCCGATTCTCTCGGTCCTTATCTTCGAGCATCTCAGCAGTGGTACGAGTTAATGAGTCCTCCTGAGTGGAGTCAGCATAGATAGCCTGAAGATACCCTTGCGCTCCCGGAAGTGAAGCTGGCATGTAACGGAAGTCGGTGTTCCGAAGCAGGCCAGTCCGGACTCGCATAATGGTCATCATGGAATAGGCAGCATCCTGCACAGCCATCTCAACAGTAACCCCGAGTCCATAGGAACAGTGAAGGGGCTCGGTAGATCCAGGATAAGAAGGAAATATCCTGACGGTGTAGAAATATTGGCTTTGATTAAAGTCTCGGAATTGCTCTTCGACAGTGTATTCGGGATACCAACGGTAACCCGTCTCGATCATTACCTGGACTAACATAGAAGTATGACCGGGCACGTCGAGGCACCGGGTCAGGCGAACCACTTGGTTTTGAACACGGTTGGCCATCTGAAAGCACAACCATGATGCAAAGACATCAGAATTTCTAGGGAAAATTGGACAGCATAACAGCTGTAAATGCTCAGAAAAAGATTTGAGACATCCACAACAGTTCGCAATACCACTCAACATCATCATATCAAGGTTCTGATCCAATTAGCAACATACTAAGAATAGTAGAAACTGAACTGGGACTTGTAACAACAATCCTATAAGCTACTACGGATTAGTAACACGTGAACCTGATAGAAGAAGAGAGCCTAGTCCTTCTCCCACGTTGAATGAGAAGAGAATGACTCAGATCAGAGGCATAGGGTAAAGGAGTAAAAGAGCCTTACGTTCCCTCCCACAATCAATTCCCCTACATATAATTAAAGCATTTCTAGACTCGACATCGACCAGTTTGGCTCAATGAACCTACAGGCAGTCCGGCTCTGATGCCAACGCTGTCAGGACCCCGATTCCATGTCACATCGATCTAGCCGGTAACACCTCATATCACTTTGCGGCCTCACGCACGGTATCCCACGGGTGTTGCCTTACCATGGCCCGGGACCGTTTGCGCCTTTTGGCTCACGTATATGATAGTGTCGCTAGCATCCATATGACAGAGAACCCGGGCCGACATGGCTAGTCGTGAACCCAAAACGGCACAGACCTATGGAGACAGGCATACATGAATCACATCGAGCATGTCGGTCATCAGCGAGTGATTCCGGGCTGTAGCATTGGGCTAATAGGACTCCGGGGGTCACCGCGTGACATTTCCTCGATGGGACAGACATAGGAACGAAGTGAAACACATGCCGGCCAGTCAAGTGTCCTGAACAGTAGTGCTGGGCTAGCAGGACTCTGGTGAACCGGGCTGTAGCGGACTACTATGGCTCGAGGAACACTAGACTACATTTCCCCATAAGAAAGGCTGCCAAGGATAAACAACTAGATTGTCGGATCCCACTCATACCAAGCATTTCAATCATACACACAATATGCCTGATATGAGTACATACAACATGGCATCACAACAAAACTCTACAACTCAAGTACTTTATTTAAAAGGCTCCAGGGAGCCATACATAACATGTTCATACAGATAGGGGTCACATGACCCGACACTCAAGTCATACAATCATACAAGCACATGCGGAAGCAACCGGTCTGAGTACTGAGTTGGTATAAAACTATTCGAATAGCCGTGTCCGTGGTAAAGGACTACTTGGTTGCCTATACAGTTCATAGACAAGTTAATGGATACTACTAAAAGACTCAATATAAGTGTGAGTACCGATGATGGCCCTCTCGTGGGATGACGAGGGAGGATCCCCGGTGGAGTATTGTGTTGGTGAGTAGTGGACTCGTGTGCGAAAACTATTTTACTGGTGGAGTTCCGTAGGATAGCTTAGCCAAGAGTAAAAGAAAGAAGGCTTCTCGAAGCCTGTCTATCTACATAGGGCCCTCCATGGCCAGGATCACCACCTGGGTGGCTAGTCACTTGTCGACGTCAAGGTCTACATAACACCCATCGGAGCGGGCAGTGTTGTCGTCTGAAAACAATAAATAAGCAAACATGAGTACAAGGTACTCAACAAGTCTTACATCAGAACCTACTATACATGCTTATTCTCAAGAAGGTGGTGGGGTTAATGCAGCAAGCTAGCTTTTACTCTTGGCTAAGCTATCCTACGGAACTCCACCAGTAAAATAGTTTTCGCACACGAGTCCACTACTCACCAACACAATACTCCACCGGGGATCCTCCCTCGTCATCCCACGAGAGGGCCATCATCGGTACTCACACTTATCTTGAGTCTTTTAGTAGTATCCATTAACTTTTCTATGAACTGTATAGGCAACCAAGTAGTCCTTTACCACGGACGCGGCTATTCGAATAATTTTATACCCTGCAGGGGTGTACTTCGTCATACACGCTTTCACCACTTACCGCCATTTACACAACATGTACTCGGCAACCTTCAAGTGGAAGCCCAGCGAGGGTGTCGGCCACGGCCTACCTAAACACTTAAGTCTCTAGTCCAGGTTTATCACCTATCTAGGTTCCATCCGCAGGGAGTCCGGCCGAGGTTTCCACATACGGCCCCGAACGATGTGAATAGGGTTCCCGAGACACCAAACGGGTGACTCGGTACACCGTGCCATGGTGTATCTACCGCAACATAGCCCACCCCTAGGGTCAGCGCTACGCACGGCCGCCAACACATAACCTACAAACACCAGAAACTATTTGCAACTCCTGGACAGAGTACTAGGGTGATTAAGAAGCCGTGAGGGTCAATTAAGGATCCCAATGCATGGTAGTAGCTGAATCTTAAATCACACATACAGATCTCAGTTCTTATGGACGGCCTCAATGAAACAACCCACCATGTACTCCTACATGGCCTCTCATCGATACCTTTACCAAAACAGGTTCAACACATCCCTCATATTACCGACACAAGCATTTCACTCTAGCCCATCACCCAGATGAAACAGACCTGATACAACTCTAAGCATAGCAGGCATAGCAAGGTAGGAATCACATACATGGCTCAATCAACTCCTACACATGCTAGTGGGTTTCATCTAGTTACTGTGGCAATGACAGGTCATGTAGAGGATAAGGGTTCAACTACCGTAGCACACAGCAGTTTGAATCGCGTTGTCTTAATGCAGTAAACAAGAGCAGAAGCGAGAGCATGGGTTTGTATCGGAATGATCAATGGGTTGCTTGCCTGATGGAGTGGTAGTGGGATACTGCCCTTTAGTTGGATACTCGTGAATATCCTCGGAGGCAGAACCTACCACGAAGAACACATCGGAACACAATCAACACATGACGATATGCAACAATATGATGCATGCTATGACATGGCAATATGAATGTGTCTTGGCCTAATGCAAGCTATAACAGAATGGAATGTGCTTATTTGAATCAAAGATTCAATTATTAGCTTATTAAACAAGGCTTTAATAGTGCATTTCCTTATTCTGCTTAAACAGCAAGGTAAACTTGTTCTGTCATGCATGAAACCATTACAGATGGATAGATTGAATTTTTCTGATCATTTTTCATATATAAATCTTTGCATTTGGAGCTATGGTTGATTTTCTATGATTTTTAGAAGTTTTGACTATTTTCTGGAATTTCCTGAATAAAAATAAATCCAGAAAATGCATTACTGCGTCAGCATTGCGTCATGCTGACCTCAGCAGGTCAAAGGCGCCAGCCCAGGTCAAATCTGACTGGTGGGCCCCTTCTGTCAGCCTCTCAGCTAATTAACAGGATTAGATTAACACTAATTAGCTGTCAGTGGGGCCTGGGCCCACATGTCAATGACTGATTTAATTGAAATTAGTTAAAGCTAATCCTAGATTAGTTAGCAGACCGGCCCCACCTGTCATGGACTCAGGGGGGGTTCTACCTGGGCCTACCCAGGTGTCAAACTGGGTCAAACTCGCCGGTGACTCGACGCCGGCGAGGCCCGAGATGGTGGTGCGGCTCGGAAAATGCCCATAGGGCACGGGCGAGGCTGTTCTTGGGCTCGTTGGAGAGCTCTTGCAGTCGCACATCTAGTTGTGGTGGAGGCCGGGCCTACGGTGGCCGGAGACGACGACGGCGAGCGCCAAGGCGGCGGCCGGAGTTCGGCCATGTGCGGGGTTTGGGCTGCGGCGTGCAAACGCGAAAACTAAGGCACTAGCGAGGCACTATGCGATGCGGCAAGCATGTTGCATAGCACGGGAAGACCAAATGGTCGCCGGAGCGACGCCAGCGACAAGCTCGAGCGGATACGAGCTTCGGCCATGGTGGAACTATGGCCTAGAGGGTGCAAATGCATGGGAAAGAAGAGGGGAAAGGCGGCGGAGCTCACAGGGAGGTCGATGAGCAGCTCAGTGGGCTCGGGGGCGACCGGAGTGAGGCGAATGGATGAACGGCGTCCGGCGGGTACCGAGGTTGAAGATGGCGCGATAGCGGCGATGCAGGGCCTCCGGCGAAGCATGGCTCGGTGGGGAGGGCGGGGGCGTCGCGGCCGAGCGATTTGGCTTGTAGGAGGGGCGAGGGGGTGGCTCTGATGTCGTCTACGGTGAACGGCGGCGAGGAACGCGCTCAGGCATCGCGGGAGAGAGTGAGGGAGACGAGGGGGAGAGTGAGCGAGGATGAGAGGGGGACGTGGGGGTCGCGTGGCATCCCTGGACGTCCCCAGGCGTCGGCGGAAGCAGGAGGTGGCCGGCGTGTGGCCGCGGGCGCCGGCCACGCGCTTCGCGTCCTCCTGGCGGGAGGTGGACGACGACTGGCAAGACAGCCGGCTGGGCCGAGCCAGGTGGCTGGGCCAGCACAGGTAAGGCCCAGGTGGGCTCCCTCTCTCTCTCTTTTTTTGATTTGTTTCTGTTTTTTCTATTTAACTGCAACTGTTGGGATTTAATTAAAATACTAAAACGTTTCCAAAAATCCTGAAAATAATTATGGGCTCTGTTTAGAATATTTCCAACAGCAAACATTTATTTCCAGAATTATTTGAGCATTTAAATTATTTTATAGCATTTAAATTCCCAAATTCAAATACTTATGATTTAATTCAATGACCTTCTGTTGACCTAGAAAATTATGCACCAATTTTGCCAGAGGTTTTAACCCAACACAAAGAGGGTGAACTTTTTAGAAGGGCATTTCAGGTTCATTGAAAATAATTTTAGTAAACCCTAGTTGTTTCCAGGGGGTGTTGGGGGTTTCTGCCTTCCCCATTTCAAATTTAAGAGAAATTTAAACATGATGCACACTCTAATGCTTGAACTAGCTAGGGTGTGACACATCGTCACCATGCCATCGTGCTGACGAAACTCTCCCTCAACACTCGGCTGGATCGGAGTTAGAGGGACGTCATCGGGCAGAACGTGTGCTGAACTCGGAGGTGCCATGCGTTCGGTACTTGATCGGTCGGATCATGAAGACGTACGACTACATCAACCGCATTGTGCTAACGCTTCCGCTTTCGGTCTACGAGGGTAAGTGGACAACACTCTCCCCTCTCGTTGCTATGCATCACCATGATCTTGCGTGTGCGTAGGAATTTTTTTGAAATTACTGCGTTTCCCAATAGAGTTCATGATGTGTTTCACGTTTCCCAGTTGAAGAAATGCCATGCAGAGATGGCCGATATTCCTCTGAGAGATACAGTACCCCTGGAAGCAATTCAGTTGGAGAGTGACCTGACTTATGAGGAGAAAACCTTCAATATTCTTGAGTTCGCCAACCGAGTTACTCGCAGCAAGGTCATCAAGTTTTGCAAAGTTCAGTGGAGTCACCATACCGAGGAGGAAGCCAGCTGGGAACGAGAAGACCTCCGGAAGGACCACCCACACCTTTTTGCTAGCCAATCAGAACCTCGAGGGCGAGATTCATCTTAAGGGGGGTGGGTTTGTAACATCCCAATTTTCAATTTGGATGTTATTATTTAGATCATTCATATGCATCCATGATTTATGCAGTTTGCCCATTTGTTTTATTTAAATTTTGATCCAAGAAACCTTAAGCAACTCTAGGACCAATTGAGAGACTTGGAGGTTTCCCAAAAATCCATTTTTGAATTTTCATAATTTGGAAACTAGGATCAAATTGATTTCTTCAAAATTCTTTTCCAATTACTTCAAATAGATAAAATAAAGAGACTAGATAAAAGGACTACTTCAAAAACAACAAAGAAATATTGGAAATTGAATTTTTAATTTTGGAATATTTTATTTGATTTTATTTGCAAGATTATATATTTTATTGCGGAGTTTATTAGTACTAATTTTTTTCTTCAAAATTTTGCATTTAGGTCCAGAAAAATGTTCACCTAAGCCCAAAAATTTAGGAGGGAATTATGTGAATTTTTAGGTCTTTATTTATTTTCGTTTTCGAGGTTTTGACGTTTCTATATATTGGAAAAGAAGATAAAAATGTTTTGTTAAAAATAAAAATAAGAGCAAGGCCCACCGACTGCGCTAGGCCAGGCCGGCCGGCCCAGCTGAGCAGCGGCGAGCGCAGCCAGCCCAGCCAAGCCGCCTGCGCCTGCTCGCCCGCACCCGCTCGCCTGAACCGCCTGTGCCGCTGTCGCCGACAGGTGGGACCCACCTATCGGGTTCGTCTTCGACCCTGAGCAAGACGCCACCTCCCACACGAGTCCGTCGCCACCGCCGTGCCCGACCCTGACTCCTCCTCTCGCTTTGCCCCTTCCCCACGTAGCCCCTCTTTATAAGCCCCGACCCGGGCCACTCTTTTCCCTTAAATAACAAGCCTCGAAACTCACTGCAGCTCTCGAACGAAGTCACCGGAGTTCGAGCCCTGCCGGAGATCCACCGCACCGCCCTGCACTCCATCGCCACCCTTGACTGACGCCGCCACCACCTTCGGATTCGCCTCGCCAAGCTGCATCTCCCAGTGCCTCCGCCCGAAGCCGCCGACCACCGGATCCATCGCCCCATTCAAAGACGAGCTGCCACCGCCGTCTTCTTCATCACCGGTGACCTCCACCGCCGCGGTAACCCCGCCTCTCTCCTCACCCATCCGATTCTCCTTCTACGACTAGGATTAACTCGATTTGTTTTTTATTTCCGAACCGTTATCCTTTAGTTAGTGAACATTCGTTGTTTAAGCCTCTGTAGCGAATGCTTTCACCTAATAAGTTTTTGTAGCGGACGTTCGTTTGTTAGTTTCTGTTTCGTAGCGAGGGACCCAAATAAGATTATTTTTCTTACAAATTAGCCACTGGTTTTCAAACGATCACAACTTTTTACTCGTTTGTCCGAATTCGATGAAACCAATGCCAAATTCTTCATTATGATCCCCTATATCCAGATAACCAACTTAATAGTATTTTTGAAAGTTTAAAATTTGAATTCAAACATATTTGAATTTGGACTTCTTTTGATCATAACTTGAGTTTCGTAACTCTGATTTAATTGATTATTTTTGCAAATTGAAGCTCTTGATCTAAACTTTATGTTAAGACCTAATACTCATAGTTTAGATACTGCTAGAAATTGTTTTCTATTTAAAAATGTTATTCGCTTATTTTTTGAGTTTTCTGAATCTTTTTCTTTGGTTTTCTTTGCATCTTCATGCTTGAGTGCTTATGTATGCTATTGTTTGTCTACGATAGATTTTCCGGAGTGCGAAGCTTGCTACTACGAATCTCTAGGGTTTATCGATCATCAGAAAGGCAAGTTACACTTTGATCATACTCTTTCATACCCAGTTTTTGTTATGCATTAGTTTCACCCTCAAGGATTCCATGAGTAGGATTGGGAGCATGTGGTCATTGCTATGTAGTTCATGAGATAGGAACCTATTACTTTTGATCACCCCGGGAATATACGTTATGCTTATAAATTGCTTAGCCATGCTCGTAGATGGGGATTGGTATATGAGATTCATGCATGTTGTGAGAGTTAATAATTAAGGGTAAGTTAAGGTGGCAACATTAATACACATATGGGTGGATTGTTTGGGGCACCTGGATAAACCAGTGCTTGCCCAAGGGAATCCCGGCGTACCCATGTGATTACCCTAGGTCCTCCACCCAGACTCAAAGGGATCATATAATTATTCATGCCTAGAAACTTCCATGTGCAGCAGCAAGCCATTATGGGCTCTGGCATAGTTGAGTAAGTTGTGTGACCTCTTTCAGTGGTAGACTAGCAGATGTAGGGGAAAGTAGGTGTACCGGTCTACCAATAGTAAAGAGTAAATGCTTCAGAAAGATTGTGTCTCGATCTTTCGATCATGGATGTGGTCGAGTCTTGTGGGGAAAAGTGCGCAAACCTCTGCAGAGTGTACAAACTAATCATGATTAGCCGTGTCCCCGGTTATGGACAACTTGAGTATCTAGAAGTGAATTATTGGTTGATCTCATCACTCTATTTAATTAATGTATTGGGTATTATCATTGTTACTTGGTAAATTTTGGGATTGAGGTGGAGGAACCTTCTCAATAATGGCATAAACTTGGTAGTAAATAAAATTTATTCCTTTGTTGTAGGGAAAAAATTAGCTTTATGCAAAAATGAAACTTAGAGCCTCCACCAGCCAAATATGCATGTAGTGATAGATATTGTGTTCATTATTGCTCTATAGTGTGATCTTGCCAGCATATTCCATGTGCTGACCTACACGGCTGCAACGTCCCATGTTGCAGAATTTTCAGACGAGGATTAAGGTACGATAGATCGTTGTCGTGCACTCAATTTTGTCGTGGAGTTGGATGGACTCATTTACCTTCGAAGCTTCTGCAGTTATTTAATTTAGTTGGCCTTCAGCCATATTTTGTAATAAATACTCTTTATGAGGACATCGATGTAATAAGTGTGTGATTGAACTCTGTTATAAATCCTTCAGTACTGTGTGTGTGTCAGCATACCGATCCAGGGATGACACTTAAGCATAGAGACTTCGATCCATTGGGATCAGGTAGCTACAGTTACGGACCCAGTCTGTGTAGTTGCTACCATCATCTTTCAACTTAGCTTTCTCTAGGAACGCATTAAAATTCAAGGGAATGGTAGCACGAGCAATTGATCTACAACATAGACATGCAAAAAGTGTTAGGACTAAGTTCATGATAAATTAAGTTCAATTAGTCATATTACTTAAGAACTACCACTTAGATAGACATCCCTTGAGTCATCTAAATGATCACATGATCCATATCAACTAAACCATGTCCGATCATCACGTGAGATGGAGTAGTTTTCAGTGGTGAACATCTCTATGTTGATCATATCTACTATATGATTCACGTTCAACCTTTCGGTCTCCAGTGTTCCAAGGCCATGTCTATACATGCTAGGCTCGCCAAGTTTTAACCTGAGTATTCCGCACGTGCAAAACTGCCTTGCACTAGTTGTATGTGAACATAGATCTTATCACAACCGATCATCACGTGGTGTCTCATCTTGACGAACTGTCGCAACGGTGCATACTCAGGGAGAACACTTATACCTTGAAATTTTAGTGAGGGATCATCTTATAATGCTACCGCCATACTAAGCAAAATAAGATGCATAAAAGATAAACATCACATGCAATCAAAATATGTGACATGATATGGCCATCACCATCTTGTGCCTTTGATCTCCATCTCCAAAGCACCGTCATGATTTCCATCATCACCAGTTTGACACCTTGATCTCCATCGTATCGTCGTTATCGTCTAGCCAACTATTGCTTCTACAACCATTGCTAACGCATAGTGATAAAGTAAAGCAATTACATGGCGATTGCATTTCATACAATAAAGTGACAACCATAAGGATCCTTCCAGTTGCCGATAAATTTTACAAAACATGATCATCACATACAACAATGTATATCACATCATGGCTTGACCATATCACATCACAACATGCCCTGCAAAAACAAGTTAGACGTCCTCTACTTTGTTGTTGCAAGTTTTACGTGGCTGCTATGGGCTTCTAGTAAGAACCGTTCTTACCTATGCATCAAAACCACAACGATGTTTCGTCAAGTTTGTTGTTTTAGCCTTCTTAACCTTCAACAAGGACCGACCATAGTCAAATTCGATTCAACTAAAGTTGGAGAAACAGACACCCGCTAGCCACCTTTATGCAAAACAAGTTGCATGTCTCTCGGTGGAGCTGGTCTCATGAACGTGGTCATGTAAGGTTGGTTCGGGCCGCTCCATCCAACAATACCGCTGAATCAAAATAAGATGTTGGTGGTAAGCAGTATGACTATCATCACCCACAACTCTTTGTGTTCTACTCGTGCATATCATCTACGCATAGACCTAGCTCGGATGCCACTGAAGGGAAACGTAGCATGCAATTTCAAAAAAATTCCTACGTTCACGCAAGATCTATCTAGGAGATGCATAGAAACGAGCGGGGGAGAGTGTGTCCACGTACCCTCATAGACCAAAAGCGGAAGCTTCAGTTTAACGCAGTTGATGTAGTCAAACGTCTTCTTGATTCAACTGATCAAGCACAGAACATACATCACCTCCGAGTTCTACAAACGTTCAGCTCGATGACGTCCCTCGAACTCTCGATCTAGCAAACTGTCGAGGGAGAGTTCCGGCAGCATGATGGCGTGGTAACGGTGATGGTGAAGTGATCCGCACAGGGCTTCGCCTAAGCACTACGTGAATATGACCGGAGGAGTAAACTATGGAGGGGGGCGCCGCACACGTCTTGGAACAATTGATGTGTGTTAGAGGCGCCCCACCCCCGTATATAAAGGAGGGAGAGGGGAGGAGGCCGACCCTAGGCGTGCCCCAAGTGGGAGGAGTCCCACTTGGGCTCCTAGTAGGATTCAGCCCCCTTCCTTTTATCAGAGGGGGAAAGGGGGAAGGAGGAAAGGAGGAGAAGGAAAGGGGGGCGCCGCCCCCTCCCCTTGTCCAATTCGGACTCCTCCCTTGGGGGGGGGCACCACCCCTTGTGGGCTGGCTTGCCTCCCTCCTATGGCCCATATGGCCCATATCTCCCCCCCCCGGGTGGGGGGTTCTGGTAACCCCCCGATACTCCGATATGTACCCGATACAATCTGAAACACTTTCGGTGTATGAATACTATCATCGGATATATCAATCTATACCTATCGACCATTTCAAGACTGCTCGTCATGTCCGTGATCTCATCGGGGACTTCGAACAACATTCGGTCACCAAATCACAATAACTCATAATACAAATCATCATCGAACATTAAGCGTGCGGACCCTACGAGTTCGAGAACTATGTAGACATGACCGAGACACCTCTCCGGTCAATAACCAACATTGGAACCTGGATGCTCATATTGGTTCCTACATATTCTATGAAGATCTTTATCAGTCAAACCGTAATGATAACATACGTCATTCCCTTTGTCATCTGTATGTTTCTTGCCCGAGATTCGACCGTCGGTATCTTCATACCTAGTTCAATTTCATTACCGGCAAGTCTCTTTACTCATTCCATAATGCATCATCCCGCAGCTAACTCATTAGTCACATTGCTTGCAAGGCTAATCAAGATGTGCATTACCAAGAGGGCCCAGAGATACCTCACCGATACTCATAGTGACAAATCCTAATCTCGATCTATGCCAACCCAATAAACACCTTTGGAGATACCTGTAGAGCATCTTTATAATCACCCAGTTATGTTGTGATGTTTGATAGCTCACAAGGCATTCCTACAGTATTCAGGAGTTGCATAATCTCATAGTCAAAGGAATATGAATAAGTCATGAAGAAAGCAATAGCAGTAAAACTTAACGATCATTATGCTAAGCTAACGGATGGGTCTTGTCCATCACATAATTCTCCTAATGATATGACCCTGTTCATCAAATGACAACACATGTCTATGGTTAGGAAACTTAACCATCTTTGATTAATGAGCTAGTCTAGTAGAGGCATACTAGTGACACTGTGTTTTGTCTATGTATCCACACATGTATCAAGTTTCTGATTAATACAATTCTAGCATGAATAATAAACATTTATCATGATATAAGGAAATATAAATAACAAATTTATTATTGCCTCTAGGGCATATTTCCATCACTAGCTACTAGCTATGAACCCTTAGGTCCGTGGTAAACTACTCACGCTTCATCAGAAAGGCAACAAGGTTGATGTAGATGCCCTCCGTGATCGAATCCCCCTCTAGCAGGATGCCGGAAAAGGCCCCAAGATGGGATCTCATGGGAACAGAGGCTTGCGGCGGAGGAAAAGTATTTTGGTGGATGGTTTTGGAATATTTGGGAATTTATAGTGCAAGAATTAGGGTTAGAGGACACCCGAGGGGCCCACAAGCCCTGAGGACGTGCCCCCTAGGGCACGCCTAGGAGGCTTGTGGCCTGCTTGGGGCTCCTCTGGCCCCCTCCCCAAGTCTTCTGGATGTCTTCTGGTCCAGGAAAAATGATTGTGAAAGTTTTATTCCGTTTGGACTCCGTTTGATATTCCTTTTCTGTAAAACTCAAAAACAAGGAAAGAACAAAAACCGGCACTACGCTCTAGGTTAATAAGTTAGTCCCAAAAATAATATAAAATAGCATACTAATGCATATAAAACATCCAAAACAGATAATATAATAACAAGGAAGAATCAAAAATTATAGATATGTTGGAGACGTATCAAAGTCTCCATCGCACCTCACTGTGGGTTATGCACCGCTTTTTGTCCTCTGCAAAGGCACAAGGCTTCATGGTAGGCCATGACCTTTGATAAGCGATCTATTCTTCCTTCAAAAAGAATTGTCGAGGCACCCATGTACCTTTCTTGGTTATTTCTTGTCATCTACAGATCTTCGTTTTGGTTCTTCCCGAAGGCAGTGCCTACCTTGAACTTTATTCCTCTGGTGGGTTGAGCGGCCCACTTCTCCTCCATCAAGCTTGGGGCCTGGGGTAGACATTATTAGATTCTTCTTGGTTAGCTTCACTGCTTCCAGGTCCTATGTATGGCTCTCAAAAATAGGTATAGAGGGACAATGGTGGTCTTGTGTATGGCTCTCGAAAATAAATATGAACAGACAATTGTGACTGCTGGATCCATTTGCAATGGGCACTGTCCAAATGGCCAACATTGTCGCAAAGCACCACACTTGATCGTCATGTTCCAGAGTCTCGATTATAGTACAAATAAAATCCACCGCGTTCTGCTTAGAGGACATGCTCATATGCTCCACCAGGCTTTCCTTTGGCAATGCCCAGACACAAAGCGTGTTGTTATAGTTGACAAGTGAGAGCCTCCGCGAATCTTGGCATTCATAGATCGTATAAGCTTCATTCGGTGCCATGTTGCAACGGTGCCTGACATGTCCTATAGGTAGCGATGATTTTTTTGATCTTCTTAGGCACCCTAGCTTCCACATAGTGATCCATTGTTTTGGCTTATGTGTGCGATTTGATCTAGATTCAATGCCTTCAAGACTTGCCTCTCATTGATCCTGGGTATTGATAAGCATTCGATAGGCCAACTTTATAAATAAAACTCTGCATCGGTCATGTGTCATGCCCAAAAGTCTAGTTGACGCCTTTACTAATTGGGACGTTGTGTATTATGTTCACATCAACAAGAAGAAAATAGAAAAAGCTGCACCCCATCTCACGCAATCTCTCTAGTTTAAAATATTCGCAAATAAGAGTCAACACAGCATCACCAAAACATGTGATCGGGGCGTAGATGACAATCCCTGGGTTCCTAGTTATCATTGTAGGCAATGGTGGTCTTGTCGTCAACCCTTCTAATTAACCCTTGTTTTTAGACAGATACTCCCTCATGAATCAAGAACCAAATTTGTGGTCGGATGCTACCTAGTTCGGCTTCGCGAAGATCGTCTTAGGGTAATACAATCCTTATAATATTCTAGCACCCACGAAATTGGGATTTTGGACAATCCTCTGTCCATGTCTCGCTGGAAGCATGAGAATGAAAACATGATATCTTGAAAGTCCAAACCTCTCGCTGCTTTGGGTTTGCACATCTCTTTCTGGTACCATGCTATTGGAGATATGCCCTAGAGGCAATAATAATTGTTGTTATTTATCTCCAAGTTTGTAATTAATGTTTATGTTATGTGATGAGGGCATCAATACCATTGTCACACCCGCAACCCCTGCTGCTATACATGTGATGACTCACAAGTATATGGGATATTTCATAGTCCTTTTGATAAGTAAGAGTGTCGAACCCAACGAGGAGCAAAAGGAAATGATAAGCAGTTTTCAACATGGTATTCTCTACAAACACATAACTTATCGGCAACAGATAGTTTTGTGATAAGATAATGTGTATCGGGTAACAAGTAACAAATGCAACTAAGGTTCAACAAGGTTGCCCAATCCTTTTTGTTCCAAAGGATAAGCCTAGACGAACTCTTATATAAAGTAAAGCGCTCCCGAGGACACATGGGAATTATTGTCAAGTTACTTTTCATCATGCTCATATGATTCGCGTTCGTTACTTTGATAATTTGATATGTGGGTGGACCGGTGCTTGGGTGCTGCCCTTACTTGGGAAAGCCTCCCACTTATGATTAACACCTCTCAGAAGCATCTGCAACTACGAAAGAAGAATTAAGATAAATCTAACCATAACATGAAACATGTGGATTCAAATCAGCCCCTTACGAAGCAACACATAAATGAGGGTTTAAGCTTCTGTCACTCTAGCAACCCATCATCTACTTATTACTTCCCAATGCCTCCCCTAGGCCCAAATCATGGTGAAGTATCATGTAATCGACGTTCACATAACACCCCTAGAGGAAAGACAACATACATCTCATCAAAATATCGAACGAATACCAAATTCACATGATTAGTTATAACAAGACTTCTCCCATGTACTCAGGAACAAACGTAACTAGTCACAAAGCATATTCATGTTCATAATCAGAGGGGTATTGAATATCATTAAGGATCTAAACATA
Organism: Triticum urartu; assembly: GCF_056163025.1. Classification (NCBI taxonomy): domain Eukaryota; kingdom Viridiplantae; phylum Streptophyta; class Magnoliopsida; order Poales; family Poaceae; genus Triticum; species Triticum urartu. The sequence goes on from NC_141874.1 coordinate 373,845,870, forward strand.
TGATCTTCCACCATATAAACCAACTAGCATCAACTACAAGGAGTAGTCAACACTACTAGCAACCCACAAGTACCAATATGAGGTTTTAAGACAAAGATCGAATACAAGAGATGAACTAGGGTTTGAGAGGAGATGGTGCTGGTGAAGATGTTGATGGAGATTGACCCCCTCCCGACGAGAGGATCGTTGGTGATGATGATGGCTTCGATTTCCCCCTCCTTGAGGGGAGTTTCCCCGGCTGAACAGCCCCGCCGGAGCCCTAGATTGCTTCTGCCCTGGTTCTGCCTCGAGACGGCGGCGCTTCGTCCTGAAAGCTTCCTTATGATTTTTTCCAGGTCAAAACTCTCCATATAGCAGAAGATGGCCACCGGAGACCTGCCAGGGGGCCCACAAGCCCTGGGGGTGCGCCCAGGGGGTAGGGCGCGCCCCCTAGGCTTGTGGCCACTTGGTGGGTCCCCTCTGGTATTTTATTTGCCCAATATTTTTATATATTCCAAAATAATTCTCCGTAAATTTTCAGGACTTTTGGAGTTGTGCAGAATAGGTCTCTCAGATTTGCTCCTTTCCAGTCCAGAATTCCAGCTGCCGGCATTCTCCCTCTTCATGTAAATCTTGTAAAATAAGAGAGAAAAGGCATAAGTATTGTACCATAATGTGTAATAACAGCCCATAATGCAATAAATATCAATATAAAAGTATGATGCATAATGGACGCATCAACTCCCCCAAGCTTAGACCTCGCTTGTCCTCAAGCGAAAGCAAAAATCGATAAATATGTCCATGTTTAGAGATTGAGGTGTCGATAAAATAAAATACAAACATGAGGGCATCATGATCATCTTTAGAACAACAACATATATTGACATATAATTTCTTATGCTAAAGTGATAATTCGTTCACAAGGTAAAGTATGAATCAGAAACTTTATTGAAAGCTAACAAACTATGATCTCAGTCATTGAAGCAATCATAATTTATCATAATATCGGAAATAGTCAATGTGAGAGCTTTCGTATAGCAAGTCCACATACTCAACCATCTTTGTATAGCAAGTATGAGTGGATATTATGATAAATTATGATCTAGATATTGTATAGCAAGTCCACATAATTTATCATAATATCTGGATCTTTCCCCAACATATAGTGTTTGCCAAAAAGAAAATGTATTAAAAGGAAAGGTGAAGTTCACCATGACTCTTGTATAAGGGTATAAAGTAATAGTAAAATATAGGCCCTTCGCAGAGGGAAGCAGAGGTTGCCATGCGCTTTTATGGTTGGATGCACAAAATCTTAATTCAAAAGAACGTCACTTTATATTGCCGGTTGTGATAAAGAACTTTATTATGCAGTCCATCGCTTTTTTCTTCCATATCACAAGTTCATATAAAGCTTATTTTCTTCACATTAAAAGACCATACATATTTAGAGAGAAATTTTTATTGCTTGCACCGATGACAATTTACTTGAAGGATCTTACTCAATCCATAGGTAGGTCTGGTGGACTCTCATGACAAAACTGGTTCAAGGGATGTTTGGATGCTCAAGTAGTATCTCTACTTGGTGCAAAAGATTTGGCTAGCATAAGAGGGAAAGCAAGCTCAACATGTTGGAGGCTCCATGACAATATAACTTCTATTCGGATATAAGAAAACATAACCCATTATGTTGTCTTCCTTGTCCAACTTCGACCTTTTAGCATGTCATATTTTAATGAGTGCTCACAATAACAAAAGATGTCCAAGATAGTATATTTATATGTGAAGCCTCTCTTTCTTTATTACTTCCTATTAATTGAAACAATGACCAAAACTATGTTTGTCAACTCCCAACAAATTTTATTCATCATACTCTTTATATGTGAAGTCATTACTCTCCATAAGATCACTATACGATCTTTTTATTTCTTTCTTTTATTTAATTTCCCCAAGATGATAGCAACATAGCAAAGCCCTCAACTCAAAACTACTCTTTATTATATATAACTCACAGACTCAATTACATAGATAGACCGCAAAGCGAAACTCAAAGTCTAAATCATACTAAAAACTTTTATTCTACTAGATCAAGATGTAACCAAAGGGATCGAACTAGGAAAAAAAATAAAGGTAAAGTTGTGATGGTGATACGATACCGAGACACCTCCCCCCAGCATGGCACAAGCAAAGGGGAGTGCCCATACCCATGTATTTAGGTGTCTTTCTCCGGAGGTGATGGTGGTGTTCATGATGTTGTGGGCTTGTCCTCCATCTTCCAAGGCATAGGTTCACCATCGTAAAAAGACGAACGAGTCTCCGGGATCCTCAAATCTGCAACCAAACTCATCCTCTTAAACTTGTATTCATACTCACAGTTTTGGTTTTGTAGGTCATAGGTCTGGGCTTGGAGGTGCTCGATTTTTTCATGGAGCTTGAAGATGGCCTCCTCGATGTTCTTGACATCCAGATTGTGGTCACGGGTAAATTTCGTGATCATGGAGTGATTGGCATTGTGTCCGTGTTCCACCATCCCTTGGCACTTGAAGACTTGCGGCTCCATTGCTTCGAGCCTTGTATCCACGCTTCTAGTCATCTTTGGCCTTTGAACATCGCGGATGTGCAGCACCCCCTCACGCATCTCAATGGTTTGAGGGTGTTGCAGCACCTCCGCAAGGTAAGGGTTGATGACCTTCTCAAAGAACTTGTCCTTCGAAGCGATTAAGGACGTCATAGCGATTTAGATCTGTCAAAAAAATAGCTCGAAACAAGAACAGAGGATTTTGCCATGGTACAGTGGTCAAAACTTTCGGGAGATTATATAATGAATTTTTACCGACCAAAAGGAGTGTACTACCAGAAAACGGAGTCTGGAGGGTACACGAGGTGGCCACAAGCCTGGGAGGCGTGCCTAAGGGGTAGGGTGCGCCCCGATGGCTTGTCGCCTCCTCGTGCACTTTTCAGACTACTTTTTATTTTCCTAAATTTTTCAATATTCCAAAATGGAGTAAAATTTCCATTGGAAAAGTTTTGGAGTCGGTTTACTTACCGTATCACATACCTATTCCTTTTCGATATCTGGAGCGTTTTGGTAGGTCTCCCTTATGTACTGCTCCTATGTTATGGTATTAATAATATTGGTTTCAACAATTATGGGAGTACCTAAGATATAATGTTTGATTCTTTGCCCGTTTACCACCTTCAGGTTGGTGCCTTCGGCGTTGTTGATTTTGAAGGCACCAGAATGGTAAACCTCCTCGATAATGTAAGGACCTTCCCATTTAGAGAGAAGCTTTCTTGCAAAAAATCTTAAACGGGAATTGTTTAGCAAGATAGTCATATATAGTAAATTCATGCTTTTGTATCCTTTTGTCATGCCATCTTTTAACTTTTTCTTTAAATAACTTAGCATTTTCATAGGCTTGGGTTCTCCATTCATAAGTGAGCTAATGTCAAATAACCTCTTCTCGCCGGCAAGTTTGAAATCATAGTTGAGCTCTTTAATTACCCAATAAGCTTTATGTTCGAGGTCAAGAAGTAAGTGACATGCTTTTCATAAAACCATTTTATATGGAGACATAACCATTGGGTTATTATAAGCAGTTATATAAGCCCATAATGCATCATCAAGTTTCTTAGACCAATTCTTTCTAGATCGATTAACAGTCTTTTGCAAGATCAATTTTATTTCTCTATTACTCAATTCCACTTGACCACTAGACTGAGGATGATATGGAGATGCAATTTTATTGTAGACATCATATTTAACAAGCAATTTACGGAAAGCACCATGAAGAAAGGGTGAACCACCATCAGTCATTAAATATCTAGGGACTCCAAACCTCGGGAAAATGACTTCTTTAAGCATTTTAACAGAGGTTTTATGATCAACACTACTAGTTGGAATAGCTTCTACCCACTTAGTAACGTAATCAATGACAACTGAAATATGTGTATACCCATTAGAGGAAGGAAAAAGTCCCATATAATCAAAACCCCAAACATCAAATGGTTTAATGACAAGTGAATAATCCGTAGGCATTTCCTTACGTATACTAATATTACCAATTCTTTGACATTCATCACAAGACAAAACATACTTACAAGCATCTTTGAAGAGAGTAGGCCAATAAAACCAGATTGTAATACCTTGTGTGTAGTTCTGTCTCCAGCATGTGGTGTCCTCCGTAAGCTTCGGAGTGACACTTGCAAAGGATTTGTTCCTTGTAACATCCCAAATTTCCAATTTGGAATGTTACACATAGGTCATTCATGCATATCATATTTTATTGAATTTCATGTTGCGATCCTGGAAATTCTAAGCAACTCAAGGATCCCACGGAGAGAGTTGGTGATTTCACCGTTTTCATATTTGAATTTTGTCAAATATCGAAACAAGGATCATTTTGGTTTTAATAAATTTTCTCTCCGAAAATATTTCATATTAAAAATATATGAGAGGAGATAATATGACTTCTCCAAAATAAATGAAACATTGGAGGAAAAATACTAAAATCAAATAATAAGTTTTATTTGGATTTTATCGCTATTTTATTTGAATTAGGAAAAATACACGTTTTTCAAATTTGCATTGGAGGCCCAAATAAATGTTCACTTTGTCCGGAATATTTTTAGAGGACCGTGAAAATTTATTTTGGGATTTTTGGAGTCTATTTAGTATTTCTTTCCTTAGTTTTTCTGTGCCAGGATTTTATAAAAAAGGTAACCGACTTACCGGGCTGTGTCCGGCTAGGACACTTGGCCCGGCCGGCTTTAAAAGCCGAGGCCCGCGACCCCGACAGCCCAAGCCGCGTCGCCGCCCCGCCGGAGCCGCGCCGTCGACCTCGCCGGAGGTAGCCGCCGCTGTTGCCACCGTTCGTCGGTTTTCTCAGAAAAATCGTTCGGTTTTTTCTAGATCTAGTTTTTTTATATAGATCGGTTCGTCCGGTTTTCCGTCGGTTTATTTATTTAGCGGACGTTCGTCCGTACATTCGTTTTAATGAATGTTGTTCGTCCGTTAGCCGCAGACAGCGAACGTTCATTCATTAGCCTGTTCGTCAGTTTTTATTTTTCCATGGTTTTTCCACGATTGTTTTCGATCGTGATTTCTACCCTGATCTTCGTTTTAGTTTATCTTTTCGCTCATTTATCCAAATCAGGTGAAACAAGCGCCTAAATCTTCGTCTCAAAACCCTCTTTCTGTTTAACCAACTTGAATAGGATTTTGACAAAGAAAAATTTGACTTTAGTCCAGATTAGTAATTGAATCTTGTTTCTTTCACAGTTTGAGTTTCGTTGCTCCGTTTGATTTGATTCTTTTTGCAAACAGGAGTTCTTCAGTTGAACTTCTGGTTAGATCTTCTTATTTGAGGTTTACCCATGCATCTTTGCTTGATTTCTTATGTATGCTATTGTTTGTTTGCGATAGAACACCCGAAGTGCGAAGCGTGCTACTACGAGTCACTAGGTTATGCGGATCGTCAGCAAGGCAAGTAACACATTGATCATACTATTTCATAGCTAGTTTTTATGCATTAGTTACAATCCTCAAACACTGCATGATTAGGATGTGATTAACATGTGATTATTGGGAAGTAGTTGATGAGGTAGAACCTATTACCTGTTTCATTATCAAACCCTTGGGAGTTACTTCTATGTTATGCTTATAACGCTATGCTATACTAGGAGACGAGGATTAGGTTTGAGTGTATCCATGACAGATGTGAGTTTGTTAATTAATGGTTCAATTCAAAGGTGGCAACTTTAATACACATCTGGGTGGACTGTTGGTTTTGGGGACCTGGGGTCATACCAGTGTTGTCCTAGGAGATCCCGGGGTTATACCGTGTGATCCTCCTATGGTCCGCCACCTAGGCTCAAAGAGATCATAAGATTATTGATGCTAGAAACTTCCGTGTGTAGCCACACGCTATTATGGGCTCTAGCATAGTGGAGTAAGTTACATGACCTCTTCCACTGGTAGGCTAGCAGATGTAAGGGATGTAGGTTGGGATTGTCTACCCGAGGTTAGAGTTAATGCTTCTGAAAAACTGTGTATCGGTCATCCGTTTCTCACACACCATGTAGTGCGAGAAATCCAATGGAGGAGATCGAGTCTTGTGGGGAAAAGTGCGCAAACCTCTACAGAGTGTACAAACTAATCATGGTTAGTCATGTCCCCGTTTATGGACAACTTGAGTATCTGGTTCTTGGATTATCATATGGATCTCATCACTCTAAATTAATCTGTTGGGTTGATTATTAGTTTTAATTGGGATTGGGATGGGGGTACCATTCTCAACATTTTCAACTACCATGATAGTTAAATAAAATATATTCGTTTGTTGTAGGGAAAAATTGGCTTTTCACAAAAACATTATAACCATAGAGCCTCCACCAGCCAAATATGCATGTAGTGATAGCATTTACCTGTTGATTGCTCTATTGTGTTATATTGCCAGCATATTCCATGTGTTGACCCGTTTTCGGGATGCAACATATCATGTTGCAGACTTTTCACACGAGGAGTAAGATGCCATAGGTCGTTTGTCATGCACTCAGCTATGCCGTTGGAGTTGATGGACTCACTTTATCTTCCAAGCCTTCCGCTGTTATCGTTTTTAGATGGCCTTAAGTCATATTTATTGGAATAAGTTATCTTTTGAGACATTTGATGTAATAAGTGTGTGATTGCTACTTTTTTATAAATCCTTCGAGTATTGTGTGTGTCAGCAATACCGATCAAGGGATGACACTTAACACAGAGACTTGACCGTCTGAGGTCGGGTCGCTACAAGATGTTATCATAGCACATGCTGAATGTAGGACACGACCACTAATGTGAGCCATAGGTCATTCTTCTCTACTAATTTCTGACTCCTCTCTATTTTCTACTCTTTAGGATGGCGGACTCAAGGAACAAGTTTACACAGCCAGATGAAGACACCCCGTTTGGACGACATTTGAAGGAAGTCACTAGGTACCTGAACATCGGAATACCAAGCTTCACCGCACTTTACCAGAAGAGGAGCGTTGGTTGATTCAAGTTCAAATCCCAGGAAGGACATTCACACCAGTCACTAAACCCATAGAATTTTCCTTTGACGCACCAACCTGGAGTCTAGGCAAGCGCATGAAAGCCCACATCGCCATAGGACGCATCAACGAATTTTACCACAAGGATCTTAAGGACACTATCTACCAGATATGTGGGAGCCGAGATGAGCAATGGGAGATGATCAGCACCAGGAAAGACAGGTCCATCGCAGCATTGATCCAGGAGTTAAACCATCATATTCGTCACCAGGAGAACCAGATGTGTGCAACCATGATAGATTTGAAGAAGGTGATGACCAGGATCACAGAGCTAGAAGAGGAGCTTAAGTCTACACGTGATGGATATGAAGAAGAAATGATGATACTTGTGGAGAGGAATGACAACATGACAAGAAAGCTAGGAGTTTTCATGCGAGACCCCGCGCCAGGAGGAGAAGACGACGAACCCAAGGAAATTCATTCTGAAGACTACATCATCATTGATGACACCGACTCCGACCCCGACGATAGTGATGATGATTATGAACACAAAGCTGGAGTAGATATCATGGAGTCTTCCACCGATCAAAATTTCTAGTAGACCACCATATGATCAGTAGTGTTTCCCATGTATATAGAATAGTCCGGGCACTGTAACGATAGTTAGATCGATTGTATGCCCTTGCTTGATTGAGTGATATGATATGATTGTGTTTGTCTCATGTGCATATGGGTAGTGCTTTCTCCTTAGACCTCTTTCTATTCTATCCCCTCTAAAACCCACCAGATGCCTCCGAGACGTGATTGTAACATCCCAAATTTTTAATTTGGAATGTTATACATAGGTCATCCATGCATATCATTTTTTTGCATTTCGTTCTGGTGATCCTCGAAATCCTAAGCAACTCAAGGACCCTCAGAGAGAGTTGGGGATTTTCTCTTGTTCTCATATTTGAGTTTTATCAAATATTGAAACAAGGATCACTTTGGATTTAATTATTTTTCTTCCCCAAAAATATTTCATATTAAAATTATATGAGAGGAGATAAAATGACTTCTCCAAAATAAATGAAATGTTGGAGGAAAAATATTAAAATCAATTTGTATTTTTATTTGGGGTTTATCGCTATTTTATTTGAATTAGGAAAAATACGCGTTTTTCAAAATTACATTAGAGGCCCAAATAAATGTTCACCTTGTTCGGCGTATTTTTAGAGGACGGGGAAATTTTATTTTAGGATTTTTGGAGTCCATTTAGTATTTCTTTTCTTCACTTTTCTGTGTGGAATTATTTAAAAAAAAAAGTAACTGACCTAACCGGGCCGTGTCCGCCTAGGACTCCTGGCCCGGACGGCCTTTATAAGCCAGGAGGCCCGACCCGAGCAGCCCAGAGCCTCGCCCGAAACCCTAAGCCGCACCAGCCGCCGCCGCCGCCGCGCGCTGCTGCTGCCGCCTCGCCGTCGTGCCGCGCCCGCGCCGCTCGCCGGAGTTTGCCGCCGCCGCCGCCGGTTTTCTTCACCGGTTTGGTTTTTCTGTTAAAAACCCTAGATCCCTTTTTTTAATAGATTGGTTCGGTTTTTTCACGGTTTAGTTATCTAGTGAACACCCGTTCATACGTTCATTTTAATGAACGGTTTTCACCCGTTAAATGCAGACAGCGAACGTTCATTCGCTAGCTTGTTCTTCAGTTTTCTATTTCCAGGGTTTTTCCGCGATTATTTTCAAGCGCGATTTCTGCCCTGTTTTTCGTTTTAGTTTATCTTTTCGCTCATTTATCGGAATCAGGTGATTCAAGCACCTAGATCTTCGTCTCGAAGCCCTCTTTCTGTTTAACCAACTTGAATAAGATTTTGGTACCGTAAAATTTGACTTTAGTCCGGATTAGTAATCGGATCCTATTTCTTTCGCAGTTTGAGTTTCGTTGCTCCGTTTGATTTGATTCTTTTTGCAAACCGGAGTTCTTCAGTTGAACTTTCTAGTTAGATCTTCTTATTTGAGATTTACCCATGCATCTTTGCTTGATTGCTTATGTATTCTATTGTTTATTTGCGATAGAACACCTGGAGTGCGAAGCGTGCTACTACGAGTCTTTAGGATTTGCATTTCGTCTGCAAGGCAAGTAACATTTTGATCCTACCCCTTTATCACCCAGTTTTTATTCATTTGTTTCAACCTTCACACATTGCATGAGTAGGATCTCTTAACATGCGGGTCTGGGAAGTAGATAATGAGGTAGAACCTATTACCTATTTTATTATCAAACCCTTAGGAGTTACTTCTACGTTATGCTTATATTGCCATGCTATGCTTGTAGACATGGTTTGGCTTTGAGTGTATCCATGACAGACGTGAGTTGTTAATTAATGGTTCAACTTAAGGTGGCAACTTTAATACACATCTGGGTGGATTGCTTGTGGGCACCTGGAGAATCCAGTGTTGTCCAAGGATATCCCGGAGTACCCGTGTGATCATCCTACGGTCCGCCACCCAGGCTCAAAGGGATCATAAGACTATTCATGCTAGAAACTTCCGTGTGCAGCCACAAGCCATTATGGGCTCTGGCATAATTGAGTAAGTTGCGTGAGTTCTTGAAGAGGTGGACTAGCAGATGTAGGGGATTGTAGGTGTACCGGTCCGCCCGGAGTAAAGAGCAAATGCTTCTGACATATTGTGTCTCGGTCATCCGTTTCTCAAACACCCTGTAGTGCGAGAAATCCAACGTAGGAGATCGTGTCTTGTGGAGAAAAGTGCGCAAACCTCTGCAGAGTGTAAAAACTAATCATGGTTAACCGTGTCCCTGGTAATGGACATCTTGAGTATCTGGTTCTTGGATTATCATATGGATCTCATCACTCTAAATTAATTTGTTGGGTTGATAATTACTTTTAATTGGGATAGAGTTGGAGGAACCTTCTCAATATTTTTCAACTACCATGATAGTTAAATAAAATATATTCCTTTGTTGTAGGGAAAATTTGGCTTTTCGCAAAACATATTAACCATACAGCCTCCACCAGCCATATATGCATATAGTGATAGCTTTTATCTGTTCATTACTCTCCTATGTTACATTGCCAGCATATTCCATGTGCTGACCCGTTTTCGGGATGCAACGTATCATGGTTGCAGACTTTTCAGACGAGGACTAAGGTGGAATAGGTCGTTTGTCATGCACTCAGCCATGCCGTTGGAGTTGATGGACTCACTTTATCTTCCAAGCCTTCTGTTGTTATCGTATTAAATGGCCTTAAGCCATATTTGTTGTAATAAGTTCTCTCTTGAGAAATTCGATGTAATAAGTGTGTGATTGCCACTCTGTTATAAATCCTTCGAGTACTGTGTGTGTCAGCATTACCGATCCAGGGATGACACTGAAGCACAGAGACTTGACCGTTTGAGGTCGGGTCGCTACAAGATGGTATCAGAGCACACGTTGAATGTAGGACACGACCACTAAGAAAAGCCATAGGCCACTCTTCTCTACTTATTCTTGAATCCTCTCCATTTTCTACTCTTTAGGATGGCGGATACGAGGAACAAGTTTGCACAACCGGATGAAGACACACCTTTTGGACGACACTTGAAGGAAGTCACTAAGTACCTGAACATTGGAATACCAAGCTTCACCGGGACCTATACCGCCACTTTACCAGAAGAGGTGCGATGGATGATTAGAGTTCAAGTTCCAGGAAGGACGTTCACGCCAGTCACTAAACCCATAGAGTTTTCCTTTGATGCACCCACCTGGAGTCTAGGCAAGAGTATGGCAGCCCACATCTCTATAGGACGCATTGGCGAAGTTTACCACAAGGAGCTGAAGGACACTATCTACCAGATATGTGGACGCCTAGATGAGCAATGGGAGATGATCAACACCAGGAAGGACAGGTCATTGCAGAATTCATCCAGGAATTAAACCACCACATTCGTCGCCAGGAGAACCAGATGTGCGCAAGCATGATAGATTTGAAGAAGGCGATGATAAGGATCACGGAGCTAGAAGAGGAGCTTTAGTCTACACGCGATGGATATGAGGAGGAAATGATGATATTTGTGGAGAGGAATGATGACATGACCAGGAAGCTAGGAGTTTTTATGGGAGACCCCGTGCTAGGAGGAGAAGACGACGAACCCAAGGAGATTCATTTTGAAGACTACATCATCATAGACGACATCGATTCCGACCCGGATAGTAGTGATGATGACTATGAAGACGAAGCTGGAGCAGATATCATGGAGTCTTCCACCGATTAAAATTTCTAGTAGACCACCATACTATTAGTAGTACCCCCCATGTAAATATTAGTAGTCTGAGAACTTTAAACGATAGTTAGACCGATTGTATGCCCTTGCTTGATTGATTGAGTGATATGCTATGATTGTGTTTGTCTCATGTGCATATGGGTAGTGCTTTCTCATTAGACCTCATTCTATTCTAATCTCTTCCCTCTAAACCGATCAGATGCCTCCGAGACGTGACCCCGGTTTTTCTTTCCCACCGGAGCTCGCTCGGTTGATCCAGCAGCAGAATGCCTTGATGCAGTTGTTAGTTCAGTACCAAGGCAACAACAACAACAATAACAACCCATCGCCACCACCACCAGTTGACAACTTAGCTCGTTTTCTGAGGCAGCAGCTGCCGGTGTTTTCCAGTAGCACTGAGCCAATAGTTTCTGATGATTGGCAACGCAGGATTGGAAGGAGTTGACCATCGCAGGTTGCATCGATGCGGAGAAGGTGGGTTTTTCCGCACACCAATTGGATGGACCAGCAGCCGCATGGTGGGAGAATTACACAACCACTTTTCCTATAGCCAATGTCACCTGGGAGCATTTTCAGCAAGCATTCCGCACAGCCCACGTATCCACGGGAGCTATGAGCATGAAGAAGCGTGAGTTTCACAACTTATGCCAAGGGAATCGTACTGTAGGCCAGTACGTGGAGGAGTTTAGTAAGTTATCCCACTATGCTCCAGATGATGTGGCCACAGATGCCGCGAAGTAGGAGAAGTTTATGGAAGGGCTGAATGATGAGATGAGTATGGAGTTAATGGTGGCAACATTTAACAACTACCAGGAGTTGTTAGATAAAGCTCTCATGATCGAAGGGAATCATCAGCAGATAGAGAGGTGCAAAAGGAAATATGGACAAGGGAAGTACAATTCAGGAGCTCAGCAGAAGCCTCGCTTTACCCCGAACTCGGGAGGGTTTACCCATAACCATGGAGGCCACACTCACAGTGGAGGAAGTACCCATAATCATACTGGCCCAAGGAATGGGAATGGGAATGGAGCAAACAGCAATCAGAACCGTTCCAATCCAGCCACACCCGCCAAGAGGGACCTAAGCCACGTTACTTGTTTCAAGTGTGGGAAGACTAGACACTATGCACGGAGTGCCCTGAAGCAAAGAACGGAAATGGTAATGGGAGCTCTGGGAAGAAGCCCAATCCATTTAACAAAGGACAAGTGAACCACATGAACATGGAGGAGATTGAAGAGCAACCAGATGTAGTTATCGGTAAGTTTTTAGTTAAGTCATTTACTGCAATCATTTTTTTTATATTGGTGCATCACATTCATACATATCAAGGGGATTTGGTGATAAGTATAAGTTGCCCACTAGAGTTCTTAAGACGCCTATGCTAGTAACCTCACCCGGAGCCGAGTATATGGCAAGCAATGGATGTTTTCAGATGCCATTAACCATAGGTAGTCATGTTTTCTCCTCTGACTTGATAATTCTAGAGTCGCAAGGATTGGATGTGATACTAGGAATGGATTGGCTGTTGATGTACGGAGGAAACATTGATTGCGCTAGTAAGTCAATTCTGCTTACTACCCCGGAGGGAAAAAGGATCAAGTATGTATCCAGGCATGCGCCAAGGAGAACCCAAGTAAATTCTCTCACGGGAGTTCTTCAGGAGGAAGTGCCTGTTGTGAAGGATTACCCAGATGTACTTCCAGAGGAGTTACCAGGCATGCCGCCAGATCGAGACATCGAGTTTTTGATAGAGCTGTTGCCAGGCACCGGGCCTATATCAAAGAGACCATACCGGATGCCCGCGAATGATCTGGAGGAGATTAAGAAACAGATTAAAGAGTTACTAGAGAAAGGTTACATCCGACGGAGTTCATCATCATGGGGAGCCCCAGTGCTATTGGTTGAGAAGGATAAATCTCTAAGGATGGTTGTTGATTATCGGGCGTTGAATGAAGTGACAATCAAGAACAAGTACCCACTGCCGATGATCAATGATCTGTTTGACCAGCTGCAAGGAGCTAAAGTGTTTTTGAAGATCGACCTGCGATTAGGTTACCACCAGCTGAAGATTCGAGAAAAGGATATACCTAAGACAACTTTTACCACAAGGTATGGGCTTTATGAGTATACGGTTATGTCATTTGGATTGACTAACGCCCCTGCCTCTTTCATGAGTATGATGAATAAGGTGTTCTTGGATAAGTTTGTCGTGGTGTTCATTGATGATATTTTAGTATACTCAAAGAATGAAGAGGAACACAAGGAGCATTTGCGCTTAGTACTCGAGAAACTCAGGGAGCATCAGTTATATGCCAAGTTCAGCAAATGTGAGTTTTGGTTGAAGGAAGTTGGATTTCTTGGACATGTTATATCAGGAGAAGGTATAGCAGTGGATCCGACCAAGGTTCAGTCACTCACTGAGTGTTTGGCACCCACCTCAGTTGGAGAGATCCGCAGTTTTCTTGGACTCACGGGATACTATTGGAGATTTATCGAGAATTTCTCCAAGATTGCGAAGCCTATGACGACATTGCTGAAGAAGGACACCAAGTTCAATTAGACTGAAGAATGTGAAGAAAGTTTCCAGGAGTTGAAGAAACGTTTGACTACAGCCCCAGTGCTGATTCTGCCGGATATACGCAAGGATTTCCAATTGTATTGCGACGCCTCTCACTTAGGACTTGGAGGAGTACTTATGCAAGACAGAAGGGTTGTTTCATATGCGTCACGTCAAATTCGACCACATGAGTTAAATTATGCTACGCATGATTTGGAGTTAGCAGCCGTAGTGCATGCGCTCAAGACCTAGAGACATTTTCTTATTGGAAACCATTGTGATGTGTACACGGATCACAAGAGTTTGAAGTACATTTTCACACAGAAGGAGTTAAATCTCAGGCAAAGGAGATGGTTGGAGCTCATAAAGGATTACGATATGAAGTTGCACTATCATCCAGGCAAGGCCAATATCATAGCAGATGCCTTAAGCTGGAAGAGTTATGCCAATAACTTAGTAACAGGAGGTTTGCCAAAGGAGTTAGCAGAAGATCTCAGGGGGCTTCGTTTGGAGATAGTTCCTAGTGGTTTTGTTGCAGCATTGGAGGTTCAGTCAAAATTGTTGGAAAAGATTAGAGAAGCTCAGAAGGATGACAAAGAAATTTCTGAAATAAAGGAGAAGTTGAGTGAAGGTAAAGCCAAAGGTTTTCGTGAGGACAAGCACAACACCTTGTGGTTCGAGGACCGTGTTTATGTGCCAAACAGTGCAGAGATCAGGAAATTGATACTTCAGGAAGCCCATGACT